>NW_020837974.1:6896239-6935268 GCF_003676395.1 Aethalodelphis obliquidens
CCCCCCCCGGCACGTGACCTGGGAGCCCGGTGCCTCACGTGACACAGCCTGCTGCGGGCCGGGGGGGTTGTGAGGGTGTCCCCGGGGTGCTCCCCGGCTGCCCCCCCCTCCGCACGCGATGCGCGACCATCGCGACGAAGGCCGCCGCTAGCGGCATCGCCCGCCTCCCGGACGGTCGGCTTCCTCCGGGAAGCCCGCCTGGATTGAAGGAGACCACGTACAACCCAGAGGTGTGTTCGTCGGACATCCCCGGGGTATACGAAATAAACGAGGAACCTAATGGTTTAGAAACAAGTCCGAGGCAGCACTGGCTGGTGAGACCTGGAGTTTCTTTCTGGCTCCGCCACCGACTAGCCCCCTAGACCTCGGGGGCGAAGGAGTTGACGCAGTCGGGCCTCAGTTTCTGTTTTATAGTAAGGTATTGATGCTCTGCTCCGCCCCATCCCTGGCCCCCATTCCACTCCCTTCCGGAGTGCTGAAAGAATTAAAATAGGTGAGTGTGAAAGGCTTCGGAAAGAGAGAAACTACTATGCAAATGTGAGAAGTAGATTGACACCGCCTTTGTTTAAAAAGGAGGTTTTCAAGAATGACTTTTCCGATTCCCTGAACTTTTTAGGATGAAAAAGTCTTGTGTGTGTTTTCACCATTTTCTTTGGAAGTTACGCCAGAATGTATACTCTACTTCCCAGCTTCCTAAAACAGCCGTTACCAAAAACAATATAATCCTCAGGACAGGGAAGGGTAAATTCAGACTTGGAACTTGAGTCCTCTGTGTTTCGCCAAAACGGAGCGCCGACCTCCGGAGCTACCAGGAAGGCCCTTTGTTCTTGCACGGAGCACACCCCAGGTTCCTATGCACTTATAGTTTTCGTGTCTGCTTTTTTCAGTTCCCTTGTCTTTCTGGCAGTCAGGATTCCTGCCTCAGTGTAGTCAGTGAAGCTGCTTGTTCACAGGCTGGAAAATGCAATTGTTTAAAGCGAGGGCTTATGTGCTGGTTCCATCCTATACTGACCTTGAGCAACTTTACTCATTTCTGAGTCTCTGGATTGTATGGTAAAGCACTTAACACAGTGCTTGGTATAGGGCAGGCACTCCACAAATGTTAGCTAGTGGGGCCTTCTGGGTCCACAATATTCACATTGTTAACTGTGTGAAAATATATCAACAGAATCCAATCTCCAATCAAGTTCTTCTAGAACAAAGTTCTCACGTTTATGACAGCTGTTTTTTCTTACTCCAAAGCTTTTGTTGTTGCTTCCCCCCCCCCCCCGCCCACTTTCCTAGATGTGTCCTACCCTCTGAATAAGGTCTTAGCCTTTTGGCCTGTTTTAATGATTAATTAGCAAATGTGAGATTGTAAATTATAGTGGAGAAATGGTACAGGGGAAAGAGGGGGGAAACCCCTGTGAGGGGGAAGCAGTCAGGGACAGTGGTGGCCTGTGCTGAGCAGGAAGGAAGGGCAGGATTTGGGTAGATTTAAGAAAAGTGAGCATCAGCTTTAGAATAGTGACAAGCCAGGCTGATGGGAGAAGAGGACCTGGATTGCTAGTTGGATGAGAAGTGAAGTGAAACTTAAGTTGAGGGCTTCGAATGCTATCATGAAAATGTTTTTGATTGGACAGTAGTACCTACCTACCTACCAGATGCTTTGTGTCAGGGAGAGCACGCTGGACTCCAAGGTAGAAGATTGGAGTAATTGATCGATCGCCCTGGGTTTCCTGTATACCAGCTTGTGATCCCGGCCAAGTAATCTCCCCCAGCCGTAAAGTGAGAATGCGTTTGCCGCTGATGACACTGTGGAAATTGAATTGCATAAGCACCCTCTCTGAGAAAGGAAACAAATCAGAACTGTGAATCTCCCATACAAAATTAAAGAAAAGAATTTGGATGAAGAAAATCACTTGGACCTAAGATATTTTTGTTTATTCAGGTTTATTCAAGACTATGCTGTAAAATGCCTTGGTCTGTGTTATTTTGAATTTGGAAGCTTTTGAACTAAACAAAGAGTTGTGGTTAGATGATTTATCGAGATGAAAGGGAAGTCTCAAGTAAGAGTAAACAGCCAAACTCTCTGCCTTTTTTTTCTAATGAGCTAAGTTCTTTGGTCAATCAAGTGTAAATGCTTGTCAAGTCCCCAGTGCAAAATCACCACATTGCTAAATCCACTGGTTTGTTATCTCCTGTGGCCTACCAACAGCATATGACACAGCTGGTCACTACCTCCTCCAAGAAATGCTTTCTTCACCTGGCCTCCAGATCACCCTATCCCTTGGTTTTCCTCCTACCTCATCAGCTGCTCCTTCTGAATCCTTTGCTGGTTCCCTCCTACTTCCCTATCTCCCAGGGCTCAGACCTTCCAGACCTCTCCATTGTAACAGGAGGTACTGCACAGGATCTGAGCCCAACTGCTAGACGTTACTGCCTCACCTTAGCCATTGCGTCCTGTGGAACACCTGGCATCCCCCCAAGGTCATATTGGCTGTACCTCCTTGAGGGTCCACTGAACCCTATCCATGCTCCATGCTGAGCAGCGGTCACACTGTCTTGCTCATCTTGTTTGCCTTCCACAGTAAACTCTGAGCTGCTCAGCACAGTATTGTTCTAGGATGTATGTAGTCTTCCAGGAGCCTAAAGGGTCTCCTTGATCCAACTTTTATTGCTGAGTAGTATTCCATGGTAGGGATGTACCACACTTTAACCAGTCACCCATTGAAAGACACATGGGTTGTTTCCTGTCTGGGGCTTTAACAAACACTGCTATTACAAAAACTGCTATGGACATTTGTGTACGAGTTTGTAAATTCCCATGTGTGCTCTTGCTGGGTCATATGGTGAGTGTATGTTTAATTTTAGAAGAAGCTGCCGAACTATTTTCCGGAGTGGCTGGACCATTGAAAATTCCCACAAACAGTGTATGAGAGATCCAGTTTCTCTGCATTCTCCTAAACACTTAGTATTGTCAAAATTTTTAATTTTAGACATTCTAATAGGTGGGCAGTGGCATCTCATCATGGTTTTAATTTGCATTTCCATAATGGCTGTGTTGAACATCTTATGTGCTTATTTGTCATCCTTATACCCTCTTTGCTAAAGAACCCTCTGTTCAAGACTTTTGCCCATTTTCTATTTTTGTTTGTTTGGTTTTGTTTTTTTCGGCTGCGCCAGGTCTTAGTTGCAGCACTCGGGATCTTCGTTGTGGCATGCGGGATCTTTCAGTTGGAGCATGCGAACTCTTAGTTGCAGCATGTGGGATCTAGTTCCCTGACCAGGGATGGAACCCGGGCCCACTGCATTGGGAGCACGGAGTCTTAGCCTCTGGACCACCAGGGAAGTCCGTAACTGAGTTGTTTTCTAACGCTTGAATTTAGAGAGTTCTTTATTCTGGATACAAGTCCATTGTTGGATATGTGATTTGCAGGTATTTTCTCGCAGTCCGTGGCTGGGTGGTCTTTCACAGAGTAAAAGTTTTTAATTTTGATGAAGTACAATTTATCAGGTTTTTTTTAAAGCATATATTACTTTTCACATATTTATTTATTTATTTTTGGCTGCATTGGGTCTTCGTTGCTGTGCATGGGCTTTCTCCATTTGTGGCGAACGGGGGCCACTCTTCGCTGCAGTGTGCGGGCCTCTCATTGCAGTGGCCTCCCATGCTGTGGAGCACGGGCTTCAGGCACGCCGGGCCCCAGTAGTTGTGGCACGTGGGCTCAGCAGCTGTGGCTCACAGGCTCTAGAGCGCAGGCTCAGCAGCCGTGGCACACGGGCTCAGCTGCTCCACGGCATGTGGGATCCTCCCGGACCAGGGCTCGAACCCATGTCCCCTGCACTAGCAGGTGGACTCCCAACCACTGTGCCACCAGGGAAGTCCTCAATTTTTTTCTTTAATGGATCGTGCCTTTGGAGTTGTATCTAAGAACTCTTTACCTGACCCTATGTCGTGAAGACTTTTTCCCTATATTTCTTCTAAAAGTTTTATAATTTTCCATTTTATGTTTAGATCTACCATCCATTTTGTGTTAATTTTTTGCATAGGGCTGAGGTTCAGTTCTTTGCCTATTTATTCAGTTGTTTTAGCACCACTTGCTGAAAAGACTCATTCTTTCCCCATTCAGCTGCTTTTGCACCTTTGCCAAAAATCAGCTGGCTGGCTTTTCCGCGCCAGCCAGACAGGGGTCCATACGGCGTTGTTCTGGACTCCCATCGTAACTTAAAGGGAAACTTTCACAATTTCCAGAGCCTTTGATGTCCTGCAAATGAAGGAGGAGGATGTCCTCAAATTCCTTGCAGCAGGAACCCACTTAGGTGGCACCAACCTTGGCTTCCAAGTGGAACAGTACACCTACAAAAGGAAAAGTGATGACATCTACATAATAAATCTGAAGAGAACCTGGGAGAAGCTTCTGTTGGCAGCTCATGCCACTGTTGCCATTGAAAACCCAGCTGATGTCAGTGTCATATCCTCCAGGAATACTGGCCAGCAAGCTGGGCTGAAGTTTGCTGCTGCCACTGGATCCACTCCTATTGCTGGCCGCTTCACTCCTGGAACCTTCACTAACCAGCTCCAGGCAGCCTTCCGGGAGCCAAGACTTCCGGTGGTTACTGATCCCAGGGCTGACCACCTGCCTCTCCCAGAGGCCTCTTACGTTAACCTGTCTACCATTGCTCTGTGTAACGCAGACTCTCCTCTGCGATAATGTGGACATTGCCATCCCATGCAACAACAAGGGAGCTCACTCCATCCCAGTGGGTCTGATGTGGTGGATGCTTGCCGGGGAAGTTCTGCGCATGCGTGGCACCATCTCCCGTGAACACCCATGGGAGGTCATGCCTGATCTCTACTTCTACAGAGATCCTGGAGAGATTGAAAAGGATGAGCAGGCAGCAGCTGAGAAGGCTGTGACCAAGGAGGAATTTCAGGGTGAATGGATTGCTCCAGCTCCTGAGTTCACTGCTACCAGTCCAGGTGGTGGACTGGTCCAAAGGTGTGCAGGTGTCCCCGTGCCTCTTCAGTAGCTCCCCACTGGAGGCTGGAGTGCTCAACCTGCCACTGAACACTGGTCTGCAGCTCCCACTGCTCAGGCCGCTGAGTGGGTGGGAACAAGCACTGAGTGGTCTTAAGCAGTTCTTCCACAAACTCTTAAAATGGAAATAGGTTGATGGAAAATAAACAGTTTCTTAAAAAAAAAAAAATCAGCTGGCTGTACTTGTGTGAATCTATTTCTAGGTTCTCTATTCCATTTTATTGATTTTTGTGTCTGTCCCTTGGCAGATATCACACTGTCTTGATATTGTGTTTACACAGTAAGTCTTAAAATCAGGTGGTGTGATTCCAACTTTTTGTTTTTCAAAATTGCTTTAACTTCTCTTGCCTTGCCATATAAATTTTACAATAAACTTATTTACATCTACAAAACTTCTTGCTGGGATTTTCATAGGAATTGCATTAAATTTGGAGAGAATTGACATCTATACTATGTTGAATATTCCAATACGTGGACACAGTATATGTCTCCATTAATTTAGATCTTTGATTAGCATTTTGTAGTTTTAAGCAGAGTTTGTACATGTTTTGTTACATTTATACTTAAATATTTTTCGCTCCCCCTCCTTTCCTCCTCCCCCTTCCCCTCTCTCTCTGGAGTGATTGTAAATGATTTTAAATTTTGGTTTCCAGCTGTTTATTGCCAGTACATAGAATACAATTGATTTTTTTTTAACTTTTTTTTTTTTTTTTTTGGCTGCCTTGGGTCTTTGTTGCTGCGCACGGGCTTCCTCTAGTTGCAGCGCGTGGGGGCTACTCTTCGTTGTGGTGTGCGGGCTTCTCAATGGTGTCTTCTGTTGCGGAGCACGGGCTCTAGGCACACAAGCTTCAGTAGTTGTGGCTCGCGGGTTCTAGAGCACAGGCTCAATAGTTGTGGCGCACAGCCTTAGTTGCTCCGTGGCATGTGGGATCTTTCTGGACCAGGGCTCGAACCCGTGTCCCTTGCATTGGCAGGCGGATTCCTAACCACTGCGCCACCAGGGAAGCCCTACAATTGATTTTTGTATGTTAATCTTGTATCCTGCAAACTTGCTAATAAGCTAATTTATTAATTATGTTTTTTTAGATTCCTTGGGACTTTTTATGTATACACAATCATGTCATCTGCAAATAGAGACAGTTTTTTTTCTTCCTTTACAATCTTTTCTTTGCCTTATTGCACTGGCTGGGACTTCCAACAATGAGAGTGGTGAGAGATGACATCCTTTCCTTGTTCTTGATTTTAAGAGAAAGGTGTCCACTCTTACACCATTAAGTATGATGGGAAGCTGTAGTTTTTTTGTAGATGCTCTTTACCAGGTTGAGGAAGTTCCTTCCATTCTCTTTTTGCTAAGAGCTCTTATCATAAATGGGTACTAAATTATTTAAGTGGTTTTTCTGTATCAATTGACATTATTGTATGTGTTTTTTTCTTTAACTTGTTAATATGGTAGATAATACTGATTGGTTTTCTTACACTGAACCAGTCCTGCATCTTTGGAATAAACTATACTTGGTTGTGGATATCATTCTTTTTATATACTGCTGGATTCAGTTTGCTAACATTTTGTTGAAGATTTTTTGTGTTGTTCATGAGAGGTATCCATCTGTGATTTTTCTTCTTTTGTATTATCTTTGTCTGGTTTTGGCCTCATAAAATTAATTAGGAAATGTACCTTCCTCTTCTGTTTTCTGGAAGAGATTGTGTAGAATTTGTGTTACTTCCTTTTTTTGTGTGCGTGGTAGAATTCACCAGTAAAACCATGTGGGCCTAGATATTTCTTGTTCTAAATTTTTTTTTAACTATGAATTTAATTACCTTAATAGTTACAGAGTTATTCAGATGATCTACTTCATCTTGGGTTAGTTTGGTAGTTTGTTTTCTAGGAGCTGGTCCATTTTATCTAAGCTGTGAAATTTATGTGTGTAGAGTTGTTTGTGTTGTTCTCCAAGTATAATTCAATGTTTATGGGATCTTTAGTGCTATCCCCTCTTTCATTTCTGATAATCATAATTTGAGTCTTCTTTTTCTTGTTCTCTCTTTTTTGTCAGTCTTGCTAGAGGTCAATTTTATTGACTTTGTCAAAGAACCAGCTTCTGGTTTGAGTTTCTTTATTGTTTTTCTGTGTTCAGTTTCATTTATATTTGCTCTTTATTATTTCCTCCCATCTTCTCCCTTTGGCCTTACTTTTTCTAGTTCCTTGAGGTGGAAGCTTAGGTTTTGCTTCCATTCTTTTAAAAATACTGTTCAGTGTTTCCAGAATACTCCTTGCTTCCCTGAAGAATTCCTGTTTGTCCATCAAAACTCTGTTCAGATGTCACTTCTGAGATGGAGTAAGGTTGTAGCCAGCATTTCCTCTTCAACCCCAAATAACCCCCCAAACTTGTAAGAATCTGAAGCTAAAAGAACCACAGGATTTAAATGGTGCTGGGAGAGAAGTTCTCAGGAGCCTGGCCTCTTTCCAACCTCCAGTCAACTGGGGTCAGACTCTACCCCAGGCAACTAGAGAGAGGTCTGGGGTGGGGGTGGGGGGGCGGTGTGCATAAAAATGCCAGCTCAGGGACGTCCCTGGTGGTCCAGTGGTTAAGACTCCTCGCTCCCAATGCAGGGCACCCGGGTTCCATCCCCGGTCAGGGAACTAGATCCCACATGCTGCAACTAAAAGCCCGCATGCCACAACTAAGACCCAGCACGGCCAAATAAATAATTTTTTTTTAATTAAAAAAAAAGCTAACGTGTAGGCTTACAGTTTGTAAGGTTATATTGAGTTTTGCAACTCAGTAGCAAGACAGGAATTCTCATCCCCATTTGAGTGATGAGGGAACTGAGGTCCTCACTGCAGGTCTAACTCATTTTCAAATGGAACTCTACAGAAGCTAAACCAATCTGGGCAGAAAGCCCCTTCCCACTGGTCTTGGGGAGCCACCAACCCCCAGGTGTTGCCCTGCACTTTCCCGCCAGGGGGCGCACGTCCGTACTCCCAGGTGTTGGGCAGTGACCGAAGAGCTGGCGGCGGGTGGGGGTGGTGGAGGGGTGCGAGTGGGTCAGGGGGGCCCAGGGGAGCTGTGAAGCCTGGACCTGCGGTTCATAGCTCGCGTCCCCAGGGGCTGGCCTGGGAGGTCAGCCCTGCCAGACGCAGGGAAGAAGGACGGGTCCCCGTGAACTGCAGAGGAGTCCCGGAGAGCTGTCCTTCGCCAAGGGCTGGGCCTCGCCACTCGTTACCCGCCCTCGGTCTTTGGGCAACAGGAACCTTGGGCGGGAGGTCAGTTCTGCCAACTCTGCCACACCTCCTCTGACCCGAGGAACTGCGATGGACGCGAGAGGGCAGACTTGACTTCAGACCCCTTCGCGATCACGTTCTATGGAACTCGCTGCCCTCCCTACTATCTTTGGAAGACCCTTACCCCCAAATCCTCCACGCCCCTACAATAGCCTCCTCTCCTCCCCTCTCCCCTTCGGGACACCTCCGCGAACCGGGGACTCGGATTGGCCCAGGAAAGCTGACCTCCCCTTCCCAGACCCTCCCCAGCTCCGACTTGGTACACGCCTCCTGCCTCTGCGCCCCGCCTGGGAGGCGTACACGTGGTAGATCCCATCACCCCCGGAAGCCTCGCGTTACTCAAACACATCGCGCGGTTTTGCGAGCTCTCAGGAAAGGGGCGGGAGAACGGAGGCCAGGAAGGCGATTCGTGGATCCCGCGGGCTTGGCTGCAGGGGCCGAGCGCGCGTGCGCACTCGGCACCCTTTTCAGGAGCCAGGAGCCAGGAGCCGGCTGGGTTCTAGCGCTCGAGCGTTCCGGCGGTGTTCACCTTTCCTTCTTGGGGCCTGGGGGTCGCGAGAAGCGCCCTATATTCCGGCCGGTCGGCGCAACGCTTGAGTGCCCTGGCAGGGGAGCGGGCCGCGGCGCGTGGAGAGCACTGTGGACCGGAGAGAGTAGGCGCGGAAGAGCTGGGGAAAGGGGGCGGTGGAGGGGCCTGGAGGTTGGGGGCGATGTGGTGAATGAGTAGGAACTGGGGGTGGGGGAGATGCGGGAGCTTGAGGTGAGTGGAAGGGAATAGAGGCGTCGAGTGCGCCTTCTTCCGGCTTCACCCTTTGGGCAGGAAACGGGGTGGGAAAGGAAGCGTTGGTCGCTCGTCACCCCTGGCTGATCTCGTCTCTTCCCCGTGCCAGGGCACACAGCATGGCCGAAAACCGAGAGCCCCGCGGAGCCGTCGAGGCTGAGCTGGACCCGGTGGAGTACACCCTGCGGAAGCGGCTCCCCCACCGCCTGCCCCGGAGGCCCAATGACATTTATGTCAACATGAAGACTGACTTCAAGGCCCAGCTGGCCCGCTGCCAGAAACTGCTGGATGGAGGGGCTCGGGGTCAGAACGCATGCAGTGAGATCTACATCCACGGCTTGGGCCTGGCCATCAACCGCGCCATCAACATTGCCCTACAGCTGCAGGCTGGCAGCTTCGGGTCCTTGCAGGTGGCTGCCAATACCTCCACCGTGGAGCTTGTCGATGAACTGGAACCAGAGATTGATACGCGAGAGCCGCTGACCCGGATCCGCAACAACTCGGCCATCCACATCCGTGTCTTCAGGGTCACACCCAAGTGATTGAGATGAGGCTGGCCCACCTTATCCACCCACCCCCGTACAGCTAGGCTCAGATGTGGCTCTTCTTGTACTGAGTACTGTCCTGGACCTTCTTCCAGAGCCATGTAGGAAAAAGCCTGTCCCCTCGCAGCCCAGAGGACTCTGAATTGAGAGGGCAAATACTGTCTTTTGTTGGGCCCAAGCAGTGGGGCCTCCTGAACCTTTGTGGTCTGTAACCATTGTCGTATACAATAAAAAGTGTCAAGTTGTGTCGGTGCCCTGCCACCACGCTGCACTGCCTCTCCCCTATGTAAATTCTGGAAAGGAGAGTAGGAAAGAACTTTACAAGGATTTAGGTATAGTAGGGGCACCCCAGTGTTTCCTGCCGTCACAGAAAGCATAAATTGTACTACGGACACTGCAACCTAAAATAAACTTTAGTACAGTGCAGAAGCCTGACAATTCCAATGTTCGCTTTAAAATATTTCATCCTCATAGAAGAAGGCAGGGCAGATAAAGTATATATTCTCACCCGCTGGAGTGCAGCTGGGGTGTGGTTGTATGCTAGGAAAGCATCAGGTTCTCTGCTGGCGGTTCCCAGGCGCAGGAAGGGTGAGGGTTTAAGGGTGAAGAGGGCAAACAAAGATGGGGGCCTCCTTTGTGTCAGCCTGGGGTAGGGACTGAGACACTGCTTCATTTGATTCCTGGTCCTGTGGGGCCCAAATTGTTCTAAACAGCTATGGTCCAGAGCCCTTCAGACCCTTGCGGCTGGGCTGTTCTAAGCAGGAAAGGATTGCCTTCCCTTTGAATTCCTGGGCACACAGGTCATAAGTACTTTTTTGTTGGGATATTTGTAGGAGGAGCTGATTTTTCATGTTTATCAAACAAGTCACCTAAAGCAATTTTTATCAAAGTGGGTGGTGACCCATATGTGGGTCTTGAAATCAATTTACTGGGTCAAAGCCTTTTAAAAAGCAAGTAAAATAAAGTACAACTTCAATGATAATATCTTGTTGACACTTTCAGTTATAGATGTGTATGTAGACACATACGTGCTAGTTATGACATCAGTTTTACTGTTGGGCGAGGACACAGGAGTTTGAAGGCCTTTGATCTAAACGTTAGTAACAGAATTTGGAAGGCAGTTTGGTTTGGGGTTCTGAAAATTAGCCTCCTCGTTTAACAAAACCTCTCCCTCTGGCTTGAGTATTCCTGTTGACGAGGGATTCATGCTGCGGAAGTGACTGCCAGCCACTCAGGAAAGTGAACTCCTTACAGAAGGACTAGCGCTTCATTCTAACAACTGAATACATGCTGAGTGCCTACTGTGAACCAAGGCCTGGGCTGGGCCCTAGGGATACAAAGATGGGTATGAAATGGCCCCTGCCTTCAAGGAGCTCACCACTTAGTTGGGAAGGTGGATATACCCATTTTTTGTGAAATGAGTAAGATGTGTTACGTAAGAAGTAAGAATAGCCACGATACAGAAGTGTGGAGAAGGAAATGGCTAACTTCCTGGTGAGGTCTCAGATGGTTCCACCTTTTGACCTGGGTTTTGAAGGATGAAAAGGAGCTTGCCAGGCAGAAGAGAGGGGAGAGGGCATATCAGACAGAGGGGTCAGCATGCACAGAGGGGATTAATGAACAAGCAGGGTGTGTTCTGGGACTGGAGGGTCACTCGGGCAGCTAGAAAGTAGCTGCGCGGGCTTTCTCTAGTTGCGGCGCGCGGGCTTCTCATTGCTGTGGCTTCTCTTGTTGCGGAGCTCGGGCTCCGGGTGCGCGGGCTTCAGTAGTTGTGGCTCGCGGGCTCAGTAGTTGTGGGTTGCTGGCTTTAGAGCACAGGCTCAGTAGTTGTGGTGCACGGGCTCTGCGGCATGTGGGATCTTCCCGTACCAGGGCTCGAACCCGTGTCCCCTGCATTGGCAGCCGGATTCTTAACCACTGCGCCGCCAGCAAAGTCCCTCCCTATCAGCCTTGACTGCAAGACTCCCTTGTCCAGGAGCCCCCAGTAACGGAGTGGGGAGCCGGCAGGGAGCTGGAGGGAACTATGTGTGTCCCTGCACGTATGTGCTCCGCTCTCTGCTCCTGGCCTGGGCCCAGCAGAGGTGGTGGCAGCAGCCCTTTTGCATTTGGTTTGTTTTGGCAGCTACGTCTCCCAGCTTATTTGTTTGTTGTTTCTACTCCGAGTTCTCTCACTGCTTGCCAGTGGGGCTTCCCTCAGTGGCAGGTCTGCGGAAACAGCCCCTAGTCATTGCCACCGAAGGAAGAAGGGGTGTGAGGGCAGGTAGGGGGCGTGGGGAAAGCTCCCGCATCTGTTGGAGTCCATGCGTGGTGGACCGGGCAGGGAGCTCTGCATTCCTTCTGCAGGGAGGCCAGTGCTGGCCTCTGCTTCCCTCCCTCTTTGGTTCTCTGAAGTGTCTTCCATCACAGCTTGGGAGGTGATGGGGGTAGAAGGCGTGTCCAGGTGCAGTTTCCCTCCCTTTTGCTCAACCACTATGGAGCCCACAGAGAGTGCGAAATGACCTTCTACTTCGAAAACAGATCCCCAGAGGCCAGATTGGAAACGCTCGTCTTGGAGGTGAGTGTAGACCTTTTCTCATCATCCGTAGTATTATTGAGCACCCACTGGTTGTATGGAATCTGTGTTAGGCGCCAGGTCTGCCTGGAGAGGTATAAACTCCTGGTTCTCTAAAAACTAATAGGAAAAAGGACAGATTTAAAAAGACAAATCATTTACGTGGTGCTTGGAGTTGTCCTAGCATTAGTAAGGGCTCAAAAAATAGTAAGGGCTACTATTGTTAGCTTGAGCCATTTTGCTAAGGAATGGTTTGAGCCTCTTCATGGGGATGGGGAGAGGGGAAGGAAGGTGATCTGTGTGTGTTTGGTTTACAAGGCTGGGTTATTAGTCCTGTCGGCTTTTACTTTGTGGCACGCGTGGCAGGGAAGAAGGGAGGCCCTCAGAGCTCATGAACTGGTTTGGATGGGCGGATGATCCTTCTAGGTGAGTTCCCAGTGCTTGGTCAGGAGTTGGGGGAACAAACCCTGGAGCCTATAGGGAAGTTGGACTAGAGGCATGTGTCAAATGTAGTTCCTTAGGGAAGAGATATCCCGCTACACAGATTTGGGGGTGAGGCAAATGTTATCCCACCAAGAGAGAAGTCTGTGAAAATGACCACTTATGACTCCATCTTCCTAATGACATTATGGGTGCTTTTTAATTGATGTGTTTTGGTTTAGCCATATTTTCTAGTTGGTCAATGATCCTGTATTGTTTTTGTAACAGGAAAACGTTATTATTTTTTTTTTTACAAAGCCTGTTCCTTTGGTCTGTTCCCTAGGTGGGGTGATCAGGGGAGTTCCTTATCGAACTGCTGAGACGACTTCAAGGAGAAGCAGCGATTCCGTTGTGCAATCCAGTAACTAATAAATATCTGACAGATGAATGGCTGGATGTATGCATGCACAGGAGGACAGCTTGTTATTGGCTACCCTATAACAAGTCTCTGCTCCCTTAGAAACACCAAATATCTTTCACTGGAAGTGTGCAAGCAGAGGGTGGAAGTTCACCTTCATGGGATGTCCTAGGTCCCTTCCAGCTCAGAGTCTATGAATCTCGTTTGCTGCAAGAAAAATATACTTTCCTGAAAGTACTAAAATTACTTGCTGGTTGATGAAATAAGACATGAACAGAAGGTCTTGCTTATATACAGATCGGAGGATGCCTCTGTCAAGCAATAGGTTCTCGTAACTCATTGGTTATCAGTGAACCATGAACAATTTGGGAAAATATTTGCTAAACTTGGAGGTTTAAGAGTATGTCTAAGGCTTCTATAAACTACCTTGAGTAGATCTTGGCCTATGTTCCTCCAAGTAGGAAGAGCCTAAAGAGTTCACGCAGGGCTTCCCTGGTGGCGCAGTGGTTAAGAACCCGCCTGCCAATGCAGGGGACTTGGGTTTGAGACCTGGTCTGGGAAGATCCCACATGCCACGGAGCAGCTAAGCCCGTGTGCCACAACTACTGAGCCTGCGCTCTAGAGCCCGCAAGCCACAACTACTGACCCCGCATGCCACAGCTACTGAAGCCCGCGTGCTTGGAGCCCATACTCCTCAACAAGAGAAGCCACCGCAATGAGAAGCCCGCGCGCAGCAACGAAGAGTAGCCCCCACTCGCCACAACCAGAGGAAAGCCCGCGTGCAGCAACGAAGACCCAACGCAGCCAAAAATTAAATAAATAAAATTAAAAAAAATAGAGTTCATGCAAAATCCTTAAGCCCCATGTTAACAAAATGAAACTTTTGTGTTCACGACTGCACCCCTGCAAAGATCTTACATGGGAGAAAGACATTACTCTCGTTGATATGGCCAGTAGTGTTTTAAGTTAGGATTTTCTAGTTTTATTTTTGCATGGACAGGAAAGCTACTCTGACCAACTTAGCAGCTCTGTCTTCTGATAAAGGATGGGTGCCATGGGAAGAAGCTTGGGAATATCCAGCCATACTTGTGAGCAAGAGATCCTAAGATGGGGTTGACACTTCATAGAAACCTAACCTGGGGAAGTGTTTCTGGATCCCAAGGTGGAGGTCTTGGTGCTTTGGGCGCCCTCCTTCAAGGACTCAAGCACTGGAGGAGAGGCAAGAGACAAGTAACCAAGGAAGCTGGCCTGGTAATGCTTCAGGCCTCATTCAGTCCAACGTCCTTGGGACTTCTCCGGGCCTCCCTTGGGAGGAGACCCATGTTAATGGGACAAGAAACCCCTGTTTGGCCCCAGGCTTTGAATAAACTAAGTGTGAGACTTGTCTTGATATCTGTGTCTTCACCCCCTGC
The DNA here is from genome assembly GCF_003676395.1 of Aethalodelphis obliquidens. Taxonomy (NCBI): domain Eukaryota; kingdom Metazoa; phylum Chordata; class Mammalia; order Artiodactyla; family Delphinidae; genus Aethalodelphis; species Aethalodelphis obliquidens. The sequence goes on from NW_020837974.1 coordinate 6,910,668, forward strand.
CACCCCCCAGCTCCCACAGTGATGCCATTTCACTCAGTTTTGTTCAGTGCCAAGTTTCTGCAAAGAGCAGTGGATGTGTACACCCGGCGGTACCTCCATCCGCACCCCACTATCCCCATGACCTTTACCAGTGAGTTGTTTGGTAAAGGTACAACACCGGAGATAAGGTGTCGTGAACCCACGCCCAGCTCCCCAGAGGGAGCAGTGGAGGACGCCGGAGGAGGGCTGACGAACATGCTGCAGATTTGGTCTCCAGGCCTCCAAAGCCAGGTAGCAGCCACAGCAAAGCAGAGGGCGCCGTGATAATGGCTAGCATTTATTGATTACCCTGTGCCGGGCATTACATAATCACACGACAGCCCTGGCAAGCGATTACTAGAGTTTTTTACCATCCCCAGGCTCAGACGTAAAGTCACTTGTCCACGTCAGGTGCTAGTGGCACAGCTCAGGCCTCCAATCTGGGCTCCCCTGTTTGCCAGACAAGCCCCATTAGCCTGCTGAAGCCACAGAGCTGCTCGCTGAGAACAGAAACCCGGATGTCTGGTTCTACTGGCTACTCTGTGGCCAAGTAAGCAGAACTTCCCTCAGTTTCTCCAAAGTGACCTTCGCACAGGACTTCCTTTTGCTGTCTGGCAGGAATCCCTTCTCCAAGTCCTCACTCCCTTCCCAGTTCCCCAAGCGCCAGGAAGCCCTCCCCCACCGCACCCTCCAAGGTCCCGGCCACCTCACTTCCCAGCACAGAAGGTCTTTTGGGCTGCTGGCTGAACTCCCGAGCCCAGCTGAGAAGCCACTGCTTGGAAAGGAGGAGGGAGGAGAAGTCCAGAGGCCCCCCTCGTCCCCAACATGACTCCAGGCAGCTGGGACTTCGTGCTGCCTGGGGGTCTGCGAGAGCTCAGGGGGCTGTAAATTTGCTTCTTGGATTTTCAGTCTCAATTGGCTGCCAGGAAGACTCCATGGAACAGAGCCTGCCTCCACCCCCGCCATCCTCTGGTTCAGACCCCGCCTCGGGGGGCTGCCTGCTCAGGAAGTAGATGGAGGCCTCTGAGGCCCCCACGAACCCAGAGCTAGGTTGTCCAGGCATGGCTCCAGCAAGCATTCAGAGGATGAGGAGCTCACTTCCTCCCTCTAGGTCTCCCATTCTCTGGCTGAGGTGTCTGGAGTGGAGGGACCACACAATGCAAACCACACTTGAGGGAAGCCCATAAACAGGCAACATGCTGGGTGCCCAGTGCCACCCAGGTGAACAAGACCTGCCTACACTGTCCTTTGCTCTCTCCTCCGGTTAACAGAGCACCTGTGCTGCATGACTCCAGAGAGTACCGTTCTCATCAGGGTCGATATGAATGGCGCCCCCTGGAGTTGTGCAGTGCTCAACCGTGACAGCTGTATATGGTGGCCCAGTCAGGAGAGGCCTAAGACGTGTACATAAAGGATGGCAGCCCAGAGCAGGGAGACAGCTTCCTGCTGGGGTATCAGGGAAGGCTTCATAGAGGAGGTAATGCTTGGGTTTGGGCTTTTGAGAGCCATAGTGGGAGGGGGAGGGTGATCCAGGTGGAAGGCACATAGTGAGCGAAGGGCAGGAAGCAGCAAACCATCTAACTGAGCTCACGTGATGCAGGCGAGTGGGAGTGAGCAAAGTGGGAGAACAGGCTGGAAAGGTAGGTGGATGGCAGAGCACAGAGGGTCTTAGTTCAGAGGCAACCGGGAACCGCTGCAGGCTCCTGCTCTGGGGAATGCCACGAACGAGCTATTCAGTGGGAAAGTTGCTCTAGTGGCAGGGCTGGGGATAACTGGAGGGGATGGTGCGGAGACCCTCCGTGGTGGTCCTGGCACTGGTCCAGCCCCGTGCCAGAGAAATACAAACAGGCAGATGGAGGGGCACTGGCAGGGGGGTGGTGGGCATCGGAGGGAGAGCCCTGGGTAGCTTCCTGCTCCTCAGGGGCCCCTGCTGTCAAGGCTGGATGCATGGACCCTACTGGGCAGTATCCACAAGCACCTGGGTTGAAGTTGGCTCCTAAACCAGCCTCTGCCCTCTTGGTAGGATTACTACAGCTTAGGGATTGGGTGCAGGGTGAGCTGAGATCCTCTACTCTGCCCTCTCTCCCAGGCTGCATCGCAGTTCTCTCTCCCAAAGCCCCAGCGGATGAGCCAGCATCACCCCTGTCCAGCAGGCCCCAGCAGCTAGGGGCTGGGTGCTCAGGGCCCATCTCCCTTTCTCGAAGGCAGGGGCCTGGGGACCTCTGACAAACCGGTGTGAGGGCAGAAGCAGGTCCCACAGCCCGAACGGCTCCTCCTCTCCTCCGGCTGTGTCTACTCCCCCCCACCCCCGATCTGTCCCCGGCCCCTCTCCATGGTCAGGTCAGGGCAGTGACGCAGGAGTCAGGGGACCCAGAGAGCAGAGGCTGGGGGGTGTGCTGTGGGTCGGGACAGAACGCATGTGCGGACGTGTGTGGACGTGAGTGTGCGTGTGCTTGTCCCACAGCTGGGATCTTGTCCCAGAGCTGGGCTCTGAGGGCCAAGTGGGGCTGGGAGGCTGCCTGGGTGCTGAGGAGGAAACGGGGACCAGAGGAAGTAGTGAGGTGTGCAGAGCCACAGCAGCCGCACACCAGGTTCGGGGAGGACCCCGAGAGCAGGCTCGCAGTGAGCGGAGGGCAGGGGAGTGACTCGGGCCCTCGTTAGTTCCCACAAGCCTCTGCCTCCCCACCCCTCGCATTCATCTTTCTGAACCCCTCTTTGATCAGGCTCCTCCCCCCACCCCTTATCTCCCTCCCTCACCTCTGTCACCTCTCAGCAGGCATCCCTGCCTGCTTCATCGAAAATTGCCACCTCCTCCAACACTCCTGGGCCTTTTTAGTTCTTTTAGCCATTGGAGCTCCTCTATCTTTTATTCATTCTCTGTGTTTATCATCCATCTCTCCACTAGAATGTCAGCTCCACCGGGGCAGGCATTCTTGTCTGTTTCATTCACTGCTCTATCCCCAGGTCTCTGGCCAAGAGTAGGTACTCTTATATGTATATTTCTTGAATGAATGAATGAATGAATACTTCCCATCTTTCCAAACAAACTCCAAATTCTTCAGAGGGGCATTCAAGGCCCTTCACAACCTGACCTCTCCCTAACCGCCACCCTAGTCTGATCTCCACCTCTCCCTCCCCCACCCCACCTTTCGCCCCAACACACCTGACCCACCAAGCACTTGGCTGGACCGGCCTCTGCACCCACCTCACATCTTTTCCCATTGAAATCTTACCCACCCTTCAAGGCTGAGCTTGTTGTCACCTCCTGCATCAAATCTTCCTTGATTTCCCAGCTAGAGGTGAGCTCCCCCTCTTCCAAACTCTCACAGCTCGGATCCGCACACTCCAGTCCTCGTGCACAGTTCCGTGTCCCCACCTTATCTCTATTGTAAACTACAAACTCCAGGAGGCAGGACTTAGGGCTCAAAACACCTTTTTGTCCTGAAAAGTTCTTAGTCAATTGTCTTGCACAAAGAAGGCACTGAACGCATGAATAAAGTATCTCTAATACCATGGGACTGGGGAGGGAGTGAATGAACGTATAAATAACCGCCAGTGTTTGTAGGACTTCCCTGTCTATTATGAAAGCTGCATGAGCTGGCACTGGTGCTTTCATGAGGCCCATTTGACAGGTGAGAGCACTGAGGCTCAGGGACTCAGGCCACTTTCCAAGGTTTGATAAGCCAGCTAGCCTTGGACTCCTGCCCCCCACCCCCACCCCGGGAGCTCCCCCGCTGCCTCAGGGCTTCCTAGAAGCCACAAAGGCTTAGCTGCAAATCCCAAGGGCCATCACTCTGGGGGTTCACTCTATTTCAGAGTTCCTAAGAATTTTACCATGCAGTCTAACCTAAAAGTTCAATTTCTGGGTTTTCGGGGTCTTCAAAAGTGCGGAGTGGGGGAGAAGACCCCCTCAGGTTTCTTGCTTTGTGCGGCCCCGTTAAATTTCTCAACAAGAACACTGGTTTCTAGAACAAGAACTAGGATCGTGAGGAGGAGGCCACTGACTCGCCCCGCAGGCACCTTCCGGGCTTCCAGCCCTAGCTGCCTCGCAGGAACCCAGACAGCCCCAGCTCCTAGTCCCCGCCCAAGACTGGGACGCCCCCTTCCCTGGGGGGACGTCGGGGTCCCCAGCCTTTCCCAGAATGGCACTGCTCTCGCAGCGCAGCCTTCTGCCCGTCCCGCTGCGCGCACCCAGCCGCCCCTCCCGAGACCCTGGGGTCCGACGACGGGGCGGCAGCTCGGCTCCCGCCCCGGCGAGCCCCCGACCCAGGTGTCCTGCCCCCGGCTCTGACCCCTCCGGCCCCCCCCTCCCGCGACCCCTCACGCACACAGCCCCCCCCCAACCCCCCACACGCACGCACACAGCTGATAACAGCCCCGACCCCCGGCCGCCGCCGCAGTTCCCCGGGCCAACAGTCCCCGGGCCAACCCCGGCCGGCCGCCTCGCCGCGCCGTCCTCCGGACCCTGGCCCCGGGCCCTGCGCGCTCTGCCCCGACCCCGGCTCGGCGCCCCGGACGGCGGCCCCCTCCTTCGGGCGGCGGGGTGGCTCTGCCCCGCCGAGCTTCCCGGGATGCGGGCCCCCGGCGCGGGCACCCGCCGAGCCCCAGGTCGCTGAGGGGCCGGGCGAGGCGCGGAGATGGGGGTGCGCGGTGAGTACTCCCGGCCGCGGGAGCGCCCGCCCGCCCGGCCCCTGTTTGAGGAGGAATTTACCACTGGGGCTGTTGGCCCCGGGGTGGCCGGGTTCAAGGACCTGCGACTTGCCAAGGACCCCGGAAGGGCAAGGGGGATGGGGCAGCCTTCACCTGCCGGCCGGGCTGGGGGAGTCCCCGGGAAAGTCGGAATCTGAGCTGGAGACGCGATGGAGGACTGGGGGTCCAGGGAGAAGAGGGGCGGCTACGTGGGTGCCGAGGGAGCTGATACCTGGGTCTGGGAGCAACAACTCGGATCTGCGAGAGGGGAAGCCTCTGTCACACCGGGATTGAAGTTTGGCCGGGAGAAGTGGATGCCGGTAGCTGGGGGGTGGGGTGTGCACGCGGCCGCGGGATTGAATGAAGGCAAAGGAGGCAGAGCCTGAGCGCTCGCAAGGTTCGGGTCGGGAGGACTCGCGGGGCCAGAGCAGCGGGATGGGTGAACGTGCAGGTCCAAACCACCCCTTCTCCTGCAAGTCCCGGCCTCACACTCAGCCCAGCTCTCTCTCCTAGAATGTCTTCTGCTGCTTCTGCTGTCCTTGCTGCTGCTTCCTCTGGGCCTCCCAGTCCTGGGCGCCCCCCCACACCTCATCTGTGACAGCCGAGTCCTGGAGAGGTACATCCTGGAGGCCAGGGAGGCCGAAAATGCCACGGTGAGGCCCCCTCCCCAGGACCTTCCACAGAACTCACCCTCAGGGGTCCAGGGTCTCCCCCAAGATCCAGGAACCTGGACCCCCCCCCGGCACTTGGTTCAGGGGTGGAAGCGGGGAGCCAGAGCCCCCAGTAAAAGTAATAAGAGTGGTAGTCCCCAGTGCACACCTGGAAGCTAGGTAAGGGGCGAAGCCAGCAGGAGCCCCTGGGGCCCCTGACTCCAGGCTTGTGCATTTCAGCTGGGCTGTGCTGAGGGCTGCAGCTTCAGTGAGAACATCACTGTCCCGGACACCAAGGTTAACTTCTATGCTTGGAAGAGGATGGAGGTGAGTTCACTTTTTCCTTCCTCTTGGGGAGTCTCATTTTGGGAACCTCCTAGGGCAGGAAGGAGAATGATAGAGAGAAGAAACAGAGCAGCAAAGATGAGGGCTGAATGGAATATGTTCATTCATTTATTCATTTGTTCATTCATTCATTCATTCAACAAAACTGTTTGCTTGGGGCTGCCGAGAGGGAGGAGGGCGGGGCTGGCTTGGGCCAGCTAACTCCAAGTCTCCACTCCCTTTAGGTCCAGCAGCAGGCTGTGGAAGTCTGGCAGGGCCTGGCCCTGCTCTCAGAAGCCATCCTGCAGGGCCAGGCCCTGTTGGCCAACTCGTCCCAGACATCCGAGGCCCTGCAGCTGCACGTGGACAAAGCTGTTAGCGGCCTGCGAAGTCTCACCTCCCTGCTTCGGGCACTGGGAGCCCAGGTACGGGTAGGACCTTCCCTCGCACTTGTGTTTGCCCTTTCTGTGAAATGGGAGAATGGCCCCGCCAAGGAATCCCTGCTGCAATTCTGTCCCAAGTTCCCTCTCCTGCCGGGGTCCCCACTGGTAACCTCCTGTTCTCTCCTTGGCAGAAGGGAGCCGTCCCCCTTCCAAACGCAGCCTCCTCTGCAGCCCCGCTCCGAACGTTCACTGTTGATACTCTGTGCAAACTTTTCCGAATCTACTCCAATTTCCTGCGGGGAAAGCTGACGCTGTACACAGGGGAGGCCTGCAGGAGAGGGGACAGGTGACCCGGTGCTCCCACCCCGGGCACGTCCACCACCTCGCTCACCACCACTGCCTGTGCCACGCCTTCTGCACCTCCACTCCCAACCCCTGTCGATGGGCCATCAGCTCAGCGCCAGACTGTCCCACGGACACTCCAGGGCCAGCGGTGATATCTCAGGGGCTAGAGGAACTGTTCAGAGCTCAACTCAGATCTAAGGATGTCACAGGGTCAGCCTGAGTCTCCAAAGCAGGAGGAATTCAGAGAGTTCAACTTAAACTTGGGGACAGCGCCATGCCGGGGAGACACTGATACTCATCTCAGTGCCTTGCAGAACTGCGATGCTGCGTGATGCTGGGACAAGCTGGACGGCAAATAATTCCTTTTGCACCTAGCAAGCAGGGACAGGACGGACTGGAGAATTTAGGGGGCAAGCCATGAATTCTCCGGGTCTCATGGGGACTCCGTGACAGCAGAGCCCGCTGGATAAGGAGGGTGGTGGGAGCCGTGAAGATGGGATGGGGGCTGCTCCCGGCTCTCACTGGGTCCAAGTCTTGTGTATTTTTCAATCTCACTGGCAAGAACTGAAACCGCAACCTGGCTCTTGGCTTTTCTGTTTTCCCGGGAGACCCCTACTTCCCTGGCTCTGCCCCCATCCTGGCAGCAGGCTGCAGGTCCGGGAAACCAGAGGTGGAGGGGGCCGGGCCCTACGTGCTGCCTCGCATGGCCCGTCTGACCTGTTGACCCCACTGGGCCTGAGGCCACAAGCTCTGCCCGCGCTGGTCAATAACGTGGCTCCATTCAAGGCTAGTCCTCAGTAGGCATCTGGCCCAGGATAAGTCTTTTTTTTTTTTTTGGCTGAATCGCACGGCTTGTGGGATCTTAGTTCCCCAACCAGGGATGGAACCTGGGCCCCGGCAGTGAGAGCACGGAATCCTAACCACTGGACCGCCAGGGAAGTCCCCAGGCTGATGTCTTTAGTGAGCCTCGGCTGCTGGCAAGGACACAGGAGCCAGCAGGAGGGGCCCCTTTGGGGGCTGGCGGCAGCTGCCCGTGCTCCCTGCTGGACCCTCTTCTCTGTGGCCGCTTCTTCTAATGCCACAAGCCCAGCACCAGCCTTTGCCACCTCAGCACACAAGCCCCCTCTAAATCCAGTGGCACTTTCCTTGCCTGGGGATGGTTACCATGAATGCTTTACCCTGAAACTTGCCAAAGGGGCAGTAGTAGAGTGGGGTACAGTGGGAGCCAACTTCCCAGACAACCATCTCGTTGATCAATCACTCTGCCCAGAGCTACTGCAGGTAGTTCACTTATGTGACCTCATTTTACTCCTCACACAGCCCTGGGAGAATGGCCCTGCAGTCATTCCCATGGTACAGATGAAGAAGTAAAGTACCTTGCCCGAGGCCAAGATGACAGGATCCCCCATCCTCCCAGCACTCAGCCCCTTCCCTCTTCTTCTTATTTCTGCCACATGAGCCCTCCCAGCTCCCCTGGGATGGGGGACATGGGACAAACTCACTCCAACTCCACACTTGATCCCTACTTGCTTCTTTCTCTTTTTTTTTTTTGGCCACACCGCATGCGGGACCTTAGTCCCCCAACCAGGGATCTAACCCGTGTCCTCTGCAGTGGAAGCAGAGTCTTAACCATTGGACCGCCAGGGAATTCGTACTTCTAATTTTACCCTTTCCCCTGACAATCAATTTCAAATTCCTTCCCAGAAATAATGTTTCAGCTGCAAAGTAACGCCCGAGAGAGACCTGTGCAGATAGCAGAAGCTGTCACAGAACTGTGCGGGAACCCCCGATCCTGGCCATTATCGTACATGGATGGGGGGATCGGTCTTTCACTTATATCACAAAACGGAGAAGTCAGCCTGCACCCTGGCAAATATGCACAAAGCAGGGAATGTTTTGCAATTTGCGGCAGGAAGAATATGGGCAGGTTGGGGGGTTGGAAGGTATTTGCCAAGTATATGTGTGTGAGAGGGTAGGGGTGAACTTGTGGTGGGAGGAGTCAGCCAAGGGCAGGACCCAAGGAGAATTTTCACTCTGGCCAACCCTGCTTCTGGGCTACAGTGCCCTCTTCAGGCCCTCTTGGGAAATGCTAGAGTAATCTACAAGCTATAGAACCCTGAGGACTCTGACCTTGTGCATTTCGATAAAAATTCGTGTTATGATTTCCACACATGCCATCCGGTTCTTGCTCCAACGCTGTGAATCAGGAAAGAAGGAATCTCTCTTTCTCGCTGGCAAAACTGAAGCTAAGAGACTTGTCCTGAAGCCCAGGGAATCCAGCTAGTAAGTTACAGCTGGGACCTGAACTTGAGATTTAGAACTCATAACCCCAAAGTCCTGTCCACCTTTCAGCCTAATGTGCTGCCTAAACATCCCCTGGATCTTTTTTCCTCCTGACCTTATTCCTCGACTTCGTTTCAGACTTCTTACTGCTTTCAATTAAAGAAAAAAAAAAAAAAAAGGAGTTAACAGAACCTGGAGTATATGACCTGGGTCAGGTGTGATGGGCGAGTAGGTTAAGAACGTAATTTTAAAACATACTTTAGTAAAGCAATTATACTGCAATAAAGATGTTAAACAAAAAAATTAAATCACTTTTTCGACTACAGGACTTCTCACAGACTTTAGTGTGCTAGTGGGCTTGATAAATCTCTAAGGAAGGAATAGGGTTTCCTATTTCATGAACTTTTAGACAGGAGTCCTTTTCTTTTTCGTGGAACATCTTACAGGACAGATGGAACAGTTTTAGAAACTCTGATTTAGTAAATAAAAGAAATATATTAAAAAAAATACTTTATTCCACATTTACGGAGTGCCTACCGTGTTCCAGCCTTTGCACTAAATGCTAGGAAACTTGGAAAGACGGTCTGTGCCACTCACAGCCCAGTGTCCTCCTAGAGCGGGCAGTCCTGGTGGCAAAAAGACAGGTGCTCATGAATGTAGGCGTAGACAGAGCCAGCTTGGCATGTGACTGGGTCCTGGGGGGGGGCGGCGCTGAGAGGCCTGGATGGGAAGAACCTGGTGACACCCACAGTCTCTGCGAAGAGACACAGATATGCAAGGAGGGCGTTGCCAGATTTCCCAGGTTCTTCAAGTGCGGACCAGGGGTGTAAAGTTTCTTCTGCACCACTGTTACGATGATTAACAACATATTAATCTCTGGCACTTAGACGATCTGCTCTGATTCTCACCATCACTCCATGAAAAAAGGAGGACAGTAGGGCATCATCCTCTTTTGTCAGACAGGGAAAGTAAAACTAAGTTCCTCCAGGTAAGTGACCAAGCCAGCTCTTCCGACTTCCGGGTGGGACAGGAGCCAGCTCAGCCCGGTTCTGAGTCAGCGGGTTACATAACTGTTTCATGGAGACGCATTCTGTTTGTAGAGTGCTTTGCGATTTCCAAGGTGCTTTCCCGGGCAGTCTCACATTTGCTCTCCTAACCCCATGAGGAAGGCAGAGACAGGAGAGGATCCCCGTTTTGCAGAGGAGGAAACCGAGATCTGGAGAGATTATGAATGGGTCTGGCCCAGGTCGTAAGACACTGAGAGGACGTGTCGGGACCAGGAGCCAGGCTCTTGGACTCTGGGTCCCTCTTCTACTAGAAGCAAGGATCATGGGGAGAAGAGAAAGCAGAGGGAGTGGACAGAGGGGAGGAAACAGCTTCAGTCAGAGAGGCATGAGTCCCATCCATTTCTCGCTACCAGCTCTTTCCCGCTCCATCCCCTGCCCCTGGTGCCCACTTCCTCCCTGGAAAGGCAGAAAGTGCCTATCACCCTCCCCACCACCAAATCTCCCAGCACTGGGGCCCACCTCATCTGCCTCCTGCAGCGCCAGCTCCCACCTCGACTGCAGCCTCTTGGCTCTGGGTACCACTGGCCCAAACGGTCTTCCTGGGCCTGAGCATCAGGCTGACCAATGCATCTGCCTGACCCCAGCCTCCAGGCCACCTGGGATTCTCCTGGAACTACTCAGTCTACTGGTCTCCCACAGTAGGTGATTGTCGCTAGAGCTGAGTTAGCTAAATGAGGCCTCTCAGACACTGGAATCCAGGCTGAATGTTAGCTACATTATTTCCAGCTGGTCAAGGCTCATTCCTCTTAAAATTCCATCATAAAACTGTGACATTATAAAAGATTATTGGCAACAGAAAAACAGATAGCAGGATGGTTTCCCAGCCTACGTGAGTCATGCCCAAATGTCTATAAACTCCCTCCTCGATTCTAAAAAATGAGTTATTAAAAAAATTATACCACACACACACAATTTCTGGTTTTTAAAAAACCTTAGCTGTGCTGGTCTCTCCATCTTACAGATGAGGAAACTGAAGCCCAGAGCAGATGAGCAAAGTGTCCAAGGACACACAGGGAAGCCTGGACTGGCTGCAGCTTCCTGGAGTGATTCCCAGTTTCTTCCACATCCCAGGGTCCCTCACACCTATTCCTGTCAGTCTTGTCAGGTGACAAAGCCTCTGGGGCCTTGCCCGTTCTGGACTCCCCAAAAGGCAGAGCCCGTGGTTCCCTCCCACACCACATTCCTTCCTGTCCTGCCTGAGCACCAACCCCCCACCACCAGACAGGCTGGAAGCTGTGACCGTCCAGCTCTGCGGCGCCAGAGGGAGGTCAGCGAGAGCAGCCCTCAGAGGACTTATTGCCTAACCTGGAGGGGCTGGGGATCAATTGGCTTCTGCTGCTTTTCCCTGGGTTAACCCTTTCCTGGCTTTGTCCCTTTGTTGAATGCTCTCCTAACCTGCTCTGGAGGAAGGGGAGATCGGGGTTTGGGCTGGACATCCTTTACACCCCCAGCTTTGATATAAAGGGGCAGAGGATCTCTCTTTTTCGGGATTGACCCCCTCCGTGGGCTCTGTGGGTGCTCACTTGGGCAGAAGGAGCGCCCAGGACTCCGAAGGGGGTTGGGACTTCCCGCTCCAACACCTGGGGCATGACAGCACCGGCCCCTCCCTGACAGCTCATGAGAATGGCTGGCCCAGGCAACCCTGTCACATGTCAGGGGCCAAGGCCAGGCACCCTGGGCATAGATTTGACAGTAGGGATGGGGGCTGCCAAAGTAAAGGGAATGAAACTGAAGATTTCTAGGAACACCTGGGCGTGGGATACAGGAACTCTGGATTCACGATAGTTCATCTTGCTGCCAGGCCAGCCCACCAGCCAAGATAGAGCCATGAGCAAGCGTCAATGCTGTTTTTAAGAAGCGGCAAAACCACCCTCTTAGCTGCATTCTCATGTAGACTTGCTATTGATGAAACTGACAAAGGCAGATCTGCTCTGGCTGGGATGGAACCCTGGCCTCATTTAGATGCACTTCAGGGAACCATGGGACTTGGCAGGACACCTCGTAGGGACCGTCAGCACCATGCCCTTCTGCTGGGCAACTGACATCATTTCTCTAGAGCTCAGTTTCCACATGCAGGAAATGAGGACAAGAATTTTGCGATGAAGAGAACATGAGATTGGCACGTGAAACAGGCACATGAAAATATGCTCAACATAGCTAATTATTAGAGAAATGCAAATCAAAATTACAATGAGGTATCACCTCACACTGGTCAGAATGGCCATCATCAAAAAAATCTACAAATAGCAAATGCTGGAGAGGATGGGGAGAAAAGGGAACCCTCCTACACTGTTGGTGGAACGTACACCTGTGCAGCCACTATGGAAAACAGTATGGAGGTTCCTCAAAAAACTAAAAATAGGGCTTCCCTGGTGGCGCAGTGGTTGAGAGTCCGCCTGCCGATGCAGGGGACATGGGTTCGTGCCCCGTTCCGGGAAGATCCCACATGCCGCGGAGCGGCTGGGTCCGTGAGCCATGGCCGCTGAGCCTGCGCGTCCGGAGCCTGTTGCTCCGCAACGGGAGAGGCCACAACAGTGAGAGGCCCGCGTACCGCAAAAAAAAAAAAAACCAAAAAAAACTAAAAATAGAGTTGCTGTATGATCCAGCAATCCCACTCCTGGGCATATATCTGGACAAAACTATAATTCAAAAAGATACATGCACTCCTATGTTCATAGCAGCATTATTCACAATAGCCAAGACATGGAAAGCACTTAAATGTCCACCGACAGATGAATGAATAAAGAAGATGTGGTACATATATACAATGGAATACTACTCAGCCATAAAAAATAACGAAATAATGCCATTTGCAGCAACATGGATGGACCTAGAGATTATCATGCCAAGTGAAGTAAGTCAGAAAGAGAAAGACAGGGACTTCTCTGGTGGTCCAGTGGTTAAGACTCCAAGGCAGGGGGCCTGGGTTCAATCTCTGGTCAGGGAACTAGATCCTGCATGCCGCAACTAAAAGATCCCGCATGCCACAACTAAAGACCCGGTGCAGCTAAATAAATAAATATTTTTTAAAAAAGAAAGAAAGGCAAATACCATATGATATCATTTATATGTAGAATCTGAAATTTGACACAAATGAACTTATCTATGAAACAAAAACAAATGAAACAGACTCACAGATATAGAGAACAGACTTGTGGTTGCCAAGGGGGAGGGGGCTGGGGGAGGAATGGAGTGGGAGTTTGGAAGTAGCAGATGCAAACTATTATATATAGGATGGATAAACAACAAGGTTCTACTGTATAGCACAGGGAACTATATTCAATAGCCTGTGAAAAACCATAATGGAAAAGAATATGAAAAAGTATATATATATGTACAACTGAATCACTTTGCTGTACAGCAGATTAACACAACATTGTAAATCAACTATACTTCAATAAAATACATTTTTTTAAGAAAGAGGGAGAACATGAGATTCAGTTAGGTGAGCCGGCAAGAATTGCTGTTTGCGGCTCCTGGAAAGATCTCAATCCACTTGCATCCCCCACTCCCACTACCTTGACATCAGTGTCCATCGGCCCCTCCCATCTCTCACCTTCCACAACTTCCTTTCCCATCTCCCTAGCTCTGCCCAGCCCCTCCTTCATCCATACCCACCTGGGGATGCTGGAGTAGCCTTTTGAAAACGCAAGTGGAATCAAGTCACACCCACTGCTTCAAAATTTTGGTGGCTCCACAAAGCTATGGCATTCAAGGTCCTCCAAGACAGGGCCCCTGAATATACACACACACACACGCACACACACACACACACACACACACACACACACACACACACACGCTCAGCTATCCTCCAAGTGTCATGCTCCCTCTAAGCTTGAACATTCCCTCTTCCTGGAATATGCCTTCCCAACTTCTTTGCCTAGTTACCATCTCTTGGTATTTTTTTTTTGGCCACACCGCGTGGCATGGGGGATCTTAGTTCCCCGACCAGGGATCGAACCTGCGCCCCCCTGCAGCGGAAGCTCAGCGTCTAACCGCTGGACCACCATGGAAGTCCCTCTTGATACTTCAGAAAGCCCCTCGGGTGTCACCTCTTGCCAAAAGCCTTCCCCAACCAGCTCCCTTCCCTTCCTGTCATCAGTGACCTGAGTCACGGATTCCTTTTCCACGCTCCACTCCGTAGCAAAGCACTTATCTGTCCAGCCCCAGGAATGCACATTGATACAGCTGTCGAGCCTGGCAGAAGGTGGGAAGGGGTGGGCAGCGGAGGGAGGGCTAGCATTGGCAGGGCTGGGAGGTAGGGACTTGCTGGCTGTGGGCAGCACCACCAGGGAGCTTGCCTGGGAGGGGCACTCCTGTGACCTTCTTGCCAGCAGAACCTTCTCCATTCACCTGCCACTTCACAGATAAAACGGAAGCCGCTAGATGTGCACCGGCATGGTGCATCCCCCCACCGCCTCCCATCACAGAGCTGGCTTTTGCCCCTCCTGCTGTTTTCGTTCTGAACTCTTCCCACCCACCTTCCCATGAGTATTTATACAGGCTCAAATTTCTCTTATTTTGAAAAGACCTTACCTCGTCCTAACTTCAGCACCTGCCCTCCGAGTCCCCTCTAGATGGCCAAACAGCCCCAAAACGCTGTCCCCTCCTGGTGGGATTCCTTCTTCAACTTCCGCTCCCTCCTTGAACCCTCCAGTCTGATTTCCTCCCAACCAGGCTCCTCAAATGACTTTCACTAAGGTCCCTATAATGAACCACACCCGTTACACAGGAAGGCCTGGAAACATCCTTGTCGTGCGCATAAGTATGCAGAATGCATGGAGAGCCCGGCCACCCCCTCCCGGAGGGAGCCACCATGAACAGCTGTCTGTGTGTCCTAGTTCCACCTCTACACCTCTACTCAAAACACGTGCATATGAAATTAACACAACATTGTAAATCAACTACATCTCAGTAAAAAAAAAAACTCATCTGTCTATGGGCCCTTGGGTTGCTGTCACCTTTCGGCTATTTTGGTAACGCCACTATAAACATAGGTGTACAAGTATCTGTTCAAGTCCCTGCTTTCAATTCTTTTGGGCATATACCCAGAAGTGGAATTGCTGGGCAATATGGTAATTCTACTGTCAATTTTTTGAGGAGTGCCATTCTTTTTAATACCTGTATAATATTCCTTTGTATAAATAATATTCCTTGAATACGATCCAAACACACAACTCCTGGCAAACATTTAGGTAACCTCGATTTCTTTTCCTATTGTAAATGATGCTGCAATTAACGTCTTTAAGGTATGTACATCTTTGTGAAAATACGCACGTATTTATGTGGGAAGATTCCTACAAAGGTATCGCTGGGTCAAAGATAAGCACATTTGAAAGTTAAACGGTCACATTGTCAAATTATCTTCTAAGACGTTTTCACCAACATGCAGTCTTAGCATCAATGTATTTTAGTGTGTCTACCTGCATTCTGGCCAACACTCAATGCTTCAATCTTTTAAATTGTTGTCAACATGAAAGTTGTAGTTTTGATTAGCATTTCGTTTCTTATAACAGAAGCAGAACATTTAAAAATTTTTTTATTTCATATTTATTTATTTATTTTTATTTGGTTGTGTCAGGTCTTACTTGTGGCTTGCTGGCTCCTTAGTTGCCGTATGTGGGCTCCTTAATTGTGGCTCACCTGCTCCTTAGTTGTGGCATGCAAACTCTTAGTTGTGGCACTCATGTGGGATCTAGTTCCCTGACCAGGGATCAAACCCGGGCCCCCTGCATTGGGAGCGTGGAGTCTTAACCACTGCACCACCAGGGAAGTCCCAGAAGCAGAACATCTTTTCCAACGTATACTGGCTGCTTGCAGGTCCTCCTCTGTGACTTGTCTTTTTCAATTCTTTGCCAAGAAGCATTTTCAGTCCTCACTTTACTCCATCTTTCCGTCGCCTTGGATACTGTTGCTAGCTATAGCACTTTAGGTTTGAAATGGTTTTCTGTTGGAATTCTGCAGACAATGTTCCACTGCCTCATAGAATCCGTGGTTGCTAGTGAAAAGTCCCGTGTCACGCTGATTCCTGATCCTTAGTACGTGACCTGCTTTCTTCTGTCTGAAAGTGTTTAGGATCTTCTCTTCAGCCCTGATGTTCTGAAATTTCATGACGTGCCTTTCATGGGTCTCTCTGCATTCATCGTACCAGACCCCTTTTAATCAAGAGGCTCCTACATCTGTTCCGGGAAATCTTCTTCTGTGGTTTTTCTTAAGTAATTTCTTTTCCTTTGTTCTTTCTTTTTTGAACCCTTCTGGTTGAATGTTAGGCTTCCTGGACCAACCCTCCAAGTCTCTCCTTTCTTTCTTCCTTTCCTTCTCTCTTGCTCTCATTTTGATTTCTCTTGATTTCAATGTATAACTCTTCTACTGGCTTTTAAATTTCAGCGCTCACAGTTTTCATTTCCCAGAGCTTTCTTGTGTTCTCTGTCCAGTGTTCATGGCATCCTCAGGAGGGTGCCAAGTGAGGAGGGGTGGGGGTGAATAAGGTGGCCTGGGCCCCTCACTCCGCCTTTCTCCTCTCCCCTGAGAGCTGCTTCTGAGGTCCCGCATGGCTCCTCCAGTCTGGACTCTGCTGCTGCTGCTGGGGGCTGCCTGGGGCCAGGGCCTCATGCCTACCCCTGCCCGGTAAGCTGGGCTCAGGGGGCAGCTGGGGGTGGCTCTGAGGAAGAGCGAGGGGCGAAGCTGGAAGGGGCAAGTGGGCTAGCGATGAAGGGCACGGCCCTGGTAAGGAAGGTGGGAGTGATGGGTGTGAGAAGGATGCTGAACAGGAATGGGTGGAGCCCCGCAGCCCACAAGCCTGGACCTGAGATGCGTGAGCAGCTCAGTGCGAGCAGGACAGAGCTGAAGGGCGAGGAGAGAGGAAGGAGGTGCAGAGCCGGGGAGACAGGTCTGAGCATGGCAGGGGAGGAGAGAGAGGTCGGGCCCTCAGAAAAAGGACAACACCCAGAGCAGACCCAGCGGACAGACAGACAGCAAGTAGGAAGCAGCAAGAAATAATGGGTGGCTTGGTGTCCTGGAGCTTGTTTGAGGGGATTTGAACGAGCAGGACTTGAACTACTAAAACAAAGGGCTGTTCTAGTGGCCCATACCACCTGGAAAAGGGCAGCTGGCTTCTCTGTGGAATTTCTAAGGTGTTGCTCATCTGTGTGTTCAGTTGGGGCAATACCATCCCTGACACCTACCTGGCAACGTGGGACCCATACAGTCCCTACTCTGTGGGGAAAACTTGGGCTATAGCACAGGAAGAGCTCGACCTGAAGGAAGGAGATTGCTCAGGGCCAAACGCTTAGGCGCTGCGTGAGAATTCCCGTACAAAGAAACTGGTTCTTACTCATGCGAGAGAACCCCGCGTGACATCCAGGGCATAGAGGGGTGGAGGGACCAGTGGGGATGTGAGGAACTTGGAGGGGAGATGCTTTCTAGGAGACAGATGACAGCTTAAGGTGAGAAGGCTGTGAGTGACCTTTTTGAAAACCTTCAAGTAAATATATGTCACTGCATACACGTTGATACAATATGGATAAAAAGAAAGGAACGATCCTCCAGAAAGCTCACAGTCCTGGAGGCTTAACAGTTCTTGGTAACGACGAGGATCACATTTTTTTTTTCTCTCTGTCTCCAAATCAATGCCAAGGAAAGAGAAGCCTCTGGACTGGAAGCCGGTCTCTCACAGCTCGAGGGAAAACTGTGAGTTGGAAGCCGGGGCTGCTCAGTCCCTCCCAGGGGTGGCCACCCCAGGTGCCCTCAGGCAGGGTGATGACATAAATATGTAATAAATGTGTGAAGGGCAGCCCTCAGAGGATGGAGCGGGGAGGGAACCGGGGAGGAGTAGAGTACAAGTCCTGCCTGAAACATCCACATTCAAATGAACAACAACAAATGTATGCTTCCCAGACAAGCCTGCCTGACTGCGACCTCCGTTTGCAACCCCTGACCTAGTCATTCTGCCCCTCACCGACCCCAGCCCTGAATTTCTCCTAAGAGAAGACTTATTTCTCAGCTTCCCTTTCCCAAATCTCTGCTCTGGACCCTAAATCTTAGTGGCCACCTTGCAACCCTTTTCTGCTTCCCTCCCCCCCCCCTCTCCCCCCCCCCCCCAGCCCCACTGGCTCTGCAGCCGACCCCCTCCCCTCTGCCCTCTCCTGGCCTCACAGTGGCCCTTTCTTCCCAGCCGTTCTCACCCAGTGTGATTTTGAGGATGACTCCAAACCCCTCTGTGATTGGAGCCAAGTGTCTAAAGATGACGGGGCCTGGACTCGGGCCAGTGAGCCCTCCCCCACCAGCAGCACCGCGCCCCCCGGCGGGTACCCCAATGGAAGTGAGGAAGCCGAAGGTTTAGGGAGGCATCTGGGAGGTGGACACTGGTGGTTCTGGGTGCAGGGAGGCGGCCGGAAGTGATACCCGGGCTCTGGGAAGGAGGGCGGCAGGGCCTCACCATCCCTGGCTCTGCCTCCCCCAGAGGGCTACTACCTGCACATGGACTCCAACACCTTCCGCCCGGGCGGGGTGGCGCGCCTGCGCAGCCCCCCCGTATGGGAGCAAGGCCTCCTCTGCGTGCGCTTCGCCTACTACATGTTCGGGCCGTCGTGGGGCGCCCAGCTCAAGCTGCTGTTGACCACGGACCCCAAGGGCAAGCGCCCCAACGTGCTCTGGAAACACAGGAACACCCAGAGCCCCTCCTGGATACCCACCGCCGTCACGGTGCCCATTGGGCGCATCCTGCCCAGTCGGGTGAGGCCGAAGACACGGCCTGGGGTCCCAGTGGGACTCTGGCTGTGGGGGGTCCAGGAGGGGCTGGGCTGGGACAAGGAGGGGCACGGGGGCTGGGCCACCTGAATTCAGGCAGGAAAGTGGGAGCCCGAGGCAAAGGGGCTCACAGCGTGGGTGATCCCCCCTCCCTCCCGCAGCTGACATTTGAAGGAGTCAGGGGCAGCACGGCTTATCTGGACATCGCTCTGGATGCCATCTCTATCCGTCGGGGCTCCTGCAGTCGGGGTGAGCCCCTGTCCCTCCTCCTCTTCCCCCCACGCCTATACATCTGCCCAGGTGGCAGGAGTAGCTCAGGGACTGAGACCATGGTTTCTTCCAGAGCTGGGGCGACTTGCTTCCCTTTACCTCCACACCCCACACCTTTGACCCCTGAAGCAGCCACATCTAAAGAGACGTTCTTCTGGAACCCAGAATTGTGGTGACACCTGTCCTAGAGTGACCAGCCATTCTGATTTGCCCTGGGCGGTCCCTCTTTTAGCACAGAAGTGCTGCATCTCAGGAAACCCCTCAGTCTCTGGCAAACCTGGACATTTGGTCAACCTGGCTGTTACCCCAGATCTATCCAGAATTAGCACTCTAGGCTGATGTTAGAGATTTGAGGGGAGCGAATTCAAGGGAAGGGACATTCCAGAAGTTGCATGCAAGGAGCCAACACTTACTGAGCACAGGAACTGTGCGAGATGCTCCCACACGGGGTGTAACTTACAACAGGCCAGTGCTGTTGTTCCCAGTTTATCGATGGGGAAACTGAGGTTTGGGCAGCCTAAGTAATCTGTGCCAGGAACACAGCCACGGGGGAGCAAGTCCATATCTGGCTTGCAAGCCGGCCGTGGCTCACATTAGGACCCAGGCTGAGACTCAAGAGTTCTGACTCCAGACTGAGGCATACTTTTCTTTTTTTAAAAATTTTTATCTTATATTGGAGTATAGTTGATTAACAATGTTGTGTTTGAGGCATACTTTTCTGAGCTGCCTCCCCTTAGAAAAAGCTAAATCCTTCCTCTTTCCTTTTCCCTCAGTCTGCAAGACGCAAACGTGCAGTTTTGACACTCCAAATGATCTCTGTGGCTGGAGCTGGATCCCGACGGCCTCTGGGGCCAAGTGGGTCCAGAAGAAGGGGTCAACAGGGGTGCCGAACGTGGGGCCTGAGGATGACTTCTCTAGCCCTGGTAGTGAGTAATGGCCATGCTTCTTCCGTCCTTTGACTTTCTGAGCTTCTAGTGACCTTTGCGGGAGTTTACGATGCTTGCCTGACCACCCTACAGTAACTCTCTTGGGATGGCCTGGGGCGAAAGTCAGCGAGCTCAGACCTCCATCAGCTTAAGTTACAGGACAGAAAACAGATTCTAAGCACCCAGCCAGCTTCCCCCACTGCCACCCCAAAAGCCCTACAGCCGGTAGACCCAACACAGCCGACTCCTCACCTCTTTTCCCTGACACCCTTCCTTCTTTTTTTTTTTTTTTTTCCTTCCTTCTTCATTCATCCAACAAATATTTATTGAGCACCTACAATATGCCAAGTCCCAGGCCGTTGAGATGCATCAGCTTACAAAACAGACAGAGGATGGTGGGGGACAAGGAGGAGTTCCTGAAACAATAAAGAAGTAATTATATAAGCTTTAAGATGACCAGTGCTATCAGGAAAAAAAAAAAAATTGAACAAAGTAAGGGGATCGGGAGAGCAGGGTAGGGTGGGTTGTAAGTTTTAAATAGGGTGGTCAAGAGTAGATCTCAGACAGGTCACATTTGAGCACAAACTTTTAGGAGGTGAGGGAGTGAGGCACAAAATTATCGAGGGGAAGAACATTCTAAGCAGAGGGGCCAGCCATGCAAAGACCCTGAGGTAGCAGTGGCTTGGGGGGTGGGTGTTGAAGTGCAGCAAGGAGCCTCGTGGCTGGGATGGAGAGAATGAGCTCAGACGGGTCCTAGGAGGGGCAGACCATTGTCAGGACTGATTGTGGCTTTTATTCTATGTGGATGGGGAGCCTTTGCAGGATTTGGAGCAGAGGAGTGACCTTATCTGACTTACGTTTAAAAGGATCACCTGGGTTTTTTTGTATGAGAATCCACTGAAGGGATGGGGCAAGGACAGAGGCCATTCTTCTCCATCCTTCCCTCCCCCCAAATCCTTGCTCTCCTTCCTCTGATCTTTCCTGCTGCCTGAGGTTTGCTTTCTAGAAAGACCTGGTGAAAACCCCAGCCCACGTTCATTCTAAGCCCCTGGAGAACAGGGCAGGGCCAGCCCATCTCTGCATTCCCCTTAGATTTAGCACCAAATCCCGTGCCCAGCAGTTTCAGTAAACGTTGTTGGGTTTGTTTGTTTGTTTGTTTGTTTCCATTTTCTCTCTCTTCCTTTTTCCACCTTGCTCCCTTCCTTATGTTTTTCCATCTTTCCTCTTTCTCTCCCGCATCTCCTTTTCCATTTCTCAGACGTCCCAGCATGGACACTTGTTGCGTTCTTTCACCATTTTACTCTTTCCCTCCTTCTTCCCTGTTGGCTCCTTTCTTTTCTCTCTCACTTCTGCCCACTCCCTCCTCTTCAGCCGTCTTCTCTCCCTTTCAGAAGGCCACCTTTCCGGGTTTCACTCTCCAGGCAGAACCCCGTGGGGCGTCCGGCACGTGCGTGCGCGCGGTCGGAGGCCTCTTTAATTCCCCCCTCCTTCCCACGGCTACCAGTTGCGTCACGGAGCGAGGTCCAGGCTGATTGGCTGCGTGAGCTGGCGGCAGGGGGCGGGAAATCCCTGCCGGTCCGCATCAGATCGGGACTCTCACCACTTTGCGTGAAGCAGCTATGTCTAGTGGGTTAAGAAAAGGAAGAGGATGTGACTGTGGGGGGACCTCAAAAGTCTGAATCCAAAGGACAGGATTCTGGCTGCTTCTGAGAGGATGCCGCGTTTCTTGGGCGGCGCCCGCGTCCTCACCGAGACCTGCCAAGCACTTCTGGAAGGAACCAAGGCCTCAGCCAGTCGTGTGATGGGTTTAGGCCCATCTCAGCGCCGGCTGATCCTAGGCAACTGTTAGGGCTCCCCAGGGCCAGGCTCCTTGCCCTCGCAGCCCCTATCCCTGTGCCATCCCCCACTTTACTGGCCTTTTCCTTCCCAGGCGGCTTCTACATGCTCCTGGACCCCAAGAATGCAAAACCGAGGCAGAGCTCTGCCCTCCTGAGCCCTGTGCTCCAGTCCTTCGGCTGCCTGAGCCTGTCCTTTCACTACACCCTACGCGGCCAGTCTCCTGGCGCAGCCCTCACGGTCTATGCTTCCGACTTGGGTGAGAGTGACAACGTCATGGCATTTACACTGTCCTGAGGCTCTTCTCCCAGGGTTGGGTTGACGAGGAAACGTGGGGGCATCTCTTGGGGTCTGGGGAAACCTGGGATACTTGCAAGATGATTCTGCGGAGTGGAATTTGGGAGCGGAAGGCACAGGGTTCTGGAAAAATAGATAAAAACGCCAGGAGAGTGAGAGAGAGAAGGACGTGCTTGCACGTCGGGGAGGGGAATCCACTCCAAGTGGTCCCTCTGCTACTCATCCTTCTGAGTATAGGTTTGAAGTCATTTTCCAGCCCCCAGTCATCTCACTGCTCTCTTGGGTTCCTTCCATTGTAGGCAGCCGCCGGAAACACACACTCTTTTCAGGACAACCCGGACCCAACTGGCAGCCCGTTTCTGTCAATTACACAGGCCAGGGACAGATTCAGGTACAGAGGAGCAGGAGGTGTCAGGTCTCCTTGGACGTGGCAGGCGCACCTGTTATTGACAAGGACTGAAGATCTGGGCCCTGGAAGCCGGGTGCCTGGGTCCCTGAAGAGAGTAAACTCAAATGGAGGGGGCTGAACATTTGGGCTGTTTGCTCACTCCCGGCCCCTTCTCCCTCTCTCTTCAGTTCACCGTGGTGGGCGTGTTTGGAGAGATCCCAGAGCCAGTGGTGGCGGTGGATGCAATCAGCATTGCTCCCTGCGGGGGTGAGAGCAGCTCTGAGAATGGGGGTTGGGGATGGGGGAGGAATAGAGAGCATGGCCCAGATTTCTCCCATCTCCCATTTTGATCCCCCAGAGAGCTTTCCTCAGTGTGACTTTGAAGATGAGGCCCATCCCTTCTGTGACTGGGTCCAGGCATTGCAGGATGGCGGACACTGGACCCAGGGAAGTAAAAACACGCTCATCCAGGGTACAGGCCCCTCGGGAGCCTCCCTTAATGGAGGTGAGGAGATGGAGGACCCCTCAAGCCAACGAGTTACTGAATCTGCTCCCAGCGAGGGGGTGGACTGGTATGATTGACGCAAGGTATAGGCGGTGAGGGTCAGCCAGTGGGTGTTTCCTGGGAAGCCGCCATGGGGCCAGAGCCGTGGAGGCCACAGAGGTAGAGTGAGCTGAGGATTCTCGTGGTTCTGGGGTCACTTGAAACCCCCAGAAGATCCAGGTATAGTGCTTCATTGAGCCCAAGGCCTCAAAATCCACTGGGTCATTTTCAGTCAAGACATTGACTGGTGCAGCCAACAAAGGAATCTGGGTTGCTGGCTTGGTTTTCCCTTTCTCTCTGATCCCACCTTCTTAGTTAGAAGTCTAAAATGAGCAGAGACGAAAACAAAACAAACAAACAACACCCCACTGCAATGTGGGGAGTTTGGGTGTTTGCATCAGATCCCCATTTGGAAAGCAAGATGTCGCTCAAGAAAGCACCAGACTTGTCCTCTGCAGGTTTCTCACCTTGCCTGTTCCCTTCTTTTGCCCAGAGGGTCACTTTGTCTACCTTGAGGCCGACAAGTTCTCCCAGGCAGGCCAGTCTTTCAGACTGACGAGCCGGACCTTCTGTGCCCCGGGTGCGATCTGTGTGGAGTTTACCTACCACATGTATGGCCTCGGAAATGGGACGAAGCTCAGGCTTCTGCTGGGGAGCCCTGCGGACAGCTCCCCAACTCCTCTCTGGGAAAGAGTTGGGTCTCAAAGCGCTGACTGGCTGAACGTCTCCATCACCGTCCCTTCGGGACATCAACAGCCCATGCAGGTGAGAGACAGAGAGAGTCGCTCTTTAAGTGTCACTGTGAGGCCAGGTGAGGGGGACATAACGCCTGGGATCAGGGAGCACAACCAGGGCTGAGAGGATGCAACACTGGAAAAACAGCAGAGCAGAGGGTGCTCTGTGTTCCCTGTGAGGCTCTCTGGCTCCTGGAAGGGGCCCGGGCCCCCGTTGCACTGTTGAGGCCAGAACAAGGCGACATCTTAGCAGAGGACAGACCCTCTGCCCGGAGAGTCGCTGAGTTGACAGGGATTCACTTTCATTTCTCTCTTGCTTCTTTCTCCCTCGTACCTTCAGCTGATGTTTGAGGCCGAGAGGGGCACCAGCACCGCCTTCATTGTTGCTCTGGGTTTCATCTTGATCAGTCACGGGACCTGTCAAGGTAAGACAAAACCCCAGGTCCCGGAAAGGGGGCCATGCTCCAGGATGACCATCTCTTGGGCTTCTCTGCGTGAGCTGCTTAAAATGCAAGTCCTCTTTTGTGTCGAGTCCTCACGCAGCTTTGTTTCCTATATTCTGCCCACCCGTACCTTCCCAGCCCCATCAGAATGCTTGCTTGAGTGAGTGGGACTTTGATGCCGTGGACTTCTGGGGTCAGACCCCTCACCTAGTGAATGGTGATCCCGAAGGGAAGGCTGATATCCTATTTGTTATTTGTTTCCTGTGCCCGGCGCAAGATCGGACATATGTTAGGAATGGTGTTGGTCAGTGTTACCTGAGTGGAGGCTGGGGCGGGAGGGAGAAGCAGAGGTGTGAATGAGTTACTGCTTTGAGCGCACCCATTCCAATTAGATGTGAGTCAAGGGCGGGGTGGTACGATTCTGACTAAACTCCAGGGATTTATTTTCTTTGCAGGACCTGCCTCAGTAGCGCCTCCTTCCAAACCTGCCGTTACCTGCACTGGCCCTCCTGAAACCCCTGTCTGCACAGAGAAACTTGTGGCCCCTGAGGAAACACCCACCGTCCCCACTGAAATATTCACCATCCCCACAGGGAAACCTGTGGCCCCCACCGAAAGGACCACCTTCCCCACTAAAAAGACCACCATCCCCA
>NW_020837974.1:6935278-7015440 GCF_003676395.1 Aethalodelphis obliquidens
ACCACCATCCCCACTAAAAAGACCACCATCCCCACAGAAAAACCCACAGTCCCCACTGAAAGGCCCACAGTTCCCACCGAAAGGACCACCATCCCCACGGAAAAACCCACAGTCCCCACTGAAAGGCCCACAGTTCCCACGACACCCCAGCCCAGCCCAACTCTTGTACCCACCTGGCCAACAGTTTTCGTGATGCCAAGTACCTCCATGACCACCGTGACCCCGGCCACCACTGCAACCCCAAGACCTACTCCAGGTTTGTGGTGGAGCATTGGACAAAGAGCTGAAAGTCAGAGACAGTGATGAGGGGAGAGGGCTGGGGAAACGGACGCTTCCAGTAGAAAACTGCAGTCTCAGAGGAGAGGGGAACCAGACACGATGACTTTAGAAAGGATGATGAGGACGACCCTGAGTGAGAGGGCCGCGGTGGGGTGGGCATGGGGGAGCGGGAGTTGTTGGGAACCAAGCACTAGACTTACTATTGCTTTTTTTTTTTAATTGAGATATAATTCACTGCTGTAAAAATTCATCCTTTCAAAGTGTATGATTTGGTGGTTTTAGCATATCCACAAGACTGTGCAGCCATCCTCACTTTTCCATGTCAGGACATTTGCATCACCCCATAAAGAAAGCCCGTACCCGTTAGCGGTCACTCCCATTCCCCCCGCCCCCCAGCCCCTGGCAACCACGAATCTGCGTTCTGTCTGTTCGGTACATTTCATACCGAGGACCTGGCTTCTTTTTTCTCAGCATATGTTGTTGTCAAGGTTCATCCAGATTGTAGTTTGTGTCAGGACTTCCTTCCTTTGAATGGCAGAGTAACATGGACCTCCTTCTTCAAGAAGAACGGGAGTGGGGGGTAGAGGGGAGACAGGAGGAAAGCCGGGGGCTTGACAGAGGCTGTTTTCCCCTCAGTGAGCTGCCCGCCGAATGCCCACTACGAGCGCTGCGCCTGCCCAGCATCCTGCCAGAGCCCCGCGCCCAGCTGTGGGCTCCTTTGCAAGTCCGGCTGTGTCTGCGATCCTGGCTTTCTGTTCAGCGACTCCCGCTGCATCAATGCCTCTTCCTGCAATTGCTCCTACAATGACAATTACTATAAGGTGAGACCCCAGGATGCCCAGATCCTCTGAGGGAAACTGAGAGCAGAACACCTGGGGTCCAGCGCCACCTGCTCCCCAGGTGACATGAATTTGGCTCCCTGGGACATTCCCAAGGGGTCAGCTCGCCGGCAGCTGTGACACGGTGGTGGAGTCATTCATTCGGTGTGTGGTTTTTTGCCTTAACTTTATTATTTTCTTTTCTTGGCCACGCCACACGGCATGTGGGATCTTAGTTCCCTGACCAGGGATTGAACCTGTGCCCCTTGCAGTGGAAGTGCGGAGTCTTAACCACTGGACCACCAGGGAAGTCCCTCGGCTCTGTTCACACAATAAATACTTGTTAAGCACCTGCTTTGGCCCAGCCTGACACTAGGCTGTGTGGAAGATCTTGTCAGCCCGTGGCCCTGTCCTCGGTGCTCCTGGCAGCTTTGACATTTCTGTATTTCTCCGTCCTGCACTGGCAGCCATGATGCATTAGATGATAGACCAGCCAGGTGGTGCAGGGCCCTTATCTCCATCCTGAGGAAAGTCAGGGGTCCCTGAGTATACAGAGAGCCCTGGACACTGAGTGTGTTCAGGCATTTTCAGGGCAGAATGAGGCATTCCAGAACCTTCTTCCAACGGAACTTGCCAATTTTGATAGGCTAGGTCAAAGGAGAGGAGATACTGTTCTTGTCTCTCCTAATTGATGCCCATCCCCATCCCCCCGGGAGATTCTGGTGGAGCACAGGCTCTGGGCCAGCGCTGTCCAAAAGGGATGGCATGCAAACCTCACACAGCATTTACTTGTCCTAATCCCACATTAAAAAAAAAAAAAAACTACAAGGAGGGAATTCCCTGGTGGCCCAGTGGTTAGGACTCCACACTCTCACTGCTGAGGGCCCGGGTTCAATCCCTGCTTGGGGAACTAAGATCCCGCAAGCCGCGAGTGAGGCCAAAAAACAAAAAAAAGATAAAGTACAAGGAAACAGGTTAAGTTAACTCCACTCATCTACCCGTTTTAGCCTGTAATCGATGGTTATCAATGAGATCATTTGCGTACCTTTTTTTTTTTTCCTACTAAGGCTTCAAACTCCAGTGTGTATTTTCCACTTACAGCCTGTGTCAGTTTGCACCGGCCGCATCTCAGGAGCTCAGTGGCATGTGGCTGGTGGCCACTGTATTGGACAGAGCCGCCCAAGAGTCAGGCCAATCTGAGGTCAAATCCCCGCTCCGCCACTCGTTTGCAGAGTGACCCTGGGCGAGGTTCTTTCTTGCCTTCTTCAGATCTGTTCCCATATCTATAAAATGGGCACAACAAGATTTTCTACCGCATTAGGTTGTTGTGAAGGTGAGATTAGATCCTGACACAGAGCAATTACTTAATAAATGCTAATCACCATTGTTAGCAATTTATGGTAAATACATGTGACCTGTGAAGCAGAAGTTCAGTCAGCTATTCATTAGCATCAGTTCCTCTTCTCAGCTCCGGCACTCTCCCCACGGGGCGTCCGAGTTTCTTGCTTGCCTCTTCGGGGGCCCCTTCCTCCTCCAGCCCTCTTGACCGGTCTCCCGGGCGTCCCTGCGTCAGTGTTGGGAGTAGCTTCAGCTGCAGCCTGGGTAGAACTATCTGTCACAACCATCAGTACCAAGCATCTCTTCCCTCTGCCCCGGGAGACACATACGAACTTACTGTATGTTCACTTATGCATTCAATAAACGTTTATTGGGTACCTTCAAACCTCTCGGCATTGGGGTAACCACGAATAGGGCATGTCCTTGCTCTCCTAATGCTGTCGGATTCCGGGGGGCACATAGGATGTTGGTTCGTTCTTTCATTCAGTAAGTATTTATTAAATGAGAACTCTTTGCCAGGCACTGTGCTACGTGTTGGCACTGAGATAGTGAGTAAAGATAGACATCGTCCCTCGCGGGGGCGCTTATCAAGTAATCACAAAGATGAATATAAAAGTGCAATTGTGGTAAGTCCTGGGAAGGAAAGGTACCCAGAGGTAGTCAAGGAGGTCTGGAGAGTCTTCCTGAGAAGGTAGCAACCCTTGAGCTGAACTCCGCTAGTTGCACAGGAATGGGTTAGAGAGAGGGAGAGGGACACGTTCCAGCACAGCATGTGCAAAGGGCCTGGGGTGAGCAGGAATATCTGGTAGGCAATGAGGAGAGGAGTCTGAGCAAGGTGAGGTCTGCAGGAGGAGAGGGGGCTACAGCATGGGATGACAGAGTCTGCCCAGGAGCTACAGCCTCGTGACTCCGGCCCCCTTTCCCTCAGCCAGGGACGGGGTGGTTCAGCCCCAACTGCACAGAACATTGCCGCTGCCAGCCTGGCGGTCGGACGGAGTGCCAGCCCTATAAGTGCGGGACACATACAGTGTGCCAGCTGAAGAATGGCCAGTACGGATGCCACCCCTATGGTGAGACCCTCAGGCTGTTCCCACCTGTCCACGTGGGTGTGACACCAGGGTCCCCATCCCTCCCTCGACCAGGGGAGCCCGGGCAGACCACTGGGTGGGTGAGGTGGGCCCTGGGGCCTGGCCTGGTGAACCAGCTTCACATGTCCCCGGTGTCCCCTCGGCAGGCACCGCCACCTGCTTCATCTACGGAGACCCTCATTACCTCACCTTCGACGGGAGGCACTTTAGCTTCATGGGCAAGTGCACCTACATCCTGGCCCAACCCTGTGGCAACTCGACGGGTAGGCCCCTGGAGGTGCCCCCCCCACGGCCTGGCCGTGGGGTCTGAGATCAGAAGAGCTGGGCATGGGGTGCACTGGCCGGCAGGAAAGGACCAGAGCCGCTGGCAGGGGCAAGATGGGAGCAAGGCCGGCGGTCGAGCAAGGGATGACACGTCCATCCCCAAGCAGGACTTTGTGAGGACCAGACCATGGGGAAAATGCGGGTTAGGACTCCTCTCTGGATCCGTCGCTTCCTTGGCTGGCTTGGACTAGGGAGTGCCTGGCAGAGGAGGTCCCTGTGCCCTGGGGGGACAGATTCGTGGCACACAGCCCCACGCTGTTCTGGACGACGCCCCACTCCTGCCAGGGTCCTTCCTCCCCTCTTGAACCGTAGAGCCGCCACCTTTGTGGCCCTTTATCCTCGCAGGGCGCAGGGCCGGTTGGGGGTGGCACCCTCAGGGGTGCTCAGAAATGCTTCTGGAATGAGCCCCTGGGCGCTCTCCGCCCCTCTCCCTGCCCAGAGCCATTCTTCAGGCTGACGGTGAAGCATGAGGAGCGAGGACAGGAGGGCGTGTCCTGCCTGAGCAAGGTCTACGTGACTCTGCCCGAAACCACCATCACCCTGCTCAAGGGCAGACACACGCTGGTGAGTCCGTTCTCCACTCAGCCCTGCAGGGCTGCCGGCCTTGGCTGTGGCCTTGTCCCGCCCATCTCCTCCAGAGCATTCCACGTGGAGCAGAAGAGGTCATTAGCGTGGCGGTGGGGATCTGGGAGTCCGCTGGGGGTCCTCCTTGACCCCCGGATCTGTCTCTCGGTCTCCTCCCTCGGCCCCGCCTTCCAGGTTGGGGGTCAGCGAGTCACCCTCCCAGCCATACCTTCTAAAGGCATCTTCCTGACTCCAAGTGGGCGATCTGTGCAGCTGCAGACGGCATTCGGTCTGCGGGTGAGATGGGATGGTGACCAGCAGCTGTCTGTGAGCGTGCCCAGGTGAGGGGGCGACCCAGCGAGGCAGCTACCACTCCTCCCACCCTGCCCCTCCCTCTCCCGGGACCCTGCCATCCCCGGCCCCTGCCATCCCAGGCGCTAATTCTCAGTCGTGGGTAGGAGACACCTAGCTCAACGGACAGGCCTCCCTTTGGTTGAGGAGGGGGAGGAAATGGTTTCAGGGCAGTGTGATAGTAGCAGGATATATACACAAGGCTTTGGGAATGTTCTAGAAGGGGTTGCTAATGAGTCGTGGGAGCCTTCAGAAGAGTGGTCCCTTGACTGCAGTCTTCAAGGATGAGTAGCTCCTCAGATGGCCAAACAAGGGAAAGAAAGACTATAGAAATAGTGAACAGTCATTGCGAGGGAAAAAGTAGAATGTCTTAGGGCCAGCAAGAAGTTTGTTATGGCTGGAAGATGAAGTGTGAGCAGAAGAGGACGAGGGGAGACGTCAGGGTGGCTCGAGAGTGAGAGCTTGGGGCCCTTGCGTGCCTGGTGCCTGGCGTGGAACCCTTGTTCCGAGTCTGCACCTCTGCATCCTCCACCCGCCTCGTGCCAGTGGCCCCCGCGACTCATCTCCTCTCTGCTGTGGTCCCTCAGATGCCGGAGGCCCCTTCTCTCCACTAACGCCTCCTCCTCCCCTCCCCCCGGCCCCCCCGCAGCACCTACTCTGGCAAACTCTGCGGTTTCTGTGGCAACTATGATGGAGACAGTAGCAACGACAACCAGAAGCCGGATGGTAGACCAGCGCGAGATGAGACGGAGCTGGGTATCAGCTGGCGGGCCTCGGAGGATGAAGACCACGAGTGAGGGCCTCCCCGCCTCTGTCTCCACCCTCCTGCTCCTTTGCCCCTTCGAGGAACCAAGAATCCCGACTGGCATCACCCCTTTTCTCCTCTGCTGCACACCCCCACGTCTGTCATTCTTCTCCCCGCTCCCATTCCCAGCAGAGTTCATTGCCACCACGTTCACCCCCAGCCCCACCATCAGTCAGTCGTCCCCAGGCGACTGTGGGCAGCCCCGCCTCTTGCTTGCCCGGCTCCAAGTTTTCCCGCCTCTTGGTGTTCAGATGTTCTCCACTAGGGGATGCCGAGAGCCGGGAGACTGTTGGGGCGGGCTGGGCGTGGAGGTGAGCCTCGGTCCTTAGGGCGTTTGGGGTGGGTCTCTTCCAGGTGCCAGGAGAACCGGGCATCTCCCCCATCTTGCGACACTGCCTTGCAGAACACTGTGTCAGGGCCAGAGTTCTGTGGACGGCTCACGGTCGCTCACGGACCTTTTGAGTATGTGCGGGGGCCCGGGGTGGGGGGACGGGAAGGGCCATGGCGGGGGGACCAGGTCCTCTGTGGCAGGAGGCGGGAAGTTCTGCCCCCTCATTCCTTCTGACCTGGCCTCTCTCCTCAGGGCCTGCCTGCCTCACCTCAGAGCCTCTTCCTTCTTCGACAACTGCGTGTTTGACATGTGTAATTTCCAGGGGCTGCAGCAGATGCTGTGTGCCCACATGTCGGCCTTGACCGAGACCTGCCAGGATGCCGGCTACGTGGTGAAGCCCTGGAGAGGACCCCAGTTCTGCCGTGAGTTGTACTAAGATGTAGGGCCCCTTCTTTCAGACGCAAACGCAGTGGAGGGCCGGCGGCATCTGAGAGTGGTGGCACAGGCTGGGCGGCGCCCTGGTGGAACCCCTTTGCCTCCACACTAGGACAGGGAAATCTGCAGAGTCAGAAACATGCACTGAGAAAATCACACGGTCACCTGCAAACTCAGAAAGCCTTCCCAGGGTTCGCTCCCTGCTGTGGATTTTCCAGGCAACACTTGCAGCCTGCATCCAGCTTGGTTTTGTTACCTCTGATTTGGGCCCTGACGACACTTTGACCTCTTTTTGCTCTATTAAAGTCTTAATTAAAGCTCTTTGGGGGGAAAAAAAAAAAAAAAGAAAGAAAGCTTTCCCAGCTACCTGAAGGTACGGGTATGCAGAGCAATGCATATGTGTGTAAATTCACACCCAGGTCGAGGGATGCACACGTAGAATACACAGAATGTGGGTACAGTACAGACTGGTGGGGGGGATGGCGCGTCATGACGGCCCCACAGCCCCTGGGCGTGGCCCAGCCCTCTGGGGAGCCTGCTTTGGGGCCTTGATGGGACCACTTGGGTTCCCTCTGCTCCCCTGCACCCTCCACAGCAGTGCCGCTGAGGCTTCTGGGTCAGTCTGCTCCCGTGGTCCTGCCTCTTGGCGGTTCCCTGCAGGCCCCCTTCCAGGCCCGGGACGTGGAAGCTGAGCTCCTCGGTGGTTTCTCCCAGTCACTGTCTTCTTCTCGAGATGGGGCGGAAGCCTCTAGCCACCGGCCTTCTGAACTCTGGGCTGGGAGCTGCCTCTTTCCTCTTTTCCCCATCCCGCCTCACCTGTGCTCCCCCCCTCTGCCAGCGCTGGCCTGTCCACCCAACAGCCGATACACCCTGTGTGCCAAGCTGTGCCCCGACACCTGCCATTCCGAGCTCTCGGGCATGGCCTGCCAGAACCGCTGCGTGGAGGGCTGCGAGTGCGACCCGGGCTTCGTCCTCAGCGGTCTCCAGTGCGTCCCCAGGTCCGAATGTGGCTGCCTTGACCCCACGGCCGGCTACTTC
Source organism: Aethalodelphis obliquidens (assembly GCF_003676395.1). Taxonomy (NCBI): domain Eukaryota; kingdom Metazoa; phylum Chordata; class Mammalia; order Artiodactyla; family Delphinidae; genus Aethalodelphis; species Aethalodelphis obliquidens. The sequence continues at coordinate 6,942,650 of NW_020837974.1, forward strand.
AAGGTGAGCCGCTGGGGCTGGGACTCTCTCAGCCCTGCAGCCAGAAGGCACTCATCCCAGCTCTGAAGTCTACGGCCAGCTCGTGGGCAAGACAGAAAAAGCAGGGGGAGGGGGGAGGGGCAGGGGGAGGGGCGGGGGGGCGGGCTGGGATTAAGGAACTTCGGGCTTAGGTCTAATTTCCCTTTTTCTTTCTTCAGTTCTAGTACTTTTCATCCCTGCAGACCGGGATGGAGTCATAGCACAGTTATTTCCCACGCTGCCCAGCAGAGCCTGGGACCCCTAGTTCTCTCCCCTCCTATCTTCCCCGCCCATCACATCCCTGAGTCACTTTCCCGGTTTCTCATCCTCTGAAGGCCCAGGCATGTCTGCATCTCACCTGTACTCTCTCTCTCCTACTGAGGGTCCCTTTCTCTGCTGAAGGATTTCAGCTGCTACCTGGGCCCCGTCTTCACCATCTTCTCAGAGGCAGCACTTGGAGCTAGACTCTCATCCTTGAAACTTCTCTCTCTCTTCCTTTGCCTGTCCCTCACCCGAGGCCTGGGGTGACACTGATGTCCATCCCAGCCCCCTCCCACCTGGTGTCCCCTGGGCTCTCCCTGCTCGGCGCCGCATTCCAGGCTGGCTCACGGAACTCTCCTCGTCTGCGCTTTGCTCTCTCAGTTTCAACTTCTTTTCAGCCCTTCCCCGCTGCTCTGCCTCCCAGGCACTATGCCCGTTAGCCATTCTCACCTCCTTTGAGGCCCTGTTGAAATGCTGCTGCTTCCTCGAAGCCCTCCTGAGAAGCATCTCTAAGCTCTTGCGGCGAGTGCCGATCGCCTGTGTCAATGGCACGAAACTCTCCCTGGGTGCCCTGATTATCATCTTTGGGTGCAGAGTGTGTTGGACCACGTGATCTATCTGTTTACGTGTTGACTGCCCTCTCTGGACTGTGAGTTCTGTTAGGGCAGGGACCTCATCCATCCAGCTCATTATCATGAATCCCTGACGCCTGGCACAAGGCAGATGATAACTGTCTGTTGAACTAGTGAACAAACAAACAGTGGAGTGACTGAACGAGTGAGCGGATGCCAGGGTTTTGCAACCAAGCCTGGAGCTTTGGGATGACACGAATGCCTTCCTGGTGAGCAGGCCGGTGATCTGAATAGCAGTGCTAATCGATCAGGGGATAACTTATTTCCCTTCCTTCGGTCCGTCCGCCAGGTAGAGGAGCGGTGGCTCAAGCCAGGCTGCAGACAGCTCTGCATCTGCGAGGGCAGCAACAGAACTCGCTGTGAGCAGTGGAGGTGCCAGGCCCAGGAGGTGTGTGGTCGGCAGGATGGCATCTATGGCTGCCACGCTCAAGGTGAGCAGTCGAAAGAAGGTGCTCATGGGGGCTGCCCATGTGGCCTCGAGCAAAGGCATGGTCCTGTCCTAACGCAGAGAGCTGGAGCATAACCAGGGGGCTGGAAGGCAATTGCCCAGAGCCAAAGCCGCGTCTTCAAGGACCCAGAGAGTGAGGCTGGGGCGGTCCCTGACCTTGACCTCTCCAAGTCACACCAACCACCCCGTTGAGCCGTGGGTACCATTCCAATGTGGACTCGCCAAGATGGCAGCTCAGGGTCAGTGCCTCTCTGAACGCCATCTCCTCCTGCCCAGGGTCCGCTACCTGCACTGTCTCGGGGGACCCCCATTACCTGACATTCGACGGAGCCCTGCACCACTTCATGGGCACCTGCACCTACACCCTGACCCAGCCTTGTTGGTTGAGGTCCCCAGAAAATTACTTCGTCGTGAGTGCCACCAACGAGTTCCGCGGCGGAAACTTGGAGGCCTCCTATGTCAAAACCGTCCAAGTGCAGGTCTTCAACCTCAGAATCTCCATGATCAAAGGCCGCAAGGTCATGGTGCGTGCCTGCGCCGGGCCTCCCCGGCCCCACCCCCAGCCCACGCTGCATCTCTTCTCCGCGTCTCCTTGCCTGCAGGCCCTGTCTGGCAGACGCAACCCCAGTTTCTGAGACACCCCCGCCACCCCCTCCTGCTCCCTGGTCTTGGCCTCGTTGTTGTCCTTGTCCCAGGCGCCTTTCCCTACAGTGTCCTCCCTGCCTCTGTAGCTGGATGGTCGCCGGGTGGCCCTGCCCGTGTGGCCTGCACAAGGCCGGGTGAACGTGAGGTCCAGTGGCTCCTTTATCCTCCTCTACACGGACTTCGGGCTTCAAGTTCGCTATGATGGGAACCACCTGGTGGAAGTGACCGTGCCCTCCTCCTACGCTGGCCAGCTCTGCGGGATGTGCGGTGAGTTCCTAGGGCACCAGCAGGTGAGGCCGGGGTCATGGGCTGGAGCCTGTCCCGGTCCTGCTCATCCACACATCTGATTAGGCGTCCTTGGTGCTTGTCGACCTCTTACTTGGTTGAAGGTGTCGTGCGCTAGGGTAGGCATGAAGGGAAGCCGAAGATGAAGGAAGAGAAAGGGCTCATCTTGGTTGGTTGCATGAAGAGGGAGGGATGCTTCTTGGTCCCGGGGCTGAGTTCAAGGGCTCTGCTGACTGTTCCGTCCTGCAGGGAACTTCAACAACAACAGCCTAGATGACAATCTGCAGCCTGATAAAAGGCCTGCGGTCAGCTCCGTGAAGCTGGGGGCCTCCTGGAAGCTAAATGAGTTGTCTGAACCTGGGTGAGCCGGAACGGGGGCGGGGGGGGGGCGGAGCTGGACCAGGGGCGCAGTCTTGGCGGGCAGCCTGGAGGTGTTCCCTGTGCATCCCCAGTCTTTCCTGGAGCTGATGACTGATCTGTCTCTTGGGAAGTCCACCCTGAGATCTAACCTTGTGCTTTCCTGCTGCATCTGCTGACCTTACTACTTGAGGCCATCACTGTTCTCCTCTCCCGTCCTTACTCCCCTCCCTGTTTCCCTCTCCACTTTTGCTCTGGCTTTTGGAAAGCTTCCTCCAATCCGAAACTCCTGTCTTTTCCCCTCCTCCTCTGTCAGCTGCTTTGCTGCGGGTGGCGGGCCCCCCAGGTGCCTGGGGAAGAAAGTGACGGAGGCCTGGAATAAGAACTGTGATATCTTAATGAACCCTCAGGGTAAGCCACGCAGGGGGCCCCTTTTTGTTCCCCGGGGGCAGGAGACAGAGGAGGGGCACTGAGCAGGGAGGGAGGAAGGGTGAGACAGGAAGTAGTGGCCCTCAAGAGGCAGGCAGAGGGAATGCAGAGGCAGTGGTCACCTGGGAACGCTGACGGATCTGTGGCGTTTTTTGCATCTCAGGCAGTAGGTTCTCAATAATTACGGGTTCTGATGGAAATGGATGTTGAATTTGCCCCAGAGCAGCCGCGTGGTTCTGCTCCCTCCCCAAGCTTAGTCTCACCTACGTTTCATCCAGGACCCTTCTCCCAGTGCCACGGGGTGGTGGCCCCGCACTCCAGCTTCACCAGTTGCGTGTACAGCCAGTGTGGGACCAAGGGCGACACCTCGACCCTGTGCCGCTCCCTGCAGGCCTACGCGTCCCTGTGCGCCCGCGCAGGCCAGGCCCTCGCCTGGCGGAACACCACCTTCTGCCGTGAGTGACCTGACAGCCAGGAGGAGTCCCGAGAGCCCTGCCCTCTCTTCCTCTCCCTAAACTCTGCTCCTTCACTCTTCCCTTCGCAGCCCGGCCCCCAGGCCCCACGTGGGACCCTCCTCTGTTCCCGTCTCCCCGGTCTCTCGGAGCCCAGCCCCCACCCTCTACTTGTCTCCCTCTTCTGGGAGCCTCCCTCCGATTCTCACTTCACCAAAAAGTTCTGACCTCCCAGGAATTCCCTGGCGGTCCAGTGGTTAGGACTCCGCGCGTCCGCCGCAGGGGGCACCGTTTCGATCCCTGGTTCAGATCCCACATGCCATGGGGCGTGGCCCCCAAAAAAGTTCTGATCTCATTTGGTTACTGCCTCCTTCCCTTCTTCCCTGGGCCAGCTCTGTGACCTTTCTTCTTTCCCAGAAACGCTTTTTTTTTTAAATTGTAGTAAAACATACAGAACATAAAAATGACCATTGTGACCATTTTTAAGTGTCCGGTGGCATTGAGCGCACTCACCTCATTGTGCGACCATCACCACCATCGCCCCCAGAGCTTTTTCATCTTCCCAAACTGAAACTCTGTCCGCATTAAACACTGTGAGTCCCCGTCCCCTCCCCCAGCCCCTGGCAACCACCATCTACTCTCTGTCCTTGTGAATTCGAAGACTCTAGGGACCTCATCTAACTGGAATCACACGGTATTCATCTCTTTGTGACTCGCTTATTTCATTTAGCGTTATATTCCCAGGGTTCACCATGTCGTAGCGAGTACCAGAATTTCCTTCTTTTTAAGGCTGAACCATATTCCGTTGTCTGATTGGACCCCATTTTGTTTATCCATTCGTCTGATGGACGTTCCCAGGAACCCTTTTTTTTTTTTTAAGAGTTTTTTGATATGGACCATTTTTAAAGTCTTTATTGAATTTGTTACAGTATTGTTTCTGTTTTATGTTTTTGATTTTTTTGGACTCGAGGCATGTGGGATCTTAGCTCCCCAACCAGGGATGAAACCCGTACCTCCTGCAGTGGAAGGCCAAGTCTTAACCACTGGACCACCAGGGAAGTCCCTCCCAGGAACTCTTGATGCCCCAAGGTCAGAGAGCTGGAAGTCACTCTTCCTTCCTAAACACCGATTTCTTCTTAGCTCTGAACTGCCCACTGGGCAGCAGCTACAGCACCTGTGCCAACCCCTGCCCGGCCACCTGCCTCAGCCTGAGCGCTCCATCATACTGCCCGTCCTCGCTGCCCTGTGCCGAGGGCTGCGAGTGCCAGAAAGGCCACATCCTGAGTGGGACCTCCTGTGTGCCCCTCAGCCAGTGTGGCTGTACCAGCCAGAGGGGCTCCTACCACCCGGTGAGAGGCCAGACCACAGGGGGTGCCCTGCCCTTCCCAGCTCCCCGAGTTTGGGGGCCAGAGGGCTCAGAGCCTGAAAAGGGGCAGGGTGCGCCAGTGCTGGGGGCTGAGGGGCAAATCCAGAAGCCAAGAGCCTGAGGAAGGCTAGCGATGGAGGCAGGCAGCCAAGGGCAGCGAGCCTCATGCGGGCCCTGGGGTGCGGGTGGCTCCGACCACCTCTGGCTTCCAAGTTTCTATCGGCTCCACTGATGCCTGCGCCCCACAGGTCGGGGAGAGCTGGTACACGGACAACACCTGCTCCAGGCTCTGCACCTGCTCCGCTCACAACAACATCTCCTGCCTCCAGACCGCCTGCGAGCCTGGCCAGATGTGCGGGTCCCGGGATGGGCTGATACGGTGCCGGGCGGCAGGTAGGCCTCCACTGAGTGTGGAGGAGGACCTTCAGCCACCAAGGCCAACGCTCCCCAACTCCCCCTCTATCAAGAAGGGCTCCTTGGGGTTCACTCACGGTTCCCCGTGGCAGCCGTGGACTTAGACGGCATAGTAGAAGTCTCTCCCTGGCCGAATGACACCTGCCCCACCTCCTCGTGTCTTGACTCTCTTCTTTGTCTCCTTCCCTTCTGAGGCTCCCTCTCCTCCCATCCTTTCCTTGAGGCAGGGGAGAAGGCCTGTTCTCGCTAGAGGCTGGACCACTCCTCAGCCACCTGTCTGCCCTCCAGGGATGGGAGAGTGCCACCTCCGCAACGGGTCCCACTACGCAAGCTTCGATGGCAGTTACCATGCGGTCAGGGGCACCTGCACTTACGTCTTGGTGAAAATATGCCACTCCACCGTGGACCTGCCTTTCTTCAAGATCAGTGGCAAGAATGGGAAGCGGAAAGACCAGCCCCACACTTTCTACCTCCGCCAGGTCCACGTGGACATCTTCAATACCCTGGTCACCCTGAAGAAGGACCAAGTGCTGGTGAGCGAGGCCGGCGGGGAGGACATGGGCTCTGGGGACGGGGCTCTGGTCCTTCTTCCTGCTCACGGGTCCTGCCCTCCTCTGTAGATCAATGGCACACGGGTCACCCTCCCGGCGACCACCCAGATCCGGGGAGTCAAAGTCATTTCCAGGGACGGCTACACCGTGCTCACCATCAACATTGGGGTGCAAGTCAAGTTTGACGGCAATGGTTTCCTAGAGGTCGAAATCCCCAAAGCCTATTATGAAAAGGTGAGGAAAACACCTGGGTCTCTTCGTAGGGGGAGTCAGCCTGCAGGGAGGGGGGCGCCTTTCTCTTAAAGGGGATGCCGACAAAAAATGCCCTCTGCCATCCCTGGCACTGAAGATCCCTGGATCCCCTCTGCCCACACAGACCTGCGGCATGTGCGGGAACTTCAACGGCGAGGAAGAAGACGAACTATTGATGCCTAATGATGAACTAGCCCTGGATGACGTCATGTATGTGGACAGTTGGCAAGACGAGGAGATCGACCCAAAGTAATTGTCCCCGAAGAACCTCTGCCTTTGCATAGGAACACGAGTTGGGATTCTAGACCATATGGCCCACCTGGATGGGAAGACCAGAGTGGTCCTTTGTGCGTGTAACTTGACAGGCAATGGCGTCTGGGTCCCAGGAACCCATATGGGGAAACGAGAAAGTCTTCCTGTCTTGGCTTCGAAACGTGGGAGGAGACCGAGGCCACATGGAAGGCTGGCCAGAGCTCAGGCCAGCTTCCCGGTGAAGACAGGAGGCGTCTTCAGGGTGTGGTTTGGGAGCGCCAAGTCATTATCATAGATGAGGCAGTGGCTGTCCCTATGATGACGCCCTTTCCCTTCCCAGTTGCCAAGAAGATGACAAGAAGACTGAAGCAGAACCTCAGGAGAAGCCAAACACGAACTGCCGGGCAGCTGACCTGGCAAGAGCCCGGGAGCAATGCCAGGCGGCTTTCCAGGCTCCAGCCTGGGCGAAGTGTGCCACCCGCGTGATTCCCAGTCCCTTCCTGCTCAGATGTACCCACAGCCTCTGTGAGTCTGGAGGCCTCAACCATGCTCTCTGCCAGTCCCTACAAGCCTTCGGGGCCGCCTGCCAGGCCCAGGGGATCAAGCCTCCGATCTGGAGAAACAGCAGCTTCTGCCGTGAGTGTGTCCTCGGGCCGCCCCCAAACTGCTCCCAAACCCTCTTTCCGTCTGTGTATCTCCGAAAGCGCCCCCATTCTCCATTTCAGTTGTTCCCGACCTATTTCTGACCTCATTTTCTCCAATGTGGACCATTTACGGCAAGCTCTTAGCTAGTGCCCCACACCACCAGGACCGCACGGGCTGCTTGTCAGCAGCTCCTTTCCAAAAGAAATGTGATCGTGTTAGGCCCCTGCACGGCTGTTGCCTGCAAGTCCAAGCTCCTCTCTGAGATGTCTGAGAGATCCTGCAAGCTGTGCCCCTCCCCCACGCCCCTTTCCTGTGCGCCAGCATCACCTGCATCAAACCATCCCATTCTCCACACAGGCCTCGCTTTCCCACACCCCTCCCTGCCTTTATACATACCATGCCCTGCACCCGAAAGGTTCTTTCTTCTCCCCTCCTGGCAGACTCTGAGGCATCCTCCTCTAGCTCTTTCCTTTAAAAAATTTTTTAAAAAATTATTATTCACATACCATATTCTTCTACCCTTTAAAAGTATACAGTTTACTGATTTTCAGGATCTTCACAAAGTTGTACAACCAGCACCACTAATTCCAGAACCTTTTATTTTTATTTATTTATTTAGGCTGCGCCGGGTCTTAGTTGCGGCGTGCGTGTGGGTTCTAGTTCCCTGACCAGGGATTGAACCCCGGGCCCCCTGCTTTGGGAGCGCAGAGTCTTACCCACTGCACCACCAGGGAAGTCCCCAAGAACATTTTAAATTTTAAAACAGTGATTACGGTGTTTTTCCTATGTGATGCATTCCTATGGTTCAAAAACTTTGAAAGTATTAAAAGGTCCCCAGTGAAAAGTCTCCCTCTCGCCTGACCCCAGGGGCCCTGGTCCCAGCCTGCTCTTTTCAGCGTCTGAGTATTTTTCCAAAAGTCTTTTATTTCTGCACATACAGACAAATGCAAATTTATTTTCTGTATTTTCTTACAAACAGCAGACGGGACACAGTAGTTTGCACTTTATTTTTTTTCACTTGACAAACTAGCTTGGCGGTCCTTCCCCGTCAGATATGTAAAGAGTATCCTCATTCTCTTTTGCAGCTGCGTCATAATTCATTTATCAAAATTTTTTTTAACTAGTCTTCTAGCGATGGACTTTCTAGTTGTTTCCAGTCTTTGGCTATTGCAAACAGTGCTGCAAGGATAACCTCATGCAGATACAATTCTCTACGTGTGTGTCTCTTATCTGTGGGATAAATTTGTAGACCTGGAATTGTTGGATCAAGGATTGTGTGGATTTGTGCTTTTGAGAGATGTTGCCAAATGGCCTTCCATAGGGGTTGAGGAATTTACATTCCCACCAGCAACATACGAGAGTGCCCATTTCCCCACAGACTGGCCAACACACAGCATTATCGTGCTTTTGGATTTTTGCCTATCTGATATGTGAAAGATAAAAAGAGCCTTAATTTGTATTTTTCCTATTATGAGTGAAGTTGTGCATTCTTTCCTATGTTCGGGAGCAATGTGGATTTCCCTTTCTGTGATTTCTTCCTACCCATTCACCATTTTTTCCACTGGTTTGTTGGTCTTTGTTGAAATGTTTTATAGATGTCCTTTGTCTGCTGCAGAGAGTAGCCCTTCATTAGTGCCATGAGTTACAAAAATTTTGTCCAGGTCTCTTTTTTTCATCTTTCACTCTTTTTTACCATGCAGAAAAAAAAAAAAAAAATATATATATATATATATATATATATATATGTATTTGTGAGGTCAAATATAATAATCTTTGTTTTATGGCTTCTGCAGTTTGAGCCTTAGTTACAAACGGCTTCCCCACTCTGAAGTTAAAAAAGAATTTGCCTGTGTTTTGCTCTAGTATTTGTATTGTTTCTTTTTTTTTTATATTTAAATGTTTGATCCATGGGGATTTACCCTGGTGTGTAGGATGAGAACTGAATCAACTTTGTGTCTATTTTTTCCCAGTATTATTAAATGACCATTCTCTCTTTTTCCACTGACTCAGATGCCATGATTTATATTAAATTCCCACACGTATTTGGATCCCTCTCTGGGCCTTTTTCTCCGCTTCCACTGCTCCATGTATCTTCATTTACCAGCAGCACAATGTTGTGGTCATTGAGAGTTTAGATAGTGTTTAGATTTCTGGTAAGGACATACACTACCTACTGCTGGTTTTTTTTTTCCCCCAGTTTTTTTTGGTTTGTTTTAGAATTTTCCCAGCTTTTCTGCTTTGTTTAGATCCTCATTTCCACATTAATATCATCTTGTCCTATTAAAAAAAAAAAAAAATCCTGTTGGTGTATTTTGGGGTATCGTATTAAATGTATAATTAGGGAGGGACTTCCCTGGCAGTCCAGTGGTTAGGATTCTGCGCTTCCATGGGGGGCACAAGTTCGATCCCTGGTCGGGGAACTAAGATCCCACATGGCGCATGGCGCGGCCAAAAAACTAAATAATAATTAAATTAACTTAGGGAAGACTGACATCTTCCCATCTGTGAACAGTTCCGTTTGTTTGCAACTACTTCTACTTAAAGGGCTTTATTTAGCTCCTCCAGCACAGTGGATACCTCCCTGCCCTGTGCTCCTGTCACACCTCGTACACACACACGCCAGTCACATGCTTACTGACCAGATGCACCAGGGTCGCGCTGCTGCAGCTGCGGGCTGATCCCGGATTCCCACGCTGAGCGGGGAGAACCAATTCTTGCTCTCTTCTGTCCTCGGAGCCAGCACACAGCCCACGCTCAGTCAATGTTCCCCCCCCCCCGCCCCCGCCTCCAGCTCTGGACTGCTCCGCCCACAGCGTCTACACCACCTGCGTTCCCTCCTGCCCTCCTTCCTGCTGGGACCCGGAAGGCCAGTGCAAAGGCTCCAGAGTGCCCTCCACCTGCGAGGAGGGCTGTGACTGTGAGCCCGGCTACGTGCTCAGTGGACAGCAGTGTGTGCCCAGGAGCCAGTGCAGCTGCAGGGACGCCCAGGGCAACTCCCTCCCTGTGAGTGGGGCCAGGAAGTAGGGGTGGGGGTAACATACCTTCGGGATGCCATGTTCTCCTTTCCCGTGCCTCTCTAGGCCTGGGCCACCCACGCCTCCACCGCTGGCCCTGGGTGTGAAGGCTGGTGATGGGGCAGGGTGGCCTCCTGGGTGGGCTAGAGGGTGTGTGGTTTGGGTTTGGGGACTGAGAAATGCAAACCACAGGGATGCAGCCGGTAGGGTGGCTTTGATTTGAATCCTGATGGTACCACTCACGAGTCAGGGGACCTCTGTGACCTCAGTTTCCTCATCTGTAAGATGGGTTCAGCAGTACCTCCTGAGCAGCCTGTGTGAGACACACCCAGCACAACGCCTCTAGGGGGCGCTACAGGTCCATAAGGGTGCAGATGGCGCGGGGACTGCCTCTGGCCCGTGCCCAGTGAGCCATCAGACTGTAGGCTTAGGCTGAAGTCGTCGAGGAAAGGGAGCTGGCCCTTCGCTTCTCACTCCCCGTTCTTCCTGCGGCGTCTGCAGGCGGGTAAGTCCTGGTTCTCCGGAGGCTGCTCCAAGAGGTGTGCCTGCAGAGCGGGCGTCATTCAGTGCGGGCCCTTCGCCTGCCCCTCGGGCTCCCAGTGCCAGCCCAACAAGGACGGCAAAGACTACTGCGCACCCGAGAGTAAGGGGGCCCTCGGGGAGGTGGAGCCAGAGGGGCCTGGGCTGGGGGCTCTGGAGAGGGAGGGACCCGGCGCGGGCAGGAGTGGGCCTAGGCTCTCAGGCTCTTACCAGCTCCCTTGTCGCCTGCATGATCCTCTCTGGGATCTGCTATCTTCAGGGCAAAAAGAGGGAACCAGACAAGGAGATCCTCTCAAGCTGGGAGAGGGAGAAAGTGGAAGATCAAGTCCACGGGGAGCCCAGGGCTAAGAGGGAAGGTGACAGGAGGCCCCAGGCAGGTGAGGGGCTCTGGGGCAGTTACATCACTCAGGGTGCCTTCTCAGCGTTGGCCCTTCTTTTCAGAGTCGGAGCAATGCACAATTTATGGGGACCCCACTTACCGCACATTTGATGGCCTCAGCTACCGCTTCCAGGGCCGCATGACCTACTTTCTGATCAAGACCTTGGACGTGCTCCCTGATGGGGTGGAGCCCTTGGTCGTGGAGGGCCGCAACAAGGGGTATCCGTCCTTCAACCCCATCTTCCTGCACGAAATCATTGTGACGGTCTACGGCTACACAGTCCAGCTCCAGACGGAACTGGGACTTGTAGTAAGAGCCAGGCCAGGACGGGAGGGTCTGGGGAGGCAGGTCGGGCCATGGGAGGCCACCTGGAGCAGGTGAAGCCAGGACTCTGTGTTCCCTGGGAAGGTCCCAGCAGAGGCTGCCTAGTTTTGGAAATCAGAATCAGTGCCACACTCACCTCCTTGTGGGGGGGAGGGCAGAGGAGGGCAGTGGGATTACACACAAGGTGGGAGAGAGGCAGGGGAGAGAGAGAAGGGAAACTCATGCAGTGTGAGGGTGGAGCTGTGCTGAAGAAGTACCAGGGCACCCACCTGCCAGTTTCTTTGCAAGGAAGGGGCTGAGGCTGCAACAGGAGCAGACCTCAGGGAGGCCTTTGCCACTCGGGGTAGCAAAGCTTCCTGCGGTATCTTGTTCCCCGGAATGACGGCACCGAGAGGTACCAAGATGTGCAGAGAGACAGAGGCCAAAGCGGCAGAGGGTCACCTTGATTCAGGCCTCCGTGCGGCTCCTGTCTGCCTTCTCCAGGTCAACGGTCAGAAGGTGACCATCCCCTACGAGCCCAACGACCAGCTGCGGGTCACCATGCGAGGCCATCGCCTGTATCTGATCACAGACTTTGAGCTGGTCATCAGCTTCAATGGAAAGAACAACGCAGGTACCTGAGCGTGGGGACCGGAGGGCCGAAGGGACATTCCAAGGATGGGGGTAGGGAAAACCACGTCTTGGGCCGAACATAGTGAAAGGACCTCTGCCTGGGAGTGGGGCCCCCGAGCTCCAGGGGAGGACCCAGGAGGGGTGGGAAGTGACGAGGTGGGGAGTTTCGATGCTGGGACCCCTTCCTCCTGCAGTGATCTCCCTGCCCATCACGTACCGAAGGCTTGTGCGCGGCCTGTGCGGCAACTACGACCAGAACAAGAGGAATGATTTTATGCTGCCCGACGGTGCCCTCACCCAGAATCTCCTTGTCTTTGGCAACAGTTGGGAGGTGAAGAAGACCAAGGGAGGCCTCCCCCGCTTCTCAAGGTGAAAGGCCTGGGGCTCTGAGCAGGGAGGCCCAGGCTGGGCTGGAGGGGCGATGAGCGACACCGTAGTATCTGTTTATACCCTGCTCACCCCCATATCCTCAGCAGAGGAGGAACCCCGAGGTCAAGGGCTCAGACTGGCCTGATTCTCCTAATCCCATCGTTTCTTTCCCCTCCCACTGACTGTGGGGCACCTGCCCTGTGGATCCCGGTCCGTGCCTGAGCCCTCCCCTCCCCTCACCCCCCAGTTCTTCCTAAGTTCACAGCCATGGTGGGCCTCACCTGGCCCTTCACTATCTCTGCCCCAGGGAGGTACAAGAGGAGGAAGTGAAAGAAGAGGAGGCGTCAGGCTTTCATGTGTCAGAATGCAGCCCGGAGCAGCTGGAGCTCATCGAGCACACACGGGCGTGTAGTGTGCTGGTGGACCCCCAGGGCCCCTTCGCTGCCTGCCACCAGCCTGTGGCCCCGGAACCCTTCCTGGAGTGAGTCGGGGACCCAGGCCACGTGGGAATGGCCTTTCTCCAGGTCCTGGGGCCTGTTCTCTGATCGGCTCTCTGTTGGGCACAGTTCTCTCTGTGGCCTTCGTACTTGTCTCACACACACACACACACACACACACGCACACGCACGCACACACACACACACACACACATGCACACACGCACACTGCCTGGTGGGCTTCCAGGGCCTCTTCTGTGGGGCCGGGTCTCCTTGCCTCCCCCTCTCTGACAGCACCCAACTGTCCCTGCCATCCCCCCAGGCACTGTGTGTCTGATCTGTGTGCCGCCCGGGACCCCAAAGAGCAGGACGAGCGGCGTTGCCAGGTCCTCAGCGGGTACGCCATCATCTGCCAGGAAGTGGGCGCCAACCCAGTCAGCTGGCGGAACCACACCCACTGCGGTGAGGCCCTGACCTTCCCCAGCCGTGGGCTCCTGGCCTCCTCCCCTGCCCCCGGCCATTTCCGCCCTCTGCTCCGCTCTGAGCCCCCACCGGTACCTGCACCTTGGCTTCCTGCCTTGCTTCCCCCAGCCCTGAACTTTCCCCTTGTCAACGCCCTCCCGAACTAACTCCTTCTGTGCCCTCACCCGAAGCCTCAGCCCCGTCACCCCGTCACCCTGTCACCCCATCACCCCGTCCTGCTCCTTCTCGCCGGTGCCCATCCTCGCTCCACCTCATGCGCTGGTGTCACAGACAAAAAGACACGTAAAGCTGGTCCACTCTTCTGGCTCCCCTGCCTCTACCAAGCTCTGTGCTCTGTTGGGTGACCTCGTTGCCCACACGTGGGGGGCCAGCCCCAGCGCAGCCACCTTCTGACTATGACTCTGTCCCCTCTGTCCCCTCAGCCTTGCCGTGTCCAGCCAATACCGTCTATCAGAGCTGCATGACACCCTGCCCAGCCTCCTGTGCCACCCTGGCAGCTCCCAGGGACTGCAAGGGCCCCTGCGTGGAGGGCTGTGCCAGCCTCCCAGGCTACATCTACAGCGGTGCCCAGAGCCTCCCCCTGGCCCACTGCGGCTGCACCAACAATGGCATCTACTACCAGGTCCGGGCTGGAAGTGGGAGGCCTCGGGAGAGCAGACAAGGAGAGCCAGACTCTGGAGGTGAACCAGAACCCCACCTCCCGCCCCTTCTCCCTCTCCAGCAGGGTGACGGCTTCGTGACCGAGGATTGCTCCCAGCGCTGCACCTGTGCCAGCTCGGGGGTCCTGCTGTGTGAGCCCCTCAGCTGCAGCCCTGGGGAGATCTGCACCCTGGGGAACCTCACTCGTGGCTGCTTCCGAGGTGAGCCTGGACTGGCCCTTGACAGCGGGCTGGGGGTGGGGGTGGGGGTGAGGGTGGAGGTGTCCCTGGACCGAGGAGCATCCCTCCCAGTCCTGTGCCTGGGACTCCATCTCATCAGTGTCAGGAAGTTCGTGCCATGCGATCCCACTCTGTCTTCTTCGGGAGGGGCAAAGGCACAGGCCCTGCCTTCTCTGAGCCTCTGCTCTCTGCCGGGCACCATGCTGGGCCCTTTGCCCAGCGTTAGCTTCCCAGGATCTCCTTTAGTCCTTACTCACCACCTGGGGGTAAGCACAGCATCCCCACTTTATAGGTAAAGAAAATGGAGTTCAGAGAGGGTGAGCAGTTTCCCCAGAGCTCGGGGAGTGTAGAGCCAGGACTGGAAACCCGGCCAGTGGACCTGGCGAGTCTCTGTCAGCTGCTGCTTTCTTCCCTGGCGTCCCAGCCCCCAGCCCCCTCTCCCTGGCTGTGGAGAAGCCCCTCTCAGAACCCCCCTCCCAACCCCTTCCAACCTTGCAGACAGCCCGTGCCTACAGAACCCCTGTCAGAATGATGGTCGCTGCCAGGATCAGGGAACCCACTTCACCTGTGAGTGTGAGCTTGGTTACGGGGGACACCTCTGCACGGAGCCTCGGGATGTGCCACCCCCCAAAAAGCCAGGCAAGAACTTCATCCCAGCCTGTATCCTCACAGCCTGTATCCTTCATCCCAGCCTGTATCCTCACAGCCTGTATCCTTCATCCCAGCCTGTATCCTTCATCCCAGCCTGTATCCTCACAGCCTGTATCCTTCATCCCAGCCTGTATCCTCACAGCCTGTATCCCAGCCTGTATCCTCACAGCCCCTTCCCCACAAACAATGGCCGCAGAATTATCCCATATATATAGTATTAACCTATAATATCTATTATAGATGTATAATAGATAGTATAGTATCAATGTGGTATATTACTATATGAAATGTAATAATATTATAATATGATCCCTACAGATTAGCCAGGTCAGTGTCCTTCAAGGATCTCAGAGTCCCTTTGCCCATCTCCTACCCACACACTCTGGAATCTTCTGTCTGATCCTGAGCTCCCCACTTCTGAGATCTGTATGCCTCACCCTGCTGTTATTCCCCTCCCTTGTGTCCCTCTGAGCCTCCAGTACCTTTTATTGGTATTCTCCATCCCAAACTGTAATTCCTGTGAGCCTCTGGGCCAGCGGTTCTCCAACTTTATCCTCGTGCCTAAGATCGGGGTGGAGCAGGGCTGTCTTGTTTACCTTGTTCATTCCGGGACTCATCCCCAGAGATTTGCATTCAGTAGGTCTGGAGGGGGCCCCAGAGATCTGCATTTTTCACAAGCTCCCAGGTGACCGATGGAAGTGATGCCTGGGCTACTCTTTGAGAAGCACGGACTGACATAATACCCTGGACTCTAGCGGACCAACTGGATAAACATCCCCTTAGAAGGTTCATGGGAGTTGTGTGTCCAGAAGCAGGAGGGCAGCACCAAGGCCTTGAAACCCCTGGGAGCAGCAGCCTCCTTGAGGGAGAAACAGCCACCAGGGATGTAGGGGATGCAATCCCTCCAGGGTGGCAGCCGAGGACTGAAAGGGAGTGTCTCTGCCACCTCTTCCTATCCCACATCCCTATTTCTCTTCCCCATGTCCCAGAAGCCTCCAACTTTGCGGTCATCCTGTTGGGATTGCTGGTGACTGTGCTGGTCATAGTGTCAGCAGTGACCAGAGAATGCATTTCCAGGAAGAGGAGGGGGTGAGTTTCAGGAAAGGGGAAGAGGAGGGGCGGCTGGTAGGGGAGCAAACACGGGGAGCGGGCGCCGACCTTCAAGCTGGTGTCTGTTCCCCACGCCCTCTAGGGAGAAAATGCAGAGCCAGACCAGAGACGAGCTGCCAGGTACCGGCGAGCACCAGCCCCACCGTCCACAGCTTTGGCTCCGGGAAGTCGGGTCTGCTTCTAATACAAGGTTTTCTCGCTTTCTCCTCAGATTTTGCTCCAGACCATGCCTTCAAAGTCGCTCAGTTTTGAGTTGTCCACAGAAGAAGGAGACATAAAATTATTTATTTTTGAGACGTGAATTTGTACATGATTCTGGTGGAGAAAGGCTCTGTGAGGGGGGTCTTGAGGGGAGAAGTAGGAGGGAGACGGGGTGTGAGGGTCTAGGGCTGGGGGCTCCACAGAGCGTCCAGAGGGGAGGGGAACAGAGGTCTGCGGAGGTGAGGGGCTGTCTGTCCCTTAGACAAAGCCACGTGAGGGTGGACCACCCGCCCTCTGCTTCAGGGATACAGGAGAAAAGACTTCACGCCAGGAATCCTTGTTCTTGGCGGACTTGGCCTCAGAGCTCCCCACCGGCAGGTAGTGAAAGGTAATCCTGAGGTTTTCCATTTCTAACGATGCGACTAAGGCGCTGGGCAGAGGCTAACGACTGGGGATGTGGCTTTTTCCAAAGGGTGAACCGGCCGGCCTGTGACCAAAAGGGCCTTGGGGTTCCTATGGTAACTGAGGGTGGAGTCTGAGGGCCGGCTTGGGAGGAGTTTGGAGCTCCATCCTATTAGGAGTGAGCAGCTCACCTCGGCCAAAGGCCAAAGTGCAAACATTCCCACCCTGACCCCTGTGCCTCGTGCCTCTCACCAGGCAGGTCCTGGGGGAAGGGGTGGGACATCCTGCTTGGGCTCCAAGAAAAAGAAGGTTGTCAACGGGGGTGCTCAGGATGTGGGACCCCCAAGGACAGGGGATGCCAAAACAGGCAGGACCCTGGGTTCTAGAAAGGAATCCTTATTCTGTGCTTGTCCTCCAAATGACCCCAGAAGCCACCTTCATGTAAGGAAGCAGGACCCAAGCTGGCTGGGGAACGGGCTCCAAGGGAGGGGTGCCCCTGGCCAGGCCACCCAGCCCCTTAGCTGGGGGGAGCAGCTCACACTCTGGAGCTTGTGACAGGAAGGCTCAGGCCTTCTGGAACTGGACTGGCCGTGCTTTAACCTGGGCATCACGGGGCTCCCGGCGGCATGCCTGCCCGCACTGAGCTCCCTTCTCCTGCTCTTTGATCCTCTGCCTCTCTGTTCTTCATCTATATCCTGCCCCCTTGATCTCGGTTCCTCCCCTCACCCAGCTAAGGTCTCCTTATCTAGCCTGGATGTCTGGTTGGCAGCGAAGGAGGTGGCCTGGACCAGCATCCTCGAGATAGACTTCCTCCTTCTGGAAGTAGGGGGACCCAGACCCCCGCTGTCATCGGCAGGACGGACTCCCATCCACCCGCTTTTAGGGGTACAACACCTGGGCCGTGTCATCGAGGGAGGCAACAGAGGATTCCAGAGTATTATACTCCCAAAGGCAGGAAATTGGGGGCAGGATCACTGCCGGAGGCTTCCTGGGCTGGGAGAGGCAGAGATTGTGATTTGGGGTCCTGTACTGACCCCAACACGACAACAGGGGTCAGCTGAGATGCAGAAATGGCAGGGCTGCACCAGCTTGACAAACCTGACCCGGTCCAGGGCTGCCCCTGCAGTTGTCTCCTGGGGCGGGCAGGCTGGGAAACCAAAGATGCTGAGAGACTTTGGGGGACTGACCCCCACCCTCATCTCATCTTCCTGTTTGGGAGGGAGAAGTTAGGGGAAGATACTCAGGTGGTTTCCCCTCCCTTCCCAAGAGGCTGGGAGAACCTGCCTGGGCAGCATCTTGAAAGGGGGAATTGTCCTCCCAACCTAGCGCAGCATCTGTACACGTGTGTGTGTGTGTGTGTGTGTGTGTGTGTGTGTGTGTGTGCGTGTGTGTGTGTGTGCGTGTGTGTACTTGTGGGGGGTCCACGTCCTCCACTCCAGCCTCTGCCCCTCCTCCACAGCCGATGCAGACACTCCCCCCCACATTGCCTCTAAACCAACCCCAGCTGTTAACATCTGGCCCACATCTGTCTCTTTCATGTGACTGGACCTCCACCCCAGATTCCCCCCTCCCCCCTTCAGGGGGCTGTAGGGCCAGGCTCCGAGCTCAAGGCCTCCCCTGCCTCACAAAGCCCCCTGCCAGGGCTAGGGAACCAGGGCAGGGGAGGG
Organism: Aethalodelphis obliquidens; assembly: GCF_003676395.1. Taxonomy (NCBI): domain Eukaryota; kingdom Metazoa; phylum Chordata; class Mammalia; order Artiodactyla; family Delphinidae; genus Aethalodelphis; species Aethalodelphis obliquidens. The sequence continues at coordinate 6,960,725 of NW_020837974.1, forward strand.
AGGGCAACCCCATCCCGGAGGTGCCCCAGGCTATTGGCAGAGCCGTCTGGAGCCGTTAGAAGCAGCTGCCGATGACTCATCTTCCACTGCCCCCACCCTACCACCTCAAACACACCGTGGGGCTGGGAACCAAACACCCAGCCCCGTCTCCAGACCTCCGACCCCTCTCAGCCTGGCTCAAAAGCTCCTTCACACCAGTCCCCACCCTCCACAGAAGTCTATTCCCCCACCCACCCCACTCCCAATCATCCCCAGAGCCAGGACGCTTTCCATTTTCTTTTATTTATACAAAACAATTGTTTTAAATATAATTTAAGAACCCCTCCAAGCACCAGTGTCTGTCTCTTGTTTCTAACACCACTGCCCCCCACACCCCCTCATGGACACAGCTTAGGGGTACTTGGGGGGGCAGGGAAATGTCTGGGGTTGCGGCGTGACCAAGGCACTGTTCTGGAAACACACAACGATGGGTCCGTTTCAACTTGGGCAAAGGAGGCGATAAACAGGTCCCCTCTAACACAAAAAGTTACAAGGACGGTATAAAAAAAAAAAAAAAAGGGAAGGAAAAATAAGACCGAAAACAAAAAATAAAACTCAAAAACCTTCAATATGAAGGCAGCAGATGGGGGAGGGGCATTTACAAGGGAAAACCGAATTCGGTGGAGACAGCAGCAAGGTTGGGACATCCAAGTCCAATGATTTTGTCACTGGGCCATGCCGCCCCTTCCTGCCTCACGACTCGCAGGCTAGTCCCCCCTTCTCTTTGGTCTGCAGGGTCGCTGCCCTTCAAGGTGAGGAGGGGCACCTGGGGGCTCTAATTGGGGATCGGAGGGAGGCCGTGGGATTGTGCCCAACACCCCCCACCCCCGGGATGTTGGCAGATTCTGGGCACTTCTTTTCCTCTGTTCAGACCCAATCCCGAGGGAAGGGCTCCCACACCCTCAGTTTGGGGTTCCCCGCTTGGGGAGGGTCTGATTTCTACACTCCCGTACGGCCGAATCCCCAAATCCCTTCTCTCCAAATTACCAGCTCCCCGCCCCCATGGGTTCAAAGTGCAATCCAGTGGGGCCCGGGGATGGGAGCCTCTTGGGTCCCCACCCGATTCTGCCCCGGGAATAAGGGGAGCGGTGTCCCCAGCGTGGGAGTTCCTGCCGCTCCAGAGCTGGGGGGCCAGGCGAGGAGGCGCAGGTCAGTACTGGGGCGCTGGTGCCCCCGACCCTCCTGAGGCTCCAGGCTTGGCCTGGGACTTCATGTGCTGCACACTGGCCAGGATTTTTTTCTGATGCCCCGCCAGAGTGACTCCGATTCGGAGCAGGTCCCTGGGGAAGAATGAACAGCTAGGTGAGGCCACTGGGCTCCCGGGCGGCTCTCCTACCAAAACCCCATCCTCGCCTCGGGACTGTCCGCCAATCAGAATGGCCGGCGGGAAAGGGGGCTGACGTCAATAGTTGCCAGTCAGTTTCCGGAGGATTTAGGAGCCGCCACAGTTCTGCGCAGCCGCAGTAAGGAGCGGGGCTAGGTACCCGCGGGGGTCGAGATGCAGGAGGTGGGGCGGGCTGAGAGAGAGAGAGAGAGAGAGAGAAGGAAAGAAAGAGCTGGGTGGGTGGAGAGGAAGGGGCGGGAGAGGACAAAAACAAACTGCTCCCAGCCCCATCCTGATGCGGGGAGACGGGGATAAGGAAAAAAGAGGTGAGAAATGGAGGGCAAGAGCTCGTGTCAGGGAACCCGTGTCAAGGCGAGGCTAGAGCAAGTCAGGGAGGAGATGCCCAGACCTGGTGGGGCAGACTGGCCCGGGACCTGCCTTCCAGGGAGAGGAAGGGCCTCCTGGACCCTCTGTGTCTGGGTTTATAGTCCTTCTATTTCTGTGATTCAAACCTGGGGCAAGAAGAGTCATTGGGAGAGAAATGGAAAGGCAGAAAGGAGGACCAGGGAGAGGCCAGCTAGGGAAAACCAGTATTGGGGAGGCATTGGAATCATAAAACCATTTAACATTAAAGCTGGAAAGGCTCTCCAAAACCTAGTCCAACCTTCTCCTTTTATGGGTGGGAAAGCATCCAGAGTTGACACGTCGTTAATGTGAGAGCAGGGTCTGGAATGCAGACAGATGCACGAAGATACATACAGATTGCGAGGTGGGAGCGAGATGGCCCCGGGCTGAGACGGTGCAAGGGGGTGAGGCGCGCACAGCTGACCGGGAAGAATCCTGGGGCTCTCAGCCCCTGCAGCTGTTACTGCTTTGGCAGGGGAGGGGCTTTAGAAAACAGAGTTGGCACCAGGAGTTGACCCCAAAGGCCCCTGCTGAAACTGTGGACCTGATTCTGGTCCCCAGGCACCACCCCTCCTGGCTGCTTGGCCCTCACCACTCCCCCACCTCCATCTCCTGCCACGACTTACTCAGTGGAGATCTGGCTGACCAGCTCGAAGGAGCCAAACCCAGCGGCTGCAAAACTTTCTTCGTATCTTCCCATCTTGATGGCTCGAAGCCACTCGCCCACAGAGCCAAAAGCTGAGTAGTGAGGCTGCCGCTGATCCAGGAGGGGGTGCGAGGCCCTGGGAGGCAAGGATGGGGAGGACACACTGAGAACCAGCCCGTGTCAGGGTGGCGAAGTAGAGCCCAGCCCTGGAGAGGTGGACAGGGACCATCCCACATACCACCAACGGGACGGATACTTCTCAGGGGGAAGCGAGGTTCTCAGGGGATGGCAGAGTGCAGGAAAGAGGGCCCATCCTCTGGGGTCCTCACCCGCCATTCTCGCGGGCCACGATTTTGAGGCTGGCAGGGTTCCGGATCATCTTGTCGAGGGCACTGACCACCTGGGGGAAGCGGGGCCGCGCGTTCCGGTCTTTCTGCCAACAGTCCAGCATAAGCTGATGCAGGGAGGTGGGGCAGTCTGGGGGCGGGGGCAACCGGTAGTCCTGTTCAATGGCATTGATCACCTGGAATGACAGGTAGAAGCACTGGGTGAGGACGTCAGGGAAAACAAGGCTGCCAAAGGACCCCAGGGAAACGGCGACTTAAGAGATGCCGGGATGGCTGCTACAGCACCCCCCAGAAGGGCAGTTCTGGGGGGTGCTCCTGGCCAGGGCCGAGGCCACTGGCTGTGGCTCAGCGTCCCAGAAGCGCATGAGCTATGATCCAGACATGTAACTTCCCAAGGCTGCCTTCCATCACTGTGTCCTTCTGTGACCAGATAGGCTGTATTGAGCCCTTGGATACAGAGATCAGCTCCTCACAGCGCCACCCTCACCACCTCAAGGACCAAGCAGTGATGAGCTCTCTGAGAACCAACCCCCCCCCCCACCCCACCCCACCCCCCGCCCCATATCCCAAGAGAGAGGACGTTCCAGGAAAGCTTGGTAGGACACTTACATCCTGATTGCTCATATCCCAGTACGGCCGTTCCCCAAATGACATGACCTCCCACATCACAATCCCATAGCTCCAGGCATCACTGGCAGATGTGAACTTCCGGAATGCAATGGCCTCAGGGGCTGTCCATCGGATGGGAATCTTTCCTCCCTAAAGATGGGGGAGGAAAAGGTGAGCTGGGGGACTCACAGGACTCAGGCATTCTGCCCCCCACCTTTGCGTTTCCCCCAGCTCAGGCCTCCTTTCTTTCTGGGACCCAAACACCCAGCTCCCCGACTCTGTTCTTTTCCTAGACACCCGGTAGCCAGGTTCCTTAAGCTGCCCCCCCTGCCCCCACAAAGTCTACTCTTACAACCTGTCTTGGACCAGAGCTGTCAAGCCCTCAGCCTCCCAACTTTCCAACCTGCCCTGCTCACCTGGCCCTAAGAACCTAGTTCATATGCCTGCGCCCCAGCCTCACCAGAGAGCTCGTGTAGGTGGGATCAGAAGAGTTCTCCTCCAGGAATCGGGAGAGGCCAAAGTCTGAAACCTTGCAGACGAGGTTGCTGTTGACCAAGATGTTGCGGGCAGCCAGGTCTCGGTGGACGTAGCTCATCTCAGCAAGGTACCGCATGCCCGAAGCGATGCCCCGTAACATGCCCACGAGCTGGATGACGGTGAACTGGCCGTCGTTCAGCTGGAGATGGACATGGCGGGGGCGTGGTTCGGACAGCTCACCCACTGCTCCCCCTTCCTTCCATGTTCTAAACAGTATTTGTCCCTCCCAGACCCAACTCACAGACCTACCTGTAGGACTGGCCTGCTGACATCCCAGGTAAACCACCCCCTTTCTTTAAAAAAAAAAAAAAAAAAAATTTCTTTATTTTTATTTATTTTCTATTTCTAAATTTTATTATTTGAAATCTATAGACGGTTTATTTTATTTTATTTTTTGGTCGTGCATGCAGGATCTTAGTTCCCCGACCAGGTATCGAACCTGGGCTCCCTGCATTGGGAATGCGGAGTCTTAACCACTGGACCGCCAGGGAAGTCCCTCCCTCCTTTCTTTTACCCTGAGTTCTCTCAGCTCTTACTATGGTATCGTGACACAATGCTTACAGTTGTCCCACTTTCAAATATTTGCTTTCAGTCTCTCGTAATTAGATTATAAGGAGACATTTTAAGATTTTCTTCCATTTAACCTTTACATCCAGTGCTTTACATCCAGGAAATACTCAACAAATGCCTTTGATCTATGTTCTCTTTATTTGACAGCAACAGAGCGCTGACAGTTACGAGCGTGCTCAGAAGCCGCCCTTCGACAGGTGGAGATGCGTGCCTCGGTGCTAAACCTGCCACAGTCTCGCTCGGCCCTCTTGGACCAACTGTATGCAGGATGCAAGAGAACAGTGAGGAATCCGGTGTGATCAGTGACCACAGCACCAAACCCAAGGTCTAAAGCCCGACCTTGAGCTTTGTAGAGCTGCCTCTCACCAGGTAAGCCGACCAGTCATGGACAGTTAACTCAGCCCACCTTCTGGGTCCAGCTAGCACGCAGGGGACCCTCGGCAGCCCTCCAGGGCCAGCAACACAGAGTTCAGAAACCGAACTCTGAATCCATCCTCCAAGCCTGCACCCACCCCACGCCTCACATCTCAGCTGGTGGACTCACTTCCAGACGCTCAGGGTAGAGACCTCGGAGTCTCCCACTCCCACGGCTTACAGTCCATCAGCAAGTTCTGCTGACTGTGCCTCCAAAACGCACCCCAAACCAACCACTTGTGCGCATTCACTGCAGCCCCCGTGGCCTGAATGATGCCAGTGTTCTCATCGGCTCCTCTCCCCCAGCATCCGTCAGAGGGATCTCCTCAAATCACCTCCCTCTCCTGCTGAAAAGCTTCCCCTCAGACTTCTAATCGCATCCAAACTTCTAAGGTCACGAGGCCCAGCCGCCAACCGCAACGTGATCCACTATCACTCCTCTGCTGACCTGGTTCAGCTTCACCGGCCTCTCTGCTTCTTAAACAGGCTGGGATCCCGCCCACCCTGGGTTGCTACTCTCTGCCCCCGACACGCTTCCCCCCATCTTCTCATGGCCGGCTTTCTCATCTACCCAAACGTCATCTCTTCTAAGATAGACCCCCTTCCCTTTCCTGCAACCGGACAATGGAACAGACTCCCGTATCCACAAGGGAGGGTCAGGCCATTCTGGCAGTGCTCCAGGCCTCAGCATCCCTCATGTTGGCAGCCGGGTAGCCTGTGTCTCCTGATGCGGTGCCACGGGAAGTACACGGCTCCCCCTGATGTAGGCTGGCCACAGACGTTTAATTTTGAACTTAGCACAACATTAATAGACATTGCTTCCCTTACAGGAAACACAGAGAAACAAGCTAGATGACCCCACAGGGAAGAATCCGATAAATCCCGAAGATAAGACATTCAAGTGGACAAGTGGCCCAGCCCTTCAGTGTATCAGAACCCCAGCAAGGGACTGTCCTGGATGTAGAAAAGGCTCAAAACAATAACCACAGGTGCAGTGCTTGATCCTGAACTGGATGCTGGGACATTCGGGGGACAACTAGAGAAATATGAGTATCAAGTTGGCATTAGGTGATACCAAGGAATTGTTGCAATTCTGTTAAACGCAATGTTACTTTGTTATGTAGAAAAACGTTTTGGGGACTTCCCTGGTGGTCCAGTGGTTAAGACGCCGCACTTCCACTGCAGGGGGAGCGGCTTCAATCCCGGGTCAGGGAAATTCCGCACGCCGCGTGAAGCGGCCAAAAAAAAGAAAGTTTTGGTTTTTTACAGAAGATGCATAGGAAAGTTTAAAAAATAATAAAATTCATGCAGTTTTGTTAAGGTAGCAAAAATGAGCTCTTCTCTCTCATTTCTATGATCCTGTTTAATTTTTTTCACATCTGAAATCATGTTTACTTTTTGTAAAACCTTGTTTGTACTTGTTAATCTTCAGTCTCCCCCATTACGCCACCAGCTCTCCAAGAGCAGAGATGGTCACGGCTCTATCCCCCGAGGCCCAGTACAGTGGCTGCTACACAACGAGGCGCTCAGTAAATATTTGTCACGAGGACAGATGACAACCCCTCCATGTCCCAGGGTCAGCCAGCTCCACAGGGAGACCAATCCCAGGACTCCACCTTCCCTGGTGGAGAATGAAGGGCAGAGGGGCAGTGACGCAGGACCCACTGTCTGTCCTGGGTTCTGAGCTCCTTGCTTGCCCTACGGGAGCACAGGGTGGACGCGGAAAGCTGGGAGCAGGGGGTCTCACCCTCAGGAAGGAGTCCAGGGCGCCGTTCTCCATGAACTCGGTGAGAATCATGACGGGCACGCTGTTGGTGACCACGCCCTCCAGGCGGATGATGTTGGGGTGCTCGAACTGGCCCATGATGGAGGCCTCGCTCAGGAACTCCCGCCGCTGCCGCTCCGTGTAGCCGCCCTTCAGGGTCTTGATGGCCACACAGCTCTCCTTTTTCCCTGGGGCCTTCAGCCGCCCCCGGCATACCTCCCCAAACTCGCCTTCAGGAAGGAGGCCGAGGGTCAGCTCTCCTGACCCGCGCCCCCCCCCCCGGCCCCAACCCCAGGTCCGGCCCTGCAGTCCCTCTCCCCACCCCTCCCCCCGACCCGGGCACCCAGGCATCTTCCTCTCACCTGCGCCAATCACCTCTTCAATCTTGACATAGGAGACATCGATCTCTTTGGCAAATTCCCTCACAGCCTCATTAGGGTCTTCGTAAGTGAAGGGGTCAATGTAGACCTTAGTACCTGAGGAATCACGCGGGGCTTGTCAACCACCACTGCATTCAGATGCCCTGGTCCCTGGCTCACAGCTCGCACCCCAGCCCTGTCTCCTCCAGGATGGGCCTACCCACCGTGCCCAATGAGATACTGTCCGTGTTTGTCTGAGTATTCAGCTTCTCTCCCGTTGCTCTGCTTCCTGTAGCCGATGGGAAAGAAGAGGTAAACTGAGTCACGCATCTCGATGTTTCCAGAGGGGAAGGATGGGAATCAGAGAAGGTTCCAGGTGAAAACAGGCTCCCGGGACATCGGGGGAGGTTTGCCCTGGAGCAGGAGGGCAGGTGGCCAGCTACACAGGGCTTCGCAGGGGCCCCCGGGTGCCCAGAGCCCTCACCTGAGGCAAAGGACAGCGATGACGACGACCACGAGGACCAGCACCGCGCCCACGACCGCCGTGCCAGCAATCAGGGCCAGCTGCTCCCGCCAGCTCTCATTCTCTGGAGAAGAACTGGTGATCAGGGGGACCCGGCGGGCCCGTGGGCTCCCCTCAAGTCCCTCAGGGCAAGCAAAGAAGTTTCCCAGCCCTGGTGGGTTTGATTTTGTTCTGTTATAAATACTGGAAACCACAAAAGGTTCCACTTGAACAGAAGGTTCCAAAGGCTAAAAATGAAAAGGTTCGTAGCCAAAAAGTGGAAACAACCCAAATGCCCATCAACGGATGAATGGATAAATAAAATGTGCCGCAGCCATTCAATGGAGTATTTTTCAGCCACGAGACGGAATGAAGTCCTGACACGTTCTACAACACGGATGAACCTTGAAAACATCATGCCACGTAAAAGAAGCCAGTCCCAAAAGACCGTATCGTGTGCCTGCATTTGTATGAAAGGTCCAGCACAGGCAAACCACAGACACAAAAAGTAGACCAGGCTTCCCTGTGGCGCAGTGGTTGAGAGGCCGCCTGCTGATGCAGGGGACGCGGGTTCGTGCCCCAGTCCGGGAAGATCCCACATGCCGCAGAGCGGCTGGGCCCGTGAGCCATGGCCGCTGAGCCTGCGCGTCCGGAGCCTGTGCTCCGCAACGGGAGAGGTCACAACAGTGAGAGGCCCACGTACCGCCAAAAAAAAAAAAAAAAAAGTAGACTAGTGTTTGCCAGGGGCTGGGAGGTAATGGAAGAGTTATAAGCATCTCTTTTTTGAGGTGCTGAAATGATCTAAAATTAATTGCGGTGATGGTTGCACAACTCTGTGAATATATTATAAGTCAATGAATTATACATTTTATTTTATTTTAAAATTTATTTATTTTTATTTTTGGCTGTGTTGGGTCTTTGTTTCTGTGCGAGGGCTTTCTCTAGTTGTGGCAAGTGGGGGCCCCTCTTCCTTGCGGTGCGCGGGCCTCTCACTATCCCAGCCTCTCTTGTTGCGGAGCACAGGCTCCAGACGCGCAGGCTCAGTAGTTGTGGCTCACGAGCCTAGTTGCTCTGCGGCATGTGGGATCCTCCCAGACCAGGACTCGAACCCGTGTCCCCTGCATTGGCAGGCAGATTCTCAACCACTGCGCCACCAGGGGAGCCCATGAATTATACATGTTAAATGGGTGAATCATGGCGTATGAGTCATACCTCAATAAAATGGTTAAAAAAGTTCAAAAGTTTAGAAAACCACTGAGCCAGCATACAAAATCTATCATAGTGTCACCTCAGTTAATCCTGGGAGCCCTGTGAGAGAGGCCTCATATTTCCATTTTTTTGGATGAGAGAGCTGGGGCTCAGGGGTCAACTTTTTGCTGAAGGTCACATAGCTGGAGAGCCGCTGAGCTGGCCTTCACACCCAGCTGTTGCTTTTGGTTTCTACATCTTATCCCCAGGCCAAAATGCCTCGTGGTTGAGAGAAAGAGAAGCGTGGGGCTGTGGCTTTGGGGGTCCTGAGGGCAGAGCCAAGGCCTCCCGCCTGGTCAGGTCAGCCAACCCCACCTGCATCTGGCTCCCCGGGCTCACCGTCCAGCTGGGTCTGGCTGTGGTGCTCCTGGCCGAAGGGCCCGTAGCCAGCCTCGGAGCGCGCCCGCACCTGGACCAGGTAGCTGGCTCCCCGCTTCAGTCCCCGCAGCTCTGCCCGGTTCTCCGATGTCTTCAGGAACCGCACACTGCTGGGGCCCTCTGCGCCCTGTTCAGGAGAGGGGACTGGCCGTGAGCCAGGGCCCCCAGATTCCACTGCTCTTTCTGCCTCCCCCCGCCCTGGGCCCGCATCCCTAGCATCTCTGTCCTGCTGAGTGGCAGGTGCGGCCTTTGTGCTCACTTATGTATGCACTGTGCCTTGTGTTTTGCATTAATTATATCATTTAATCCTTGTAGCGCTTCTGTGGGATAGGTTCCATTATCCTAAGCATTTTTGGGGGGTGGGGGAGGCCTCGCCGCGTGGCATGCGGGATCTTAGTTCCCCGACCAGGGATCGAACCCATGCCCCCTGCAGTGGAAGCACAGAGTCTTAACCACTGGACTGCCAGGGAAGTCCCATCCTAAGCATTTTACAATGAGGATATTAAGCTCAGAGAGGCCAAGGGGTTGACACAAGGTCACTTGGCTAGTACGTGGCAGAGGGCTGCAATTCAGGCGTCCTGGTCCCTGGAGCAGGTCCCACTGCCCACCCCCACCCCTGGGGCGGGGCCTGGTCTCACCTTCTCGTGATACTTGACCTCATAGTCCAGCACTGCCCCGCTGGGTGCCCGGGGAACAGCCCATGCCAGGCTCAAGCTGCTGGGTGATGACCGAGTCACCCTGATGTCGGACACTGGGGGTGGCACTGCAAGAGACAGATGCCTTGGGGCCCTTGATCGTGGCAGGTCTGTCTCTCATCTTTCCCAGCTCCTCCTCTACTGGCCACACTTGTCTCGGTCCCCCAGCTGTTTCCGGAATTCCTTGTGGCTCTCTCTGCCCCGTCCTGAACTCTCCAGTCCACCTCTGCATCTTTTTTTTTTTTTTTTTTTTGCGGTATGCAGGCCTCTCACTGTTGTGGCCTCTCCCGTTGCGGAGCACAGGCTCCAGACGCGCAGGGCCAGCGGCCATGGCCCACGGGCCCAGCAACTGCGCGGCATGCGGGATCCTCCTGGACCAGGGCACGAACCCGCGTCCCCTGCATCGTCAGGCGGACTCTCAACCACTGTGCCACCAGGGAAGCCCCACTTTTGCATCTTTTTAATTCTCTTTCTGCCTCTTGCCCCAAAGGCCTTGACCCGCTATATTTCCTGGGGATCCCACTCCCCAGCTGCTGCCTTTTCCCCCTCAGGCCTTTAGACTGTCCATATCCCTCGCGAGCCTTTCCCACCAACGCCTCTCCCATCCGACCACAGGCTGCCCCCTGCCCCCAGCCCCCAGTCTCACCCTCACGGTCAGTGGTGACATTCACAGCCTCAAATGGAACTGGCCCGCTGGCTAAGGAGGACACCCCGTTCACGGCGGTGACCTCGAAGGTATAGGTGAAGTCAGGACGCAACCCACGAATGGCCACCCAGGGCTCCATCAGGTCCCGGGGGCCGGGGTCGAAGGTCAGGTCTCCCCCGCAGGGCGTGCAGGAGCCGCCGGGGCGGCACTCCCGGCACCGGAGCGCATAGGTGAGGTCCTCTCGGCCTCCCGACTCGAGGGGGGCACTCCATTCCAGGCGCAGGGAAGAGCCGTTCAGGCGGGGAACCACGCTTCTCGGGGCGGACGGAGGGGCTGCAGGAGACCAGGACGTCAGGCAGAGGCTGAGCAGACGGGCAGGGGACGGGCAGTGGGACAGACAGGCAGCCACACTGACGTCTTGTCTTGGCCGGGCACCAGACCAGGGTCAAGAGGAGGAAGGTGTGGGAGGAGGATGGGACTGGGGTCGGGGGTCCACCCCAGGGGTCACTGGCCACTTACTGGTACAGGGTGCACCTCGGGGGTCTGTGCGGGCCCTGAAGTACCCAATGCGACACTGGCAGACGGGCGAGCCAATGGTGTTGGAGTGGCTGTTGGCTGGGCACGGCTGGCAGGACCCCTCCCCAGACAGGGGCTTGAAGGTGCCCTGAGCACAGGCTGCGAGAAAGCGTCCATCAGAGACATTCAGCGGGGGGGGGGCAAAAAAAGGACATTCGGCAGCTACTAAAGTCGCACGAGGTGCAAAAGGGAGAACAGGGAGGGAGAAGCACCTCTAAGAGAAGACCTCCCTCCAGACCAGGGGTCTGAACCCGGACGTGTACCCCCGGCCGCTCCACGGCAGCCTGGTGAAACCCAGACCCCTGCTCCGAGGAATGATTTTAAATGCACACCACAAAATACACAGATTACCAAGCAAACCAAATAACTAAAAATACAGTGATCGAAACGTGAAGAAACTTTGCAACACAGCAACGTGTGTTTCTGTACCAACAAGATACAGCGGCAAGGCTGACAGGCGAGGAAATACTGAAGTCACCATGAGCGAAAAACAACATTTTGCCAGTCTTGCGTCATCTCTAATGGGCTGTGAAAACACCCAGGATTTGAATGGGGCCCAAGTCTCAGGTCCTGCTCGACCGCTGGGCTGTGGCTGACACTCCGTGAGAGGAGTGGCCAATTTCAGGTAAAGATGAGTGCAAAGAAATGGTCATTTTTTTTCCCTTCCACCAAAGTTCACAGATTCCCCTACGTTCTACCTACAAAACCCAGGTTAAGAAACTCTGCTCTGGAGAAAAGGCTACGTGAGAATTCAATATCAGTAAATTTGACGAAACCATAACGAAAAAGACTACAGACCGTGAAGCCTTTGTCCTCTGAGTCCAATAAGGTCCCCCAGCCCTGAGGACAGTCCCACAGCCCAGAAAGGAATTGGACATAGATAGAAGAATGAGTGTGGAAATGATGGAGAGCTCAGAACTGTGCTGGGGGCCCTGAAAACACACCCTCCAGTAACTGAGTGCCCAGGAGAATAAAGAACTTTTAAAACGGAAATTTAAGAAGTGGATCTAAGAGCAGGGTACCAGCCAGGCCTCCTGCAGACACAGGCAAGCTTTGTGGGGGAAGTGCTGGCCCTCACCTCGGCACCTGGTATTCCCCTCGGCGGCCTCAAACCCTGGAGCACAGCTGCAGCCCGTGACCGGCTGCTCAGCCCACTGGCCATCCTCCCGGCAGTAGAGGCTCGGGCTGGGGCCAGGGGCGGGCACAGCATCGGCCACGCAGCTCCCCGCCACGGGAACCACCAGCTCACGAGGCACGGTCTCCGGGAAGCAGGTGAGGTTCACGGTCAGCTGGGCGCACTTCTTATAGAAGAGGTGCAGGGACAGCAGGGCCATGCAGGCGCCCTGGTCCTGGAAGGCCAGATAGAAGCCGGCCTTGGTGAGCGGGCCCAGACGCAGCGTCTTGACGTTCACCTTCCCGGTGGCCTCGGCCCCGGGGCGCTTCCGGGTCAGGTGCTCAGCAGCAACTGTGTCCACCTGCCAGGTTGGGGAAGAGACTCACTGCCGCTGTCCTCCACTCCCCCAGGACCCCGCTGGACTGTCTTCTTCCCAGCTCACCCTCTCCCTGACCTGCCTGGCTCCTGTTCCAGAACCTTCTCTCCACCGTTCCCAACGTACGCTTTCCTGCAGGCCCCAACATTGTCCATTAACACCCGCCGAGCTCCTATGATGCATCCAGCCACTGTCCCGCACCCCCTTTCTGTGCATTCACTCGTCCTACAGACACTTATCAACACCCACTCTGTGCCAGGCCCTGGCCTCCACGCCAAGGAAACAGAAATGAAGGCAACGCTGATGAACTAATGATAAATTAAAAGTATGATGAGTGCTACGGCAGGCGGGACCCCAGGGCAGGGCACATCAGCAAAGGCGTCCCGGGGGGCACCTCAGAGCTGGAAGTTACAAGGCGAGGAGTTGGGTGGGAGAGGCAGAGAGAAGGCATTCTAGGGTGAGGCATCAGCTGGTGCGAAGGCAGGGGGCTGGAAAGGGGCGAAGTGTACTCAGAGAATGGGGAAGTGTAGGGGGGCCCAGCACATGGAGTAGAGCGGCTGTCCCACCTAGCAGGCCACCCTCTCCCCTCCTCAGACCCGGGCCTCTTGCTCCTCGCCCCCAGCACCTCTAGACCACAGGCCGGCCCCAGACCCCACCTTGGCCTGGGGCACCTGGGTACCTTGATGTAGGGGTTCTCCATCCAGGCTGGCGTGTGGGCCGTGGCCGTGTCCGCGTCGCTCTCAAAGTAGAAGACGGTGAAGGTCTCCTTGCAGGAGCGGCCGGCCCGCGGCAGGGAGAGGCATTCCAGCATGGTGAAGCGCAGCGTGGCATACACGTGCACGGCGCCCCGGCGGGGCACCCAGCCCGTGCGCAGCCAGTGGGCCAGGCCCGGGGCCCGCTGCACGTCACACACCTCGTAGGTCCGAACACTGTGCTGCTCCTCGTCCAGGCCGCTCAGCTCCTCCCACTGCGGGGAGAAGGGCGCTCAGCCTGGGGGCTGCTAAGTGGGTGGGTGAAGGTCAGTGCCATAAAGCCACGAGGGCTGGGGGACCCTGGAGAGCAAGGGCTCAGAGGATACCTGCTTCGGCTGCTGCGATGGCTGTGTGTGTATGTGTGGGGCCTGGGAAGCAGGAGTACAGGTGGACCCCCTCCCTCGGTTTCTCTCCAAGCCCCAGCTCTTACCTGTCCCTCCACCTGAGGGAATGTCACCCACTTCAGATCGGCAGTTTCCAATTTTGTGTTCAGTAGGGTCTCTAAGACAGACAGACAGAGTCAGTAAGCGCTTGGGAGAGACACCAGGAAGCCCAGACCCCTGGGAGCTGAGACAGACAGACAGGCCGAGGAGGGGAGCGAGCCCTGCCCTCTGTCCCCCCAGCAAGCCCAGATTCCCAGCCTCTTTTCTGAGTGCCAGCCCCGCCCCTGACAGCTGACAGGCACGGAGCTGACCTTTGGGACTCCCAGATCTAGGCCTCTGTGAACTGCTGTGCCCCAGAGGAGAAGGGGGGACATAGATGCTGAAAGGGGAAAAAGGCAAACAGCTCAGAAAGGGCTAAGCTAGAGCCCAGACCTGACCCTGACCCCGAGGTGGGATACAGGGACACCCTTCCCACCAGGGCCTGCCTCAGCCTCTGCAGTCTGTTCCCAAATCCAAAGAACGCGCTGCCTCCGTCCCCACCCCCCTTCAGACCAAACACCCCAGCCCTTCAGATCCTTGAAGGTGGTGCTGACCTCCTGAGGCCCAGCCCTGACCCCCCATTCCCTCCCCACCAGCTAGCTGCCCTCGGAGGAGGAAGCGCTGGAGGCCGGGACGCTCGGGTTCCTGCCCTGGGCCCCTGTGTGCAGGGGCCTCACATCTGGATTTGGTTACAGGAAGGAAAAGGGGAGGAGATTTTAGGGGTGTGTGTACGGGGGGGTGAACACACCTGGCTCTGCTCTGGCCTCTCTCTGGGGAGGAGAGGGGCGCGGCTCTGGCGGAAGGTGGGGATTAGGAGAAACTGCACAGCCCCCCCCCCGCCCCCCGCCCCTGGCTGAGGAGGGGGAGGGAGGGCAGGGGAATCCCCTCGGAGATTTGTGGGTGGGGTGCTGCAGGCCTGCCCTGGGAGGAGCCGAGAGGGGGCCCCCAGGGGAGCCAGCAGCACACCTGGGACCAGGGCCCCCCTCCCTGGTGGGAGCTGCAGGAGAGAAGGGAAGGCAGGTGGGCGGGCAGCCTCCTCCCAGGGACCAGGTGATGTCCACGGAGGGCAAGGGGTCAGGCGGGACCCCGGCCAGGCAGCTGGGGTGAGGCCTGGGCCCCCATGGATGGCGGGAGACAGCCCAGCACGCTGGGGACAGGATGCCCGGGTTCTGGGAAGGGGGCGGATAGAGGCTGCCGTCTCCACCCTCCATTGTTCCAGACTGGATAGTGTTTTCCTGTCTCCAATTTATACACTGTCTCTGTTTCAGGCTGTCCCGGGCGCTCTGAGCGGCTCACTTTCTCTCACCCTCTCTCTTTGATCTGTCACTTCTTTTGCCTCCCACCTCTCTCTCCCGCTCTCCGTCCACCTCCATTTCTGACTGTCACTCTGCTTTCTGTCTCCCACCTTTCACCATCCCTGGGGCACAGAGCCTTGGATAAAAGACTGAACTCTCGTCTCAGTCTCCTCATCTGTAAAATGGGAGCAACAATACATCCCACCCACAGGGTTGTTGGAACCCTGAAAACATAAAGCACTCAGCATGGGCCTCGGGCCCAGAAAGCACTGAGGTAACAGAAATTAGAAGTTACTCCCTGTTCCTCTTTGCATCTTTCTTTCTCTCTCACCACACATCATCCCGACGGGTTTTCTCCCTGCTTTACTTTCCCCTTTCTCTCCCACAGTTCTTTCCCCATCTTTCCCCGAGCCCAGCAAGTCTCTCCTCTTCCCCCACACCCAGCCTTTGATCCCCAGCCCAGAGCAGCACTGCCCAGCCTGGGGGAGAGGGGTTTCTAACTGCCTTTGATTCCTTCTCCTCAGTAGCCCCCCATGGCCCACTCCCCAGAGACCCCTTTGATTCCAGGCAGTGAAGGAGGGGAAGGAGGCAGCTCATTGAAAGGAGATTAGGGCCATGGGAGGAGGGTTTACAGGGCTCTTGGCTCCCCCTCTAGGGGTTGGGGGGAGGGCAGAGGCTCACGGATAAAGTAACATTTTGGCTGGGGTGGGGGGATGCAGAAAAATTAGAAGTTTAAGAGAGACAAGTAGACAGCAGTTAAGCTGAGTTCAGGGGACACGGGGGCTGTGTAGGTCAGTTTCTGCCGGCCTAGGGTTAGAGGAAAGGACTCTGGTGGGACTGGGGCAGGGTCTAGACAGCATTTAAAGGGCTGGGGTGCAGCTTGGGGAAACCAGGGAAGGGGCCTCCCTGGCGCAGGGGCCGTGGCTTTGGGAGAGATTTGGAGGTTTGGAGTGTGAGTGCAGAAAGTGGCCATCCCCACGGCGGTGTGTGGAATTGTAGGGTCAAGGTGTGAATGCTCCGGAATGGGGGGGTGGGGTAGTTTTAGGGGCTAGCACAAAGTTCTGCCTTGTCTTCTTGTTCCTCCAGAAATGTTTTCTCCTGTTTGGCAGAGGTGGGAGGAGAGGACAGAAACTTTGGAAAGAGTTTTGAAGATGGGAGTAGAAAATTGGAGAGAAAAGGAAAGGCTGCCAAGGGCGTCTGGAGTCCGGAGTAAGAGTGTGGGGAGCCGGGACCGGGGCATGTCCCGGGACAGAGCTCGCCTCCATCTCTTTCCCAAACAAAAGAAAACTCCACTCCCCGCTGGGCCGCCTCCTCCCCGCCCCCCTCCCGGGCTAGCACTATTGGTCCGGAGTGTTCGCTGTTGGGGTGCCGGGTTTGGGGGAGACAGATGTCGGCCCTTCCACCCCGAGGCCCATCTTCGGGGGGCCCCAGAAGTGGCGGGGTGACTCCAAGGAAACTCACCTTCTAAAGCGGCTACAAGCGAAGCCCAGCAGAGCAGAGCCCGGAGCTCCATGGCGCCGCCTCACTCTGGTTGGATCCGATCCGAGTTTGGGGGGCCCTAGCCCCCCCAGGTCTAAACCCCCCCCCGAGCGGGTGGACGTCGACTCCCCGCGCTGAACTCGGTCGGGGCCCTCAGCGCGGGCCCATGCGGGCGCGCCGGGCACCCGGTGGCGGCGCCCAGGTGTGGCCCCGCGTCCCAGCCGCGCGCGCAGACGGGAGGGCGGGGGCGTCCTGGCAGCGGCCGCGCCGGGCGCGAGCAGAGCAAGACGTGGCTGGAGTCGGGGTCCCTCCGGAGCCTCGGGGTCCCGCCCCGGGTGGCTGGGGGTGGGCCGGCCGCTCGCGCTCTCCCCCCCTCCCTGGAGTGGCGCTGCTCGCGCCGCCTGGCCGAGTGCGCTCCGCGTCGGCAGGGAGGGGGGGAGCGGAGCGGGGACGGGAGCGGGAGGGAGGGGACTGCGGCGCGCGGCCGAGCAGGCTGGGGCTGGGCCGGGCGGCGCCTGGCCGGGGAGGGCCGGGCGCGCGGGGGGGCGGGGGGAGTTACCCCCCAGCCCAGGCGAGGCGAGGGGGCCGGGGCGTGCTGATTGGAGCGCGCGCTGCTGAATAATTCATGAGGGAAGCGGAGCGGGGCGTCGAGCTGAGCAGGTCGGGAAGTTGGGAGAAAGTTTGGAGAAGGGGGAGGGGCGGCGGGTGCGGAGCCCGGGGACCGCCCAGACCTGCCCCGTGGCCGTGCGCCCCTGATCCGGACCGCGCGTGTCGGGGCCGGAGCCCAGGGACCCCCGGATCAGGTCCGAGCCCGGCAGACACCAGGGAGCAGAGAAACACACCCCGCAGCATGGAGGGCCGCACGCTCGAAGCCCTATCCGATCTTCCTGCGGACTTGGGATTCCCACCACCCCCTGGTTGGCGCAGGGGACCGTGTTTGGGGGAAATTTTTAAAGATGGAGGGTGGCCCAGCGGGCCCCAAGGCAGAGGTCTCAGCTTAGATACGCCTGGAGCGAACGTTCACAAAATCATTCAACAAACATTAAGTATTGGGGACCTACTGTGCGCGCAACGCAGCGCTGAAAAATGTGCAGAGGAAGAGGGGCACCTGGGTTGAGATGGGGAGTGTAGAAAACCCAGGAAGCAAGGGCAAGTAAAAGGTAGTTGGGTCCGAGAGAGTGAGGGGCCCAGACGGATTCCCAGATCATGGTCCTCACTCTCACCGTCGCGATTAGGAGGGCTCCGCGACACCCTCAGTCCTGACTCCTGGGGCTCGGGCCGGGGCTGCTGCTGTCTGTCTTTCCTAAGGCTGTTTCCTGTCGGGCTCCTGGGGGCCCTCGGCGTGGCTGGGAGGGCCTTTCCTCTCGTCGCCATCCACCCCCTACCAAATCTCGTGAGCTAGAGGGGAGGGTCCAGGAAAGCAGCTCCTCCCAGAAGAGCTGGAAGGAAAGAGCTTAGACTCAGAAGGTACTTAAGGGGGGGCGAGTAAGAGGAGCTGAGCAGCCGAGAGAGGGAAAGAGGAGTCCTTGGTGCTTGGGGGGTTGCCAAGCCCCTCTAACCCACAGCGAGGACAGCCAGGCCTGCAGTGACCTCTTGTCCCAGCGCACTTATCTTGCTGCCACAAGTGGTGCTCCCCACACCCTTGCCCTTCCTCGTAGCCCTGCCTGGGTCCTGCTCCGGGGTGGGGGGGGGGTCACAGGGGGCAGGAAACAGCCAGCTTGGCTGGAGCCAGGCAGACCAGGCCAGGGCTGGGAATTCCCTCCTCCCTCCCCGATCCAAGCCCAGTATCCCTTGTTCAGTTTCTCCTCCAGGCTATCCATCTCCTGCGGACGCACCTTTCCCTGCTCTCACTCTGCACTCATTCTCTAGCCTCTAAGAGTTATGATTGTGTCTCCTTCTGGGCCCTGCCCTCAACCCCACCTCAGGCTCTTGGTTGCTTGAATTGTCTCCTTTGATGGGGGATGCAGTTCATCATCATGGTGGGGGGGGGGGGAGTAGGTGCATGGCCGGAATGGAAGAGAAACCCAGGTGCACGGAGAAATGAGGCTGGGTGGAGCAAGGGGCTGATGAGACTGGAGGGGTGAAGAGATACAACAGCTTACCGCAGATTCAAACCCTGTATTTCGGACCCCCTGAGCACCAGGACTCCCTCAGCTAGAGCGAGCAAAGCACCACAGCTAAGAAGATACCCAGTTGGTCCCGCATCATAGGTCATCAGCCCCCATCCCCCAGCAGGTAATTCAGTTCCTAATATCTAGTGTACACCAAACAAGGAATGATTAAAATGAAACCTTTATTGAACATCTACTGTGTGCCAGGTGATCACCGTGCCAGTTTGCAAGATTTGTAAAACAGGGCTTCTCACCTCAAAGGTCGATACTCTGGTGGAAATCCCATTATTTCCCTCTTCCATGGAGACGACAGCTGAGATTTTTCACTCCTATCCTCAAAAATCACCCTCGGTCTCTCCTGGGGGTGTGAGGTCATTTCCTCCACCCTCGGACCACTTCGCAGGCAAGCGAATTCAGTCTCCACTGAGTGTCATCACACAGGCGAGCACCCATGTCACTACCTGGTTTGATGCTTGCTCCACAGACCCAAACAAATGTCAAGCCCTCCTTCCTTCATTATTAGAGCACTTCACTGTCCTCCCAGCCCAAATATGTGGCTGTCCTCCCTGTTCCCTGTCCATGATCAATATATTGCTGTGGCAGTGCCTGTGTGGAGCACACCTCTCCCCCAGCAGCTGGTAGGGTTTTCTCTTTGCTATCCACCTGGTTACAGTTGTTTGGAGTGGGCTTGGAGTTCGGACTTTTTTCTATATGTAATAAACAAACAACAAACAAATCACCCCTTTCACCATCAGTTGTAGAAATCATCACTCCTTTTCCCATATCCAAGTCCCCCTTGTAAGGCCCACCTGACCCCGTCAAGTCTAGAGTTAAGTTTACCTGGGAGCTCAGCAAGTTTAAATTTAGGCACCCCTCACCTTCCAGGCTCCTCTCACCACCCTGGTTAATGAGTGCCGTCAATTTAAACAGTTTTCAAGGTGACTCACAGTAGGAGAATGTTTGAAATGGCCCCAAATCTCACACCTCTTACACGAAAGGAATTTGATAGAGATTCTGACAGTACCAATAATAAGCTGTAGAGCTCAATGAGGTTTTTATAAACTCTCAACAATGAAAGAAAAAAAAATTGAATTGGCCATACTAGAGAAAGACAGAGAGACAAAGAGAATAGAAAATAATATTATAAAATCATTATCATATGAAGAGGTGGTCAAAGAGTTCGTATCTAAGAAACAGGACATGAAATTATTATAGCGATGTGCTGGCAGCTATTAACTACAAATGTTTCTAGATTTTGTAATATTTATGGTGTTTTATCACCTTAACATTGCAACTGGTTGTGATTTCCCAATCTAGGTAAACATTAACTTTTACACCTAATTTTATATTCATAGTTTTGTTGTTTTCTTAAGGAGGGTTCCCCCAAATTGTAAAAACATCAGGACCGGGCTTCCCTGGTGGCTCAGTAGTTAAGAATCCGCCTGCTGATGCAGGGGACACGGGTTCGAGCCCTGGTCCGGTAAGATCCCACATGCCTCGGAGCAGCTAAGCCTGTGCGCCACAACTACTGAGCCTGTGCTCCAGAGCCCGCGAGGCACAACTCCTGAAGCCCGGGCGCCTAGAGCCTGTGCTCTGCAACAAGAGAAGCCACCGCAATGAGAAGCCCGCGCACTGCAACAAAGACCCAATGCAGCCAAAAATAAATTAATTAAATAAATAAATTAAACAAACAAAAGCATCAGGACCCAAAAAAACCTGAATCCACTGCTCCTATGACCACCACAAACCTTCCTGAACTCATCATATGCAAAGTTGTAATAGACACATGCCTTAATTTATTAGTGATTGTATATTTGCTTGTATGTGGTTCTAAGCTTCATGAAAGCAGGTGCAACATACGTTGTGTTCACTGCTTTAAGTCTCACGCAAGGCTTTCTCATAGTAAATGCTCAATAAATATTTGTGGACTATTTATCCCCTTATTGATTAGTCATTCTTTAATTTACTCAGCAGTAATTTTTTGTGTGTGTATATATATATACATGGTGTTTTTTTTGGCCACGCCGCAAGGCATGTGGGATCTTAGTTCCCTGACCAGGGATCGAACCCATGCCCCTCTGAAGTGGAAGTGCAGAGTCCCAACCACTGGACTGCCCGGGAAGTGCCCCAATAATTACTTTTTGAAGAATTACTATGAACCAGGCCTGGAAATACAAAGTTATCCTCTACCTTCTAAGACTTGACAGCCCAGGGGTAGAAATTGCCATAAAACCTCAACAGAACACAGGAGGCGACGCATTGAGCATAAAGGGTGGCAGGCAGAGGGTCCTATGGGATCACAGAGGAAGCACACGAATCCAGCCTGCAGGTTCAAGGTGAGCTTTCTGGAGAAGATGATGCTATCCGAATGAGTCCTGGAGGAGACTGGTGGGAAAGGTTGCTTTCAAGGCAGAAGGAACAGCAAGTACAAAAGCATGGATGTGGTGAGATTGTCCTCAAGCTGCCAGCGTTCACATCGCCAAGGTGTGGGGTGCAGGGATAGTGACGATGGGTGAGCTGGAGACCTGAAACCGAAGGGTTTTTGGCAAAGAAGCAACATCGTCAGATTTGTTCCCACTTGTACAACTTTGGAGAATAGATTGAAAGTGATCAAGGTTGAAGGCAGAGAAACCAAATGCAGTTCTCCAAATGACAGTGAGGACTTGAACTGACATGGATGAGTGTGGTGGGGGGAGGGGGGAGGATTCAAAAGACGCCAAGGAGCTAGAGTGGGCAGGACCTGGAGCCTGGCTGGGACGGTGAGGGACTGGGCAGCTTGGTGGGAGCTAGTGAAACGGGCCGGAAGATGATGGGCATGTTGCGTTTCAGATCCCTGTGCACCATCCAGGCGGGGCCAGAAGTGAGCTAGATCTGAGCTCAATGGGTCTGCAGCTCAGAGACAGGTTTTTGGCTGGAGATACCAGTTTGGGAGTTATTGGCGTATGATGGCGATGGAAACTGCGGGGAGTGGGAATGGGGGTGTGGGGGAGGCTGTAGAGATTGGGAAGACTGAGGAAAGCTTTACTACTTCACCTTTTTTTTTTCCTAAACAAGCATTATCGAATTTAAATCATCATAGGAACCCCGTAAGCGGATGGGCGTTATCATGATATCCACTTTAAAAATGAGACAGGCTCGGAAGGTTAAGTGACCTGTGCAAGGCACTCAGCTAGTAGCCAGCAGGTGGGCCTGACGCCGCACTCAGCATACAGGACAGCCTTCCAGCCCCACCTCCAAGGACCTGTAGGACACACGTGTCCTTTTCCTCCTTCCTCGCTCACCCAGGCCAGGCCGGGCACTTCCCTCCCTCAGCCTTGGACCCTTTCTCTTGTGGAGCCCCTACTTCCCACTAGACATTAAAGGGGTGTGATTTGGCCCCTAACAGTTACCAGAGCCTGGCTCAGCCAGCCCCCAATCTTGGTGATGGGGAAGAGGAAGGACCCTGAGCACTGATGGAGTGGCAGAGGACCGAAACTGCCAAGACTGGGAGAAAGCATCAGTGCGAGCTGATAAGAAGGAGGGCGGGGGAAGGGCAGAGCTCACCACAGAGGCCAAGGCTACCAGAAGGCAAGGAGGTAGAGAGAACGGAGGCAAGGGGGCTGGGGACCAGAGCTTAAAGGGAGGGCTGGGGGTGGGTAGTGCGGGAGGGAGATGGGGGGAGAGGTAATGGGAGGCTCATTGTCCCAGCAGGGGGAAGTCTTTTGTTTCCTCTCTTCCCTTGGCAGCCTGACAGGATATGAGGCCAAGCCCCCCCCCTCCATGCCAGCATCCCCCCCACCCACTGGACAGGGCCCTTCCCTTACCATTGTATCCTTGACAGGGATGGGGGCAGGGGCAATGGCTCTAGGCGGGAATATAAGGACTATTCGTGGCTGGGGGCTAGGCTACCGAGGTCCCGATGGGACCAGAAGCCCCCGGGCTAGTTCGTGGAGCTTGGCAGGGAAAGCTTCGTGCCTGGGGAGGAGCAGGAAGCCAGGCCAGGGTGGGGCCTGCACCGAGGGTAGCAGGTCGGGCCAGGGGGCGGTAGGCTGGGCCCAGAGGAGATGACGCAGCCCTTCAGGCCTCTCCCAGCCCCCACCATTCCAGCGTGGGGGCCTGAGAGCTCACCTGAAATCCAGTGTTGACCCCCCCCCCCCCCCAACCAGGGCGGTTGGGAGCTGGTAGAGCCCAGCGAACTCCGGGGTCCGGCCTGGGCCCTCCACCGCCGCTTTCCTGTACTCCCTCCCTCCCTCCCCAGGATCCAGGAGTCTGGCCTCCCGCTGCGGTCCTCCAGGAACCCTGGAATTTCATCCATCCCCTCCTCTCCCTCCTGGGTCATTTTGCTCCATCAGCTGTTCCTGCAGGAAGGGCGCCCTGCTCAGCCTCGCCTCTCTTCCCGAGCCTTTTGTTTGCTGGGTCTGCAGGAAACTGTAGGGGCGGTGGCCAAGGGCTCATCTGCCCCTGGGGCCTGGGGGAGGGGGGGGTCCGGATTCACGAGACTTAATCCTGGGGAGCTCACGGCGGGGATAGGGAGGCTCGATCGCCGGGGAATTGGCATTTAGGGCCTGAACTCGGAGTTGGGGCACCCGGGGGCGGGGATTGGACGTCCTATCTCCGAGGGGCGGTCCGGGTGTGTGTTCGGGGATTCCTAGAACTGGAGGCTGGAGGGACACCCCGAGGTGACCTAATAAGTGGGAGCCAACACGAGGGGAGAAAAATCTAGATACTGAATCCCACAACCTCGTCCTACACGCCTCGAATCCCGAGAATCCCAAGCGGTGGGGAGACGGTAGGCAGGTCAGCCCAGACAGTTTCTGAGGATTAGCTAATTCCTTTTTCTTTTAAAAATGGTGGGGAGGAGGACCAGCACTTCGCCTAAGAATTCACGCTTTCCCAGGACGCGCCCGCAGACTAGGCGGCGGCGCGGACGCTCTAGCAAGCTGGCGCCCTCTCTTTGGTTGCCCTCTCTCTGAGGCTACCCTGGGCGCCGCCATATTCCCTTCACAGTGGGCGGGGCGGGGCCAATGCAGTCACGTGAGGAGCAAGCCCTCAGGTCCGCGATGGTTCCCAGAACCGTCAGGGAATGGTTCCTGAGGTCCCCTCGAGTGCCAGGGGCTGTTAGAAGTACCGGAGCTAGAGCAGCGAAGAAAAGATAAGTTCCTGTTTCGTGGAGCTTAATTTTCTGTTGGGAATAGACAGTCAATGAACAAGATATACAAGTAAACGACATGTATTAGTGTTAAGAGCTATGGAGAAAAAAAAATAGGAAAGTGGGATGGGAAGGAAGGTGTAGTTCAATATTTAAATGGGACTGGCAGAGAAGATTTCACTAAGAAGATAATATTTGAGTTCAGAAGACAAAGGGGGCTCATGCCCTGTGTGCCCACAGGGCGTTCTTGGACACAGCCCAGAGGTCGTTGTGGGGTAAGATCAGGAGATGAGCAGAGGTGAGGGCAGGATGCAGATCGGGTAGGGCTTCATGCGTAGGGTGCCCATGTAATATGTAGACCGCTCTGGGTCACTTCTGAGCGAAGGATATGCTGTTAATACTTATGCTAAGGCAGCAGGCATAACCTGGTAGCTGGACTGTAGTCGGTGAATCAGAAGGTAAGTATGGTTACCTTAAGGGACTTTGATTTTTACTCTGAGGAAAATGGGAAACCACTGGACAGTTTTGAAAAGGGAAGTGTCATGAATGGATACTTCCTTTAATAGCATCACTCTAATCTGTTGAGAATAGAATGTAGGGGCCAGAACAGAAGCAGACACACCAGTTAGGGGGCCACCAGTCAGGGAGCTGTTGCAATAATGCAGGCAAGAGATGATGGTGACTTGGACTAGGGTGGTAAATTGGGGTTGGATACTGGTTGTATTTTAAAAGTAGAGGCCAAAAAAAAAAAAAAAAGTAGAGGTCAAAGGAATTGCTGATGGGTTGGATGTGGGGTGTAAGAGAGAGTTTTCAAGCACAACCCCAAGGTTTTTGACCTAAGCACCTGGGCAAGTGGGACAAGCACAAGAGGCGTAGGTTGTGGGGGTATGTTCAGGCGTTGGATTTTGGATATGCCAAGTTTGAGTTGCCCGTTTGATGTGCGAGCAGAGATGTTAGTATGTTCTTGGAAGTCTGAAGTTCAGAGTAGAGATCTGGGCTGTAGATACACCCTTAAGGCACTGTTATAGAGATGGTATTTAAAACTAGAGGATTGGATGCGATCACCAAGGGAGTGGGTGTAAGTGGTGAAAAGATGTCTGTGGACTGAGCTTCCAGTGCTCAGTGGAGCCTCCAGTCCACAGTGGCCTCTTGGCTGTTCCTCTAACACCTAGGAGTGCTCCAGAGTTGAGACAAGAGATGAGGAAGAACCAGCAAAGGAGACTGAACGGGAGGATAGTTGCATTTACCAGGGCTGTGATTTTGCCAGGAGGTGTAATAAAGTGAGAGAGGGGCAAGGGAGTGCTTTTCAGTGACCGTGAACTTTAAGCTGGGGAAGAAGGGAAGTGAGTGGGGGACAGTGGGCAGAGGGCAGGATCGATGGATTGAGGCACCAGTGAGGTGGAGGAGTGTTCAGGTCAGGGCATGACAAAGACCCTCCCCTTGACCAAACTTCAGTCAGTTTCCTCTGAACCTTCTTCTGGACTAGGCTTCGACCTTAGCCCCCATCCTTGCTGGGCCTTCCTAGCTCAGTTTAAAGAGAACCCACCCACCCTTCATATCTGATCACCCTGGCCTGCCTTCAGCAAGGATCCTGTTAAGTCCCTTTAGCTAGAATCCCCCAATGCTTGGTGCTTCCTCCTAGTAATTTTACATTCACTGACCCCCTCATTCTGCCTGTGGGCTCTAAATCCCCAGCTGTTTTTGCTGTATTTGGAGTTGAGCCCGTTCTCTCTCCCCTACTGTGAGTCTTGACACCTATTTCAATAGCTCTGAATAAAGTCTTCTTTACTGTTTTAGCAAGTGTCAGATTATTTTTTTTCCTCAACAGGCATAACTAGAAGTGGTGAATGAAAATAGGAGAGGGTACGTTACTGGTAATGACAAAGTCTAGGCATCACCATTGGGTGGGATGGAGGGTGAGATCTATGCAGAAGTGGAGTTTAAGCACCTGCCAGCCCAGGGTGTTGGAAGCCTCATCCATGTGGATGTTGAAATCACCAAAAATTGTGACAGGAGGGATGTTGGAGAGACCCAGGAGCCAAGCTCCGTGTTGTGGGTAGCAGAGATGACCACTGAAAATGCCAGTTTAACTGCTCATGAGACCTCTTCCTGGCAAAGCCACATTTGTGCTGCTTTGAGCCCCTTCCTCTCCTAGGGAAAGTTTGCAGATAATTTACAGCCAAAGGCCAGTGGCAGGAAAAGCGGTGTTCATTTCCTGAGGCTCAAATGACAGTGTAACCATGAAGGACTCTATAAAGTTAGGAAATTATTACTGAAGTTCTCCAAGCTTCAATTTGCTAATGTGAAAAATGGAAATCATAGCGGGATCTACCTCACAAAGTGGTTATGCCTATTTCATGTAGTACCGTATGCAAATAAGTTGTTGAACATTTCGGTATTGTTCTCAAGTGCCTATTAGTTTATTGAAAACTCACAGCAACCTTAACCGGGAGGGTCTAGTTAATCCCCATTTTACAGATGAGGAAACGTTGCCAGGTGGTGCCGACGTTGATGGCACCTGTAGAGTGAGGAGTGGGTCCTAACTCTCAGAGGTTCAAAAGTCTGGAGGGGACAACGTTGCGGGGAGGCGCGAAAGCGGGCGGGGGACCAGTCCGACCTACGGCAGCTTGCGCCTCCCGGGCTCGCCCGGATCGGCGGCCAATGGCTCCCTCTGGTGGCGGAAGAGAGGAGAGCAGCCAGTGGGCTGGACAGGGCGCGAGGGGAGGGCGCCGCAGGGGCGAGGGCTGAGGCCAGGACCTGGTGGGCTTTGCAAGGATCCGAGAGGCTGGAGGAGTAGGGCCCCGCGTTCCGGGTGGCGCACCTGGGCCAGGTGTTGTGGCCCCGCCCACCTGCCGGAGGCCTTCCGCCGTCACGACACGCCCCTTTCAGCAGTGTCTCCTCCGGACGCCTCCGAGCTCCGAGTGGGGTCCCGCCCGCGCGGCGGGGGCCTGTTTGCACCAGGGTGATAGGCGCAGTGGGAGCCGTGGCCCACACCCTGCCGGAGACGCTCGTCCGAGTGGCGACCCCGAGCAGCACCCGGGTCGCACGTGGGGCGGGAGCCTCGCAGGCAGCAAGAGCTGGGTGGGGCGGGGCTTCCCCGGGCTCGCCCACGGGGCGGGGCCGAGCCCGGGGACCAATGGGGCCCTTGTGTGCTGGGGGTGGGTCAGGCTCGAGGCCTGGCATCCCGGTAGCCACAGCTGTCTTTCCGGCACCCTTGCCCCCTCCGCCAGTAGCGGACCCTCCGGCTCTCGGGGATCACTCCTGAGCGGCTGCATCCTCCGGTGGGTAAGTGAACGCCCTGCCACACCCGGGCGGTGAGGGTGCGCCTGGCCGGGGAGGAGCGAATCTCGGCCCCCTCCAACCCGCCCCGGGAGAAAGTGGGCAGGAACCGGTGCGGGGAGGAGGACCACCTTGTGTCGCCGGACGGTGTTTTTGTTTTGGTCGTCGAGGAGTTGTTGGGGCGGTGGAGTTTGGGGGACGCCTGTGTGGGTGGGAGGAATCTGGTGAGATTAAGGAAAGAGGAGGCTGTTTGAGATGGGTTGAGGGAGAGTGTTGATGGAGGGTGGGGCTTTGGAAGATTCGGAAGTTTCTTATCGCCCGGGGATGAGGTGATTGCATGGAGGATCTTGGGGGGCGGCTCAGGACTCCGGAGGATGGGGTGAGGAGGGCCTCCTGCCCATCACTCACTTCCCTTCTGGAGGATTTGCTTCCTCTTGCGCTGCTAGTTAAGAAGGCGGAGGATCTTTGCACCTTTCCAGAGCCACTGCCATCCCTAGTCTCAGGGATACGGGGGAAGGGGTGGCCTCAGGAGCTGGGAGGGGCCATGGTACCCACTGCTGAGGCTTAAGAGTCTGCCATTGTTGCGGCAGTGGCCGGGACCAGTCTGCCCTCCACTAACTCTTTGAGTTGTTGGTGAACGTGAGTGTGTCTGTGTGTGTGTTTCCTTTTTGGGGAAGCTTCTGGGTGTTTGGTTAGAGGTGTTTTGTGGGGGGCTCCACGGAGCTGCCTTCCACTCAGCAAACTCTTTGCAGGCTTCATAACCCATTGGCGGCTTCCTCTGCCCGCTGTCGACCATGGCCAATGAGAACTCTCCTCTGCTGGCCTACCGGCTCCTGGGGGAGGAGGGGGTTTCCTTCCCTGCCAGTGGAGCCGGGGGTCCTGGAGGGGCGCCTGCCCGGAAGCTCTCCACCTTCCTGGGTGTGGTGGTACCCACGGTCCTGTCCATGTTCAGTATAGTTGTCTTCTTGAGGATTGGTGAGTGGCAGGGGTTTACTTGGGGGTGCAGTGGGGTGGGACTGGGATGAGGTTGGGGAAGGGCCCTGGGAGACGCGGGTGGATGAAGGGCTTGGGGTGGGGTGGGGGGTGCGATGGGTGAGCTGCCGTCTCACCTGCTTTGCCACTCCTGTCGCAGGGTTCGTGGTGGGCCACGCTGGACTGCTGCAGGCTTTGGCCATGCTCCTGGTTGCCTACCTCATCCTGGCACTCACTGTCCTCTCCGTCTGTGCCATCGCTACCAATGGAGCTGTGCGAGGGGGCGGAGCCTACTGTATCCTCCAACCTCGGTGGACAGGGGTCTGGGCTCTTCTGTCTTATAGGGGGTAGGAGAGGTCCCCTCCCTGCATCCCCTGGGGGGTAGGACAAGAGGGGACAAGTTCTAATGAATGTCCAGCAGACAGGTTGGTATGGGGAAGGGGGCAAACACGACCTGACTCGGTAGTGCTACATTCCAGTTCACCAGGTGTCTTCCCAGCTGCCATTTTGGTTCTACTTGACCGTCCTGTCAGTTAGGTAGTATTCATCTTATGGACGAGGACATTCAAGAGCGTTAGTGACTTGGGCAAAGCCACGTAGCTTGGAAGTGGCTGCAGTGGGACGCACTGCCTCTGGGCACAGTCCCGTGTGTTCAGGGAGAGGAGGCCTGGAGGGCCAGCTGTATGGTGCTTCGTGCCGGGCCCTTCCTCACGCTCCAGTTCACTTTCTTTTCCCTTAACGCTCACCCCCTGCTTCCACTTTCAGTCATGATCAGTCGCACCCTGGGGCCTGAGGTCGGGGGCAGCATCGGCCTCATGTTCTACCTGGCTAACATCTGTGGCTGTGCTGTCTCCCTGCTGGGGCTGGTGGAGGCCATGCTTGATGTCTTCGGGGCTGGTCTGTGCTCCCCACGCTGGTCTGGGCAGCTCTGAGGATTTGCCGGGTCTGGGATTCTGGGATCATGGCAGGGAGAGAAGCCCTCTCCAGGAGAGATGCTCAACTTTCTTGAGCTCCTGCTCTGTTGCCCAGCCTCGTGCAGACATCCAGACATCCGAGAGAATGTCCTGGCCTGTGAGGAGCTTCCCGTCTAGTCAGGGAGGCCAGATTAACACTCCTAAAATTGACAGAGCAAGATTGGTGGTACCCACCAGGCAGAGCTAGGATGCTGGGGTACAGTTGGGCGGGGGAGTGGGAAAGATGGCCTCTCTGAGGACTGGTGGGCCAAAGATGGGGTCCCTTCCTGCTCTGAGTCATGGTTGGGGTCCCTCCTTGGGGGTCTGGCTTTCTAACTCTGTTCCTTCCTCTCTACAGATGCCACGGGGTCCAGCGGGCTCCGCACCCTACCGCAGGGCTACGGCTGGAACCTGCTCTACGGCTCCTTGCTGCTGGGCCTGGTGGGCGGGGTCTGCACCCTGGGGGCCGGCCTCTATGCCCGCGCCTCCTTCCTCACATTCCTGCTGGTCTCTGGTTCCCTGGCCTCTGTGCTGGTCAGCTTTGTGGCTGTGAGGCCCAGGGACATCCCCTTGACCCCTAGGCCTGGCCCCAACGGCTCCTCCCTGCCGCCCCAGGTTGGCCACTTCACCGGCTTCAACAGCAGCACCCTGAAGGCCAATCTGGGCGGTGAGCTGGGTGCAGGAGCCCTGGGGGTCTCGGGGCGAGGGGCGGGGCGTGTGTGTGTGGGCGGGGCTTGGAATCCCTGGATGGGCGGTGAGCTGGGTGCAGGAGCCCTGGGGTTCTCAGGGCGAGGGGCGGGGGTGTGTGTGTGTGTGTGTGTGTGTGTGTGTGTATGTGTGTGTGTGTGCGTGTGTGTGTGGCTTGGAATCCCTGGATGAGAAGAGATGTCAGAGAAAATCAAGGGCGGGAGGTCTGGACCTGGAGCAGTACAGGTTGATTAAGATCTGTTGGGCGTGTATTGGCCGCTGTCTGTTTGACCCAGCTGGGCACGAGAGTGACCACGAGACAGTCCCTACCTTAGAGGAACTTGTTTAGTTGGAGAGATAAGATGTACATTCAGGAAACAAACTGCATAATAGGACCGAGTGTAATTCAAGTAGACAAGAAGCACAGAGGAGTCCAGAGGAGGGAGACCTGGGTTTGGGCCGGGGAGGGCGCGGGCCGGTGGAGCTAGAGGTGGCGTGAGCGGGGTTGGGAAATTCAGACAGGAGGTGGAGGGAAGGCGTCTGAGGAAAGAGCGTGGATGAAGGCCTGGAGGGAGGAACGGAGAAGTGTGGGGAGAAGGAGGTGATGAGGTCAGCTGAGCCAGGGCCAGAGACGGGTCAGGGCTGGGGTCTCGGTGAGCTGGTGAGGCTGGTGGAGAGGCAGTGGGGGCAGGTTTAGAACGTGAGGAGAGGGTAGCAGGGCCAAAACGCCCGGATCCCTAGGACGGATGCTGATCCCCTCTCCTCCCTGGGAACGATTCCCCTCTCCTCAGCTGGCTACGCCAAGGACTACACCACGGGGGCCACGATGACCTTTGCTAGCGTCTTTGCCGTCCTTTTTAACGGCTGCACAGGCATCATGGCTGGGGCCAACATGTCAGGTGAGA
This sequence comes from Aethalodelphis obliquidens, assembly GCF_003676395.1. Lineage (NCBI taxonomy): Eukaryota > Metazoa > Chordata > Mammalia > Artiodactyla > Delphinidae > Aethalodelphis > Aethalodelphis obliquidens. Next base: position 6,991,258 of record NW_020837974.1, read on the forward strand.
GTCCTTGGGGCAGGGGGCTGCCTTGCCACCTTGTGCCCCTACAGGGCACTGAGGCTTCAGGGATACAGGGCGTGGTGGAGGGTTGACCTCCCTCCCTCTGCTCCCTGCCCTCCAGGGGAGCTGAAGGATCCCAGCCGGGCCATTCCTCTGGGCACGATTGTTGCCGTTGCCTATACTTTCTTCATCTACATCCTGCTTTTCTTCCTCTCCAGCTTCACCTGCGACAGGTGCCTGGGGAGGGGGTGAGCCTGGTCCTTGAGGGGGTGGATGGAGGCATTGTCACACCTGGATCGCCCAGGGAAGCACGGGCCAGGGCGGGGTGGGGGCAGATACCCAAGCTGTTGGGCGGTGTGGAGAAAATGGGGCCTGTTCCTCCCACTGGGAGAGAGTTAGAGCTGCTGCCCTGGATGTGGAGGGCTGGCTACATGGTAACAGCCAACCGGAAGCCAGCATTTGCTTTGTGCCTGGTACTATTGTAAGTACTTGGCTTGGGGGTGGGGTGGGGAAGAGCTTTCTAGTCAACTTGTATTTCCATAAATATTTGGCTTCTTGTGCACGTACTGTTGGGAATGTCCACCCTGTGATTAAATCCAAAGCGGCCCAACGACAACCAGTGAATGCCAAGTCTAACCCCTGGGCACACTTGATCTGTTAATACGGTCCTTGAGATCGGGGCTGGGGTCAGCTCAGAATACCCAGTGCTTAACCTCAGCCAGTGTTGTGAGAACTGTTCTCACCAGGCCCCTAGGATGGAGGCACGTTTATTATCTGCATCCTCCTCCTTTCCTTCCCTGTAGGATCCTGCTGCAGGAGGACTACGGGTTCTTCCAAGCCATCAGCCTGTGGCCCCCGCTGGTGCTGACCGGTATCTATGCCACGTCGCTCTCAGCCTCCATGAGCTCCCTCATCGGCGCCTCCCGCATCCTCCACGCCCTGGCCCAGGACAACCTCTTTGGTGCGCTGTCCCCTGCCTCGTGCCCGGCTCTGAGCGCACCCTCCCGTGTCTGTCTTGGTCCCCCCCTTGGCCCAGGCTGATGTGTCTGCTGCATTTCCGTTTGCACAGGAGTGATTCTGGCGCCAGCTAAGGTTATATCTCAAGGGGGGAACCCCTGGGGAGCCGTGCTGTATTCTTGGGGCCTAGTGCAGGTAAGCTTTCCTCTTCAAGCTACCCTCACCCTCACCGTAAGCCCCCCCCGCCCCGTTACAGTCGCGGGACCAGGAAGGGTCAGACGCGCACTGGGAGACGTGCCTGAAAAGGCAGTATGTGTTGGCGTTTGATGGGGAGCGGGGCGCGTGGATGAACGCCCAGCCTCTTGGTCCTTGTCCAGCTGGTGCTCCTGGCTGGGAAGCTGAACACGCTGGCCGCTGTGGTCACTGTCTTCTACTTGGTGGCCTATGCTGCCGTGGACCTGTCCTGCCTGAGCCTCGAGTGGGCCTCGGCCCCCAACTTCCGGTGAGCGAAGGAGATGCCTGTGTCCCCAGAGAAAGGGAGGGAGGAACGGGGAGGCCTGGGACCAGGCGGGCGGAGGCTGGGGATGGAGTGGGGCGGCTCGCCGTCGGGGCAGCCCCGAGCCTCCTTCCTTCCGTGTCGGCCCCCAGCCCCACCTTCAGCCTCTTCTCCTGGCACACGTGCTTGCTGGGGGTGGCCTCCTGCCTGCTCATGATGTTCCTCATCAGCCCCGGGGCCGCTGGCGGCTCCCTGCTTCTCATGGGCCTGCTTTCTGCCCTGCTCACGGCTCGAGGAGGCCCCAGCAGCTGGGGTTACGTCAGCCAGGCCCTGCTTTTCCATCAGGTGGGGGGAGCGGGGAGAGGGGGGAGGGGAGGGGGAGGGGAGGGGGGAGGGGAGGGGGGCTGGGACGGGAACGCCCGGAGGAGGCCTCCTCTTCCCCCGGCTGCCTGCCGCTGGTTCCGGCCCAGGTGGTGAATGGGCGCCGCGCCCCGGAGCCCTTCCTCCTGTCACCTCACCTGGTCCCCAGGTGCGGAAGTACCTGCTCCGGCTGGACGTCCGGAAGGACCACGTGAAGTTCTGGCGGCCTCAGCTGCTGCTGCTGGTGGGGAACCCCCGGGGCGCGCTGCCTCTGCTGCGGTTGGCCAACCAGCTCAAGAAAGGGGGCCTCTATGTGCTGGGCCATGTCACCCTGGGAGACCTCGGTCAGTTGCCCTCCACTCACCCCTCCGCCCTGACCTCTCTCTCCCTCCCCTTCCTGGAAGCTCTTTGTGTTCTTTGTGCCCCAGAAGTCTCGTGCTTCTTCCCAGATGACCCTCCCTACCAGCCATACCCCTGCCCAGACCTTTCTTTTCTGCCCACGTGGACTTGGACTCTAGGAGAAAGTACGTGAATCTGGCCCACATGGGCTGCCTGCCTCCTCCGCAGACTCCCTGCCCTCGGACCCCGTGCAGCCGCAGTACGGGGCGTGGCTGAGCCTGGTGGACCGGGCCCAAGTGAAGGCCTTCGTGGACCTCACCCTCTCGCCCTCCGTGCGCCAGGGGGCTCAGCACCTGCTGCGGATCTCAGGTCTTGGTGAGTTGCTCCACTCCGTGGCCCCTCTCAATCTCTGCTCCCCTCCCCCAGAGAGTCAACCACAGACTGCAAACTCCAAAAGGAACCCACAATCTAGTGCAGACAGGACTCGGTTCTCAAAGATAAAAGTGTGTGAAAGGTCTCCGAGGTGATGCCTTAAGGACTAGAGATGGAGCGACACCGTTTGTTTGTTTTCTTTCTGACCCATGCTTGGGGCACAGGCTCTGCAGAACACGTCGTCTTTCAGGGGGCAGTGGGAGAAGTATTTGAGGTGGGGCTGCCCCATCAGATCTAGGGTAGATGCTTTCTAACCACCAGAGTTCAGAGAGAGGAAGACCACTGTCACCAATGTGGCCGGCAGAGGTTTTGTGATGAGATGGTATCTCAGCTGGGCCTTGCGAGCAGCAGAGAAGTAGGGGGCCGTGTAATGTGGCTCCCAGAGACTACGAAGGATGCCAGGGGTGTGTGGGTCTGACGCTGTCGCATGGAGCGGAACAGTCGCAGCTCCGTGACTGTGTCTTTGTGCCAAGGCCTCCGGCCCAGCTCACCAGCTTCCTCCAGATCCCTGCTCAGCGCCTCCATCTTTCTCAACCCCGGGACTGGCGTCTGTGCCGTCTCTGAACGCATGCTTCCTGCTCCACTTACAATCTGGCTAAAGTTCAAGTGTTGGACATTGCCCTGGTCGGTGTCAATCAGAACCCCGGGAAATGCTCAGGAGGAGGTGTGACTAGTTTAATTTGCAAGATCAGTTGGAGTTCCCACCTGCCAAGGTGTTTTAGGGGTGTTATCAAGCGTTGTCAGCTAGAACCTGGAGCGTCTGAGGGCTCGTCTCTCCTCAGCCCCACCTTTTGTTGGGGAGAGACCCTTGGTCTCTGGACCAAGAGACCACTCCTTTCACGCAATTCATCCTGCAGAAAATGATTCAAATGAAAAGGAAAAGGTTTCCTTTAAGTGGTTAATCCCCCAGCATGGAGAATTTGATATACTGGCAGATTTTGAGTATACCTTTTGTCCCGTGAGAAGGGGTCTTGGAGGAGGTCTGAGTCTTCCTGTAAACTCAGCCCTGGTACAGGGGAAATTATCCGATTCCGTATTCGTTGTTCAGATACTAAAACCCAGGAGCTGTCAGCAGGGACTGGGGACTTTGTGGTTGGTGCAACACCAGCTTAGTGGCTCAGAGAATGGGCTCTGGTGCTGGGTACATCGTGTTCACTTGCTGGCCCCAGTGTCTATCAGCCATGAGCCTTGGGGCAAGTGACTTCACCTCTCTGGGTCTCAGGTTCCTTATCTGTAAAGCGGGGTGAGTAATAGTCCCTACCTCATACTGTTGCTTCAAGGATCAGATGAGTTAAAACACCAAGTGCTTTCAGCAGGCTGGGGGCTCCAGTCAGCGTGCAGATGGTGGCTCACAGGGGACAGTGCTTTGGACACGCTGTCGTTAGGGCTTTGCAGTCATAGAAACAGATTGTGCAGCCCCAGCCCTGAGTTCTCATCCTCCCCTAGCAGGGTCTGAGCGCTGTTTCCCTGGGGATTGAGGCCAGGAGCTTGACTCATCAGGGGGTCCCGTCTGCCAGTGGAGTCAGACTTGTATCTCCTATCATGAAAAAGGTGTTGAAGGCCAGAGTGAATACATCCTACTGCCCCTGAACGGAAGTGCTTCTTAGTTACAAGACTCCTAAGGCGAACTTTGCCTATTTAAATGGGAGAGATTAGTCATGGAGATAAATCAAATAAATGCATGTGAAAGTGTTTGGGAAAACTAAAAGTCGTTATGCAAATGTGCATTATGTTGCCGTGAGAGGCCGAGCATAACGCGCATGTCACACCTGATGGCTGACACACGCTGCTGTCAGCGGATGGGAGTGGACACCTATTAGCATAGTGGGAACTCAGCCGTGAGTCTGACTCTTGTGGGTTCCTTCCTGCCTACCCCAGGTGGCATGAAGCCCAACACGCTGGTCCTGGGTTTCTACGACGATGCTGCACCCCAGGACCACTTCCTGACGGACCCAGCTTTCTCTGAGCCTGCGGATGGCATCCAGGAGGGCGGGTCCCCAGCCCTGAGCACCCTGTTCCCTCCACCCCGGGCTCCAGGAAGCCCCCGGGCTCTCAGTCCCCAGGACTACGTGGCTACAGTGGCAGACGCCCTGAAGATGAACAAGAATGTGGTTCTGGCCCGGGCCTGTGGAGCCCTGCCCCCCGAGCGGCTAAGCCGGGGATCTGGGGGCACCTCTCAGCTGCATCACGTGGACGTGTGGCCCCTGAACCTGCTGCGGCCCCGGGGCGGGCCTGGCTACGTGGACGTCTGCGGCCTCTTCCTGCTGCAGATGGCAACCATCTTGGGCATGGTGCCTGCTTGGCACAGTGCCCGCCTGCGGATCTTCTTGTGCCTGGGGCCTCGCGAGGCGCCAGGGGCAGCCGAGGGGCGGCTGCGGGCACTGCTGAGCCAGCTGAGGATCCGGGCCCAGGTGCAGGAGGTGGTGTGGGGCGAGGGGTCTGCGTCGTCCCAGGAGCCTGAGGAGGAGGAGGAAGGGGACTTCGTGAACGGCAGGCGGGGAGACGCCGAGGCAGAGGCCCTGGCATGTAGTGCCAACACCCTGGTTCGGGCCCAGCAGGGGCGTGGCGGAGGAGGGGGGCCTGGTGGCCCTGAGGGTGGGGATGGCGAGGAGGGGCCCGCCACCGCCCTGACCTTCCTGTACCTGCCCCGGCCACCTGCTGACCCTGCTCGCTATCCTCGCTACCTGGCGCTGCTGGAAGTTCTGAGCCGCGATCTGGGCCCCACGCTGCTCATTCATGGCGTCACCCCTGTCACTTGCACTGATCTCTGATGCCCGTTCCAAGTAGAGAGTGTCTAGGTAATCGTAATCGGGTGGCCCACCTTGATTATGGGGTGAGGAGGGGAAGGGCCGCCTTCCACCCGCCTGGCACGTGGGACTTGGACCCTGGTGGAGGTATTAGGGGATCCTGGTCTCTGTCATCTCTTGGTCTCTAGGAGAGGGGCCCCGGTGCACTAACTAACGCAGGGCAGCTGTCCCCGCCACCACAGGGGAGGGCTCCCTCCCCCACTGCACTCCCTCCCTTCAGCCGTGCCTTGACGGGGTCTGGGTCTCCGCTTGTGACTCCAGGCTACCTCAGTCTCCCCACCTCGCCCAACAGACTCCCCGACCACTGGGGTTTTGATGTTTTTGTTCTGTTTTATTTTTCTAACTGCCGAACGTGAATAAAAGATCAAAACACTACGCGTTGGCCGGGCGTTTCTGGAGGGGGCGGGTAGCTGGGACGGAAAGAGGGAGAAATCTGTATGGGGGATGGGGAAAGAGGGGCGCTGGAGCGTCCCAGCGGCGAGGGGGCCACGTGCGGGACCCGGGGCTCCGGGCCTGGGGGAAGCTGGTGGAGATGGAGGCTGCCCGCAGCCCCCAGACTCAGGCTCCCGAGGAAAGCCCTCCCTGCTCGCAGGAGGGGGCCCGACTCGGGGAGGGACGGCAGTTTAGGGCCTAGGGGGCCACGTGACCCTCCCCCAGGAATGCGGTGACGTCACCGGGGGCGTGGCCGTACCCAAAATTAGGGAGGAAGGGGAAAAAAGAAGCCAGAAAAAGTTTCTTTCCTGGAGTCCCAAGCGAGGTGTGGGACAGAAGAAGGGATCAAAGTCGGAGGCCCGGGGCTCCGTGGGGCCCTGACCGCTGTCTGGGGTCCCCCTTTCCAGGCCATGTCCGGGCCCACCTGGCTCACTCCGAAGCAGCCGGAGCCTGCCAGAGCCCCTCAGGGGAGAGGGCTCCCCCGAGGCGCCTCGGGGCCGCCGGCGGCCCACGGAGCAGGTAAGGCAGCCCAGTGCGGCCGAGGAGGCCACCGGGCCACCAGCGCTCACCTCTGTCCTGTGGCTGCTGCCTCCCGCTGAGCCCGCCACTGCCGCCCCTTCCCAAGCCCGGCTGGACCTCGCCGCCCCTGCCCCCTCGCGGCCCTCCCTGCCTCCTGCCCCGTCCGCGGACCCCAGGTGCGGGGGTGGGGGCGTGGGGGAGGGGAGAAGAGGGACCCAAGACGGCGGCGTCCACAAGTGTCACCCTCTCCTTCCCCAACCCCACCTTCACTCTCTCTTCCCTCAACCCAGCACTCCAGCCCCACCCCAGGGTCAATTTTTGCCCCCTCCCATCTGAGCAGTGTTACCAGGCCCCTGGGGGACCGGAGGATCGGGGGCTGGCCTGGGTGGGGTGCCATGGAGCAACCCAGCGCTCGCAGGTGAGCACGGGGATTGGGGGGTGGGGGGGCTTAGGGCAGGAGAGGAGACCGTGTGATTTGCTTTCTCCCTGCTTTTGCTCCATCCCCAGGGGCTCCCCGCAGACAGGGGGGGGCTTGCGCCCAGGAAGTCTGGATGCTGAGATAGATTCCCTGACCAGCATGCTGGCTGAGTTGGACGGGGGTCGAGGTCACGCCCCAAGGCGGCCTGACCGGCAGGTGACTCCCCTGTCCTGCCCCTGTCCCTTCCGGTCCTTGTCCCGTGCCCCTCCCCCTCCCCTCCCAAGCCTGGTCCCTACTCTGAACTCTCACCCGCTCTCCCCCTCTGTGTGAGTGATGCCCACACCAGCGTGGAGGAAGCTGGGTCACCAAGACTCACTAGGTTGTCAACCACTTGAGGGAGGCCCCTTGTCAAAACCAGTGCTTGCCTGGGTGCCACATGGGGTAGGGGGTGCTACAGATGTGTGTCCTAGAATGGGCCCAGCTCACTCCTTCTGGTCTGCATTTCTCCCCAGGCTTACGAGCCCCCTCAGCCCCCTGCCTACCGCTCAGGCTCAGGCTCCCTGAAGCCGAATGGAGGGGGTGTTCCTCCCCCGCCGCTCCCAGCATCCCCCTATGGAGGCCCCACTCCAGCCTCCTATGCTACGGCCAGCACCCCCGCCGGCCCTGCCTTCCCTGTGCAAGTGAAGGTGGCACAACCAGTGAGGGGCTGTGGCCCCCCCAGGCGGGGGGCCTCTCAGGCCTCTGGGCCCCTCCCGGGGCCCCACTTTCCTCTCCCAGGCCGAGGTGAAGTCTGGGGGGCCGGCTATAGGAGCCACCGCGAGCCGGGGCCGGGGGGCAAAGAAGAGGCTGCTGGGGTCTCCAGCTCTGCCGGAGGAAGAGGAGGCGGGTACGGGTCCCAGGTAAGCCCCTGGGCACTGGGATTTGGGGTCCTCAAAGACAACTGGACGCTGACCAGGTGGGGTGTGGGTGGGATTTCATGTCCCGGTTGTCAGAGGTCTGCGGCGCTGGAGCTCTGGATCCTCTGCGGGTGGGGGCAGGTCAGGAAATAAAGGAGGAAGGGGTCTAGACCTGCACACTGGCTCCTGCAGGGGCACCCCTGGCCCCTGAGCTGGGATGTTCTCCGATGAACTCTCTGGGTAGAATTGCCCGGTCACCCTCAGTGACAGCATCAGGAGCTAGAGGTAGGGGCAAGCCCCTGATTCTCACCGCCCAGGTCCCCCTGAGCCAGCCTCCCGAGGAGGAGCTTGAGAGGCTGACCAAGAAGCTGGTGCATGACATGAACCACCCACCCAGCGGGGAGTACTTCGGTGGGTGAGCTGACCCCGGGTGGGGCGGGAAAGGGGAGATGGGGCTGGAGAGTCAGAAGGTCCGTGGATCCAACTTCCCGGCCTGTGCAGATTGACCCTGTCCCTGCCCGTCCCCAGGCCGGTGTGGTGGCTGCGGAGAAGATGTGGTCGGGGATGGGGCCGGGGTCGTGGCCCTGGACCGCGTCTTTCACGTTGGCTGCTTTGTGTGTTCTACGTGCCGGGCCCAGCTCCGGGGCCAGCATTTCTACGCCGTGGAGAGGAGGGCATATTGTGAGAGCTGCTATGTGGTGAGTGGTTGGGGCTGGCGGGGGGAGGTTTCCAGTCTGAGATGGGAACTCGATATCCAAGCCCCAGAGAGGAATAGGGCTTGAAGCAGGGGAACTAAAACTGATACACAAGAATAGATGAATGAAGTCAGTAGCAATACACGGGCTGCTGGAGAGGAAGGACGATATTCCCTCATACGTGTGAGGCATTTATTTTATTTTATTTTAAATTAAAGATTCTTTTGGCAGCATCGGGTCTTAGTTGCGGCACATGGGATCTTTCGCTGCGGCACACGGGCTCTTTGTTGTTGTGCACGGGTTTTCTCTCCTCCAATTGTGGCTCTCGGGCTCCAGGGCACGCAGGCTCTCTAGTTGTGGCGCATGGGCTTAGTTGCCCCACGGCATGTGGGATCTTAGTTCCCTGACCAGGGATCGAACCCGCGTCCCCTGTATTGGAAAGAGGATTCTTAACCACTGGACCACCAGGGAAGTCCCGAGGCATTTATTTTAGATTTAAGGGAATGTGAGGCAGATATTACTACTAAAGGAAACTGAAGCTCAGGGAGGTTAAATAATTTGTCCAGGAAGCTGCAGTGCTGGGGCTCGCACTCAGATCTGTTCAAGGCCACCTTTCACTGAATCACATGCAGGGGGCTACAGAAACAGATGGGTAGGCTGGCAGGATGCCTGTAAGGGCTGCCGTGGGTGTCCCCAGCCCCCGACCTTCCTGCCCTCCTTCCCGACAGGCCACCCTGGAGAAGTGCTCCACGTGCTCCCAGCCCATCCTGGACCGGATTCTGCGGGCTATGGGGAAGGCCTACCACCCTGGCTGCTTCACCTGTGTGGTGTGCCACCGCGGCCTCGACGGCATCCCTTTCACTGTGGATGCCACCAGCCAGATCCACTGCATTGAGGACTTCCACAGGTCAGCGGGGTCCCCACCTTTTGTCTTAGGATGTCTGGCCTGGCCTTACCCACCTTCCTCATCTCTCCTTCATATCCCGGTACCAGCCGCTCCTGTTTCACACCCCTGGCCATACCTCCTTCTCATTAAAATCACTCTCTTTCCCTAAGATCCAAGACCCTACCTACCTCTGGCCTCTCCCGTTCCCTCCTGCATCCCACCTTCTCTGGGCTCTGTTGTTAGTTCCCTCTAACCCTGGGGCTTGACAGCCTCCTTGGTTCCCTTCCACCCCAGGAAGTTTGCCCCAAGATGCTCAGTGTGTGGTGGGGCCATCATGCCTGAGCCAGGTCAGGAGGAGACCGTGCGAATCGTAGCTCTGGATCGCAGTTTTCACATTGGCTGTTACAAGTGTGAGGTAGGAGGGCTGGGCAAGGGAATAAGGGTTTTTGGGGTCTGGGGTGCTGAGCACGAGGGAGAAGGAACTCAGGGGTCCGGGCCTGATGGAGAGCTGTTGCTTCTTTCCGAACAGGAGTGTGGGCTGCTGCTCTCGTCTGAGGGTGAGTGTCAGGGCTGCTACCCGCTAGATGGGCACATCTTGTGTAAGGCTTGCAGTGCCTGGCGCATCCAGGAGCTCTCAGCCACCGTCACCACCGACTGCTGAGTCTCCCCAGGAGCACCTGCTGTGTTCTCCCTTCCCATCAACCACCCTCCCCAACATCTACCTTTATAACTTTGTCACCAAATGCTGTCTCCTCTTCCTCCAATCATGAAATAATAATCCCTCGAGAGTTTGTAAAACACTTTGAAGTCTGTTTTCTTATCTGATTCTCACAGCAGAACAACACAAGCACGGTTGTTGTGACTGCCTGCGTTTTTGGCTAAGAAGTGACTTCCTGGGACTTCCCTGGTGGTCCAGTGGTTAGGACTCTGAGCTTCCACTGCAGGGGGCACAGGTTTGATCCCTGGTCTGGGAACTAAGATTCCCTCATGCTGAGCAGCACGGCTAAAAAAAACCCCCAGAAAACAAAAAGTGACTTCTTCAGCTTACATCGATCGCTCCCAAATGGCAGAAGCAAGTTCAGAAGGGTCTTCTTAGTCCTGGGCCAGTTTCTTTTGCAACTCCACTGTACACTCTTTTTAATGTAGTTTCTGTAAAGACACCCCTCCTCTCAGCGCTGGGAGCAGGGCTGCAGCATGTGCAAGGGAGGCAGCATTTCCTATTCTAAACAAGTCTTCACACTCAACTCACTGAACAAGGCGGGGGGGCGGTGCATTTAATCTGGGGCAACCCAGATCCTGCTTGGTGGTCAGGCCCTAAACCTATAACCGATCTCATCAAAGTACTGGTTGGGGTTTGCCACTTTTGCTTAAAGATGGGGTGCCTTTCTGGAAGAAGAGCAGGAACAATGGATTTTGCAGGTAGCACGTGCTGAGGCACCAACAAAGGCTGGTTCTCTGATGGGACCACAAAATGGTAGAAAAATGCTTTAAAATGGTTGCCGTATCCGCTAAACGCCCTCACTCCCCAAACCCGTGCCCTGCGCAAGAAGAAGGGGGAACCACCCCCGATGAGGTCCGGAGGCTCCGTGATCAAAGCTGGGGAGAAAGCGGCTGGACGCGAACTGTTTCAGACCCCGGGCACATCCGGGAAAGCGCGACCTTCGACCTCGGCGGGAGGAAACTTCCCCTCACGCCCTGAGGGTTCTATCTCCCTCCCGAATCTACGCTTGGTCCCGCTCCGCTCCCGTAGTTCCTCTCGCCCGCAGTTCTCGTCCTGGAAAGAGCGCGAGACTTCCGGCTCCCCGCCCCTTCCCATCAGTCCCCGGTGCTCCCCGCCTTTGCTTCTTTGAGTTGGTTCCAGATCAGGCACGGCGGGTTGTAGTTTGTGAGCCGAGGCGCTGTTCTGCGGGTGACGCAGGCGCAGCTCGGGCGGCGCGAGCCGACCGCCCATCTTCTGCTGTCCCACTTTGTTCGCGTCTACTCGGCCCCGTCGCTGAGAGCCCCGTGTCTCCCTCTCACACTCGCAATCCCCGTCGCGCGCCCGAGGCAAGGGGCGGGCCCAGGTCACCGGGAGAATCTGCTGGCCTGTGCGCGAGACGAACGGCCACCACCGCTCCCTGGTGGGGGAGGGGAGGGGCCTGGAGAGCCGGGCTGTGGCCGGCAGCTGGGACAGGGGCCTGCGGGTGGGCGGGGAGGTGGGCGTGGAGGCCCCTGGGGGAGAGTGGAGAGTCGGATCCCTACAGCTCCCGGGGCCGAGGGCTTAGGCTGGCGGGGACAGCGGAAGGTTGGCCTTTGCGGAGGGAGGCGGGCGTGCTGCTTCAAGGGGTGGGGGGGAATCCTTTGCTCCTGTCGTCATTGTTCAACACCCCGATTATTCCTGTCCGGGCTCCAGGCCCCTTCTTTCCGCGCCATGGGTGACAGTGATGACGAGTATGATCGAAGGCGCAGGGACAAGTTTAGAAGAGAGCGCAGCGACTATGACCGTTCCCGGGAAAGAGATGAAAGACGTCGAGGGGATGATTGGAATGATCGGTAAGACTGCTTTTTCTTAATTTTGTCCCCCGTCTTATTCTCTTGCATTCAAGTCTCGTTGCATTTCCCTTAAGGTTTTATTAGAGCGAACCATATGAAATCGCTCATACTTGACCGTTTCATGTGGTTCAGCCTATTTGCTCTTGGCCAAGGAGCTAGCTGTGGCTTGATTTTTGAAATGTCCAGCAGATCAAAGCAATAGAGGTAAGAGTTTAAGTATGAAAAACCAGTGTTTTTGTGTGTGTTTTATTGTTTGTAAATTATACCCCAAAAATGTTGATTCAAAAAAAGTAGTATTACAGAATTGACTTGACTGGAGAGGTTGTCAGACAAGTACCCTAGCAGGATATGTAAATTTCTTGTAATAGTCTAGCCTAAAAACTGAAAGAGTTCTTTGAATAGTGATGGTTGGGTTAATTGATTAGGTTTGACTCAGCTAGTGATTAGCTTTTTGGGATGTTCTTGAGTTAATTATAGTTGAGGTGTTTCTGTTAAGAAACAGCTGATAGGGGCTTCCCTGGTGGCACAGTGGTTGGGAATCCGCCTGCCAATGCAGGGGACATGGGTTCAAGCCCCGGTCCAGGAAGATCCCACATGCCGAGGAGCAACTAAGCCCATGCACCACAACTACTGAGCCTGCGCTCTAGAGGCCGCGAGCCACAACTACTGAGCCTGCGTGCCGCAACTACTGAAGCCCGAGCACCTAGAGCCCGTGCCACGCAACAAGAGAAGCCACCGTAATGAGAAGCCTGCGCAGTGCAACTAAAGAAAGCCTACGCGTAGCCACAAAGACCCAAAAATTAAATAAATAAATTTATTAAAAAAAAGAGAAACAGCTGATATTTAAAGGAACTGTGGAAGACTTTTATCTAAGGGACATCATAAATATCTAATTGGTGAGCTGATGGCGCAGGCTTGATTTGGAAACAGGTTATCAGGGAAAAAGTTTGAGGTGGCTTATTGCAATAGCATTTATTCATTCAGTGTTGTTTTGAAAAGTGAGTTCAGTAAATCGTTCAGTCAGTATATCTTTTCACTGTGGAGACTTTATGTGGCACTTTGTTTTGTTTAGTATCTTCTAAGAATGTCAGACGACAACAAAAGGTGTTCTTAATTCTGAAGCTGGCTAAGGTATAGTTATTGCTCTTAAGGAGTTTACAGTCTGGGGCTTGGAGTGTGGGGCAAAATGGCCTTGGGTGTATTTTGCAAATGAGTATATATGAGAGGTCATGATGAAGATGTGAAATGTTGAGGGAACAGATCTGAGGGAGGGGACAAGTGGTGGAGGTGTTGTAGGGGAGAGCGACACGAAAGGGACACCTAGCAAGGCTTGGAAAGATGAGTGGGGATTCCTCAGACACAGGTGGAGTGTGCACCTTGGAGTTGGGGGCATAATGTTGTGCACAGAAAAAAGCACATGTTCTAGTTTTTTTAGAGTAGTGGTTCTCAAAATCCCTAAGAGGTCTTTGAGCTTACAACTATTTTTTAAAAATTTATTTTATTTATTTTTGGCTGCATTGGGTCTTTGTTGCTGCACACAGGCTTTCTCTAGTTGCGGCGAGCGGGGGCTATTCTTGGTTGCGGTGCGCAGGCTTCTCATTGTGGTGGCTTCTCTTGTTGCGGAGCACGGGCTCTAGGCGTGCAGGCTTCAGTGGTTGTGGCTCACGGGCTCAGTAGTTATGGCTTGCGGGCTCTAGAGCACAGGCTCAGTAGTTGTGGAGCACGGACTTAGTTGCTCTGCAGCATGTGGGATCTTCCCGGACCAGGGCTCGAACCCGTGTCCCCTGCATTGGCAGGCGGATTCTTAACCACTGCGCCACCAGGGAAGCCCCTAAGCTTACAACTATTTTTTATTTTCTTTTTAATTTTTATTATTTTTTAAAAATTCTTTTTCATTATGGTGTATTGCAGAATAGTGAATATAGTTCCCTGTGCTATACAGTAGGACCTTGTTGTTTATCCATTCTATAGAAAATAGTTTGCAACTGCTAAGCCAAACTCCCACCGCATTCCTCCCCCCGCCCCCGCCCCGGCAACCACAAGTCTCTTCTCTATGAGTCTGTTTCTGTTTTATAACAGTTCATTTGTGTCATAGTTTAGATTCCACGTATAAGTGATATCATATGGTATTTATCTTTCTCTTTCTGACTTACTTGACTTAGTATGATGATCTCTGGGTCCATCCATGTTGTTACAAATGGCATTATCTCATTCTTTTTTATGGCTGAGTAGTATTCCATTGCATATATTTACCACATCTTGTTTATTCATTCATTTGTTGGTGGACATTTAAGTGGTTTCCATGTCTTGGCTATTGTGAATAGTGCTGCTGTGAACATAGGGCTGCGTGTATCCTTTTGAATTATAGTTTTGTCCAGATACATGCCCAGGAGTGGGATTGCTGCATCACATGGCAACTATTTTTAGTTTTTTGAGGACTCTCCATACTGTTTCCATAGTGGCTGCGCCAACTTACCTTCCCACCAACAGTGTAGGAGGGTCCCCTTTTCTCCACACCCTCTCCAGCATTTGTTGTTAGCTTACAACTATTTTCATAGTGATATTAAGGTAGACAGTGTTGCTGTTTCACTGTACTGGCGTTTGGTGCTGTAGCAGCGGTGGGTAAAACTGCTGGGGCCTTAGCACAAATCAAGGCAGTGGCAGCAGACAGTTAAAAACAGTTTCACTTCACGTCATTAATGAAGCAATAAGAATTTTAAACTTTATTAAATTGGATTCTTGACTACATGTTTTTTTTTTTTTTTAAGTTATTTAATTTAGTTTTGGCTGCATTGGGTCTTCGCTGCTGCATGTGGGCTTTCTCAGGTTGCAGAGAGCGAGGGCTACTCTTCGTTGCGGTGCGCGTGCTTCTAATTGTGGTGGCTTCTCGTTGCGGAGCACGGGCTCAAGGCACGCAGGCTTCAGTAGTTGTGGTGTGTGGGCTCAGTAGTTGTGACACGAGGGCTGTAGAGCGCAGGCTCAGTAGTTGTGGCGCACGGGCTTAGCTGCTCCGCGACATGTGGGATCTTCCTGGACCAGGGCTTGAACCCGTGTCCCCTGCATTGGCAGGCGGGTTCTTAACCACTGCGCCACCAGGGAAGGCTGACTATGGTTTTCAATACATGTGATGATAGGAAGGATGCATAAAGCACTTCTGCATGTAGTGTGGTGGTTACCTTGAGGAGGAGCATTTGTGGGATTGAGTTGTGAGCTGAACTAACAGTCCTCATCCCCCCCCCGCCCCGCTTCAGGTTTGTTACCTGAATGAAAGGCTATCAAACAGTGCTTATTCATATCTGGGTATTCGGTAGACATTTTGAAAAAAGTTAAGAGAACTTGTTACTTTAAGGAAAATTGTCAGTTCTGTTGCCAGTGAGGAAGTGGAACTTCCCAGTGTAAATTAAAATTTTGGAAAACCTGTATCTACCAGTGTCAGCTTGACAGCTTCCTATTACTTTAAAGACTTTTCTGGTGAGATAGGGAGTGATACTAAAGATTATGATATTTTGATACCGTGTAATGAGATGTGTGAAGATCTTTTCAAAGAGCAAGGTAGAATAATGAATTTTAATATAGAGTACAAAATGTTCATTGATTTAGTTTCAGATTCAACATTGCAGCTAGCCTTTAAGAAGCTATCTCTTGCCAAGTTTTGGGTAGTATCAAAAGCAAAGAATATCCCCAGCTATCTGAAAAGGTTATTAAAGTGTTCCCTTTTCCAACTACATATCACTGTGAGGCCAGATCTTCTTATTTTTCAACCAAACAGCGTATCATAATAGGTTGAATGGAGAAGTATATACTATGAGAATCCAGCTGCCTCTGTTAAGCCAGACCTTGAACAGATTTGTAAATGAAATAACGATGCAACTTTTCTCACTAAATTTTTTTGTAAAATAGCCATTTTTTATAAAAATGTATAAATGGGTAGTTTATGTTATTATATAACTTCAAAATTATTAGGTGTTTTTTTCTGTTCTAATTATGAATACAGTTAAGTATTGAGAGCTCTCATGCACATAAGCAAAAGCTCTTCAATCTTCAGTAATTTTTAAGAGTGTAAAGGGGGTCCCAAGACTGAACAGTTTGAAAACCACTGGGTTATAGCAGAGGATTTTCTTTTTTATTCTGTTCGATGGAGATGGGATTGGCTGGTAACGGGTAGAGAACCTGGAATGACAGCCAGGAACCAAGGTTTTTTTTTTTTTAATAAATTTTATTTATTTATTTATTTATTTTTGGCTGCGTTGGGTCTTTGTTGCTACATGTGGGCTTCTCTAGTTGTGGCAAGCGGGGGCTACTCTTCATTGCGTTGCGCAGGCTTCTCATTGCGGTGGCTTCTCTTGTTGCGGAGCACGGTCTCTAGGCACACGGGCTTCAGTAGTTGTGGCTCGTGGGCTCTAGAACACAGGCTCAGTAGTTGTGAGACATGGCCTTAGTTGCTCCATGGCATGTGGGATCTTTCTGGACCAGGGCTCAAACCCCTGTCCCCTGCATTGGCAGGCATATTCTTAACCACTGTGCCACCAGGGAAGCCAGGGAAGGTTTTGAATAGTATTTTGTACTGGCATTTAAGCAAGGGCATGGCATGATTGGATTTGTGTTTGAGAAAGATCACTTTGACCTTGGAGTGGAGGAAAGGGAGAGACCAGAAGTAGGGAAGACAAACCAAGGCTGCACTTAAAGGAGAAATGGCCAGGACCAGGGCACGTGGACTAGGGCAGAGTTTGTGGGGATGGCACGGAAAAGGACAGCTTTCATTTGAGGCAGAGGATTAACAAGCCAGTAACAAATTAGTGGTGAGGGTGACACTTGATAACTGGATACCTGGCGATAATGTTGGTGCAACTGAGAGTGGGAAACAGGAGAGGGGAAGCAAGTTTGGGCCCATAGTGATAGAAATAATAGGCTCGATTCTGACATGTTGATTTTGAGGTGATAGTGGCCGTCTAGGAGGGGTTGTTGATGTTGGTCTGAAGCTCAGGAAAAAGGCCAGGCTGGAGGAGTTGGCAGGCCATCAGTTTGTGGGAAATGGCTGAAGTGATGGAAGTAGACAAGAGTTTTTTCCTCTTAGAGGGAAGTTTTATAATTTCAGGCTTTTAGTCTCGTGTCTCAAATATGATGGGAAGGGCCTGTCCAAGAGTGTGATCTTGGGATATCCAACTGTGTCTTACTTACTGCTACTTGTTCTTATCTCCAGAGAGTGGGACCGTGGCCGGGAGCGCCGCAGTCGGGGTGAATATCGTGACTATGACAGGAATCGGCGAGAGCGCTTCTCTCCTCCTCGACACGAGCTCAGCCCCCCGCAGAAGCGCATGAGGCGAGACTGGTGAGATGGCCACGGTTTCTCTGTCTTCTCTTCTCAGCCTCGGTTCTACCTGGGCCTCAGCTGTCTTCCCTCACTTCTGCTGAGAACTTTCTTGGTCATTTCCTTTTCTCAAAGTTCCCATAAACCCATCTGTTTTGGTTCCTCTAAACCCTTGGGTGAGAGACCACATGGCAGGTGTGCCCCTCCCTCTGTCCCATCTGCCTTTGCGCTCAGGAGACATGATGGCCTTCTCTGTCTGACTTTTGTGTCCCCCACCCTCAGGGATGAGCACAGCTCTGACCCATACCACAGTGGCTATGAGATGCCCTATGCTGGGGGGGGGGGGGGCCCAGCTTATGGCCCCCCTCAGCCCTGGGTTCATCCAGACGTCCACATCATGCAGCACCATGTTCTGCCTATCCAGGCCAGGTAAAGACCTGCGGTTCTGGGGTTCTTGGGAGAAGGGAGTCGGTAGGCCTGGGGGATGGATTGGGGCTGCTGAAGACCACGGCTGGAGCCAGGAGAAGTGGGTCAGGCACACTGGTGTGCCCGTGGGGGTGGCTGCAGCTGGCGCCTGGGGTCATGTTCCTGGTGGGCGAAGGAAGGGGGCAGCTGGCTACCTCGGCCCGCCATCCCCCCACCCTCTTCCCCCACAACCAAGACTTCCTGACCGGGCCCCCCCTCAGGCTGGGCAGCATAGCAGAGATCGACTTGGGTGTGCCGCCACCTGTGATGAAGACCTTCAAGGAGTTTCTCCTGTCTTTGGATGACTCTGTGGATGAGACAGAGGCAGTTAAGCGCTATAACGACTACAAGCTGGATTTCCGGAGGCAGCAGATGCAGGATTTCTTCCTGGCTCATAAAGATGAGGAGTGGTGAGTGCCTCTCCTCTCCTGCTGTCTTTTCCCTGGCATGTTTCCCCTGGCCCCGCCAGCGGAGCCTGCAGCCCTGTCCTCTTCCCATTTTCCCCAATCCAGAACTTCCTGGGGGTGGGGGATGGGAAGCGTCACAGCACTGGCTGATGGGTTCTCCTCCTCACTTCCACGTCCACCACGGCCCCCACGCCATCTCCCTTCCCCACTGTCCTCAGTGAGTGAGACGCCTCCAGGCAGCTGGCCAGAGCCACCTGTTCCCTTGGGGCAGCAGACTGCTTCCCACTCGCTGATACTGGGTCACTGTCATCCCTGATCGCCGGGACCCTGTTTGGCCATGGCATCCTCCCAAAAGCAACGAGTGAATCCAGACAAGAAAAGCAAAGATCTCAGTGTCGTTTGACAGAAAAAGAATTTTAATTTTTTTCCTTTTGTGGATGTTTTAATTTTAATCAACCATCTTTTCCCCCCTTCCTGCTCCTCCTCCTCCTCATCCTCTTTCTGCTCCTCCTCCTTGAAAAGAGCCAGAACTGGGAACTACACCCGCTCATCGACGGAGCTCGGAGCAAACCCACCTCCACCCCCACCATACCCAGCCCATACATGAGCCCCTGGGCTGACGGCGCTGCCCCGGCCAGGCAGACAGGCAGGGCACTGCTGTGCACAATGCAGCGGTTTAGCTGAATGTGATTGCTCAGGCAGCTAGTCAGTCAGGGCCGCCTCCGCGGAGTCCCGCGGGGGTGGGGCATCTGGGCCGGGCGCCCCAGCCAGGAGCCAGCCGGTGGCCCACCAGCCAGCATGGGCCCTGGGCGCGGCTAGTTAAATCTTGAGCTCTGTTTGACCAAGCGGCCAAGGTAAAGATCCTGGAGGTGACGCCTGCGGCTTTCCTTTCCTCTTACGCTCAACTCGTGGTTCTGTTCTGTCACCGTCTCCTCTTTCTTCCTAATCTGTGTCTTTGTCTCACTCTCTCGTGAACCTTTCCTTCTTTCTCCGTCCTTGTTCTTGCTCCTGCCTAACGCTTCTTTCTCCTGTTTTTTTTTTCTCCCCCTAGTCTGTTTGGTCTTTAGTTTTCCTTTTTGTTTTTGACTTCTGGGACTTTCTCTCACTTTCTCCTTTCTTTTTTGCATAGCCTGATTTCTTCTGTCCCTCCCCCCCACTCCTGCCCCCCTGCCCAGGGTCCTAATTTAAGTGTTTCCTTTTTCATGATCTATCCTAACGCCCCACCCTGTCCTCTCTCGATCCCTGTGGGCAGTACCTGAGGTTATAAGGGCACTTCAGTTTCTCCCTTTGCTCTTTCCCTGTCCCTTCACCATCTGCTTATCTTCCCAAGGGGGGAGAAAGGTATCCTGCCTTTTTTGGCTTTTCCTTTCTGGTGATTTCAGGTTTCCCTGTCTTCCACCAAGGGATGGAGGGAGCTGGTGGGAGCAATCCTTTTAATGACTCTAGTTTGGGGTTGGCAAGGAGAGGGAGGTTCTTTGGGGCCTACTATTTCCTTAGAGTTCCTCTGGGAAGCTTTGGGAAACTACACTTTTTAAAATTTGTGTTTCCCAGATACTCAGGGCAGTCAGTCTGCCTCCAGCCCTGGCTCCCCCTGTAGTCATGCTCTTTCCAGATCCAGAGCTCTTAGTTCCTGGCTCTTCCCTAGATCTTCTCAGAGCATAACCTCTGGTTCCTTTTGGGGGGATTGGGTGGTTCTAGTGCACCCCTCTCCCCTCATCTCTGCTTTTATGATCTTTTGTGGGTTTGAGAGGATGGGGGCTTTCCCCTGATTTTCCTGGGCCCCTCCCCATGTCCTGGCTCTGGCCTCCAGTGACTGTTTGGCCTCTTCCCTCCCCACTTCCTTCCCAGGTTTCGGTCTAAGTACCACCCAGATGAGGTGGGGAAGCGTCGGCAGGAGGCCCGGGGGGCCCTGCAAAACCGACTGAGGGTATTCCTGTCCCTCATGGAGAGCGGCTGGTTTGATAATCTTCTGCTGGACATAGACAAAGCTGATGCCATTGTCAAGATGCTGGATGCAGGTGGGTGGATTGGGAGGGGTGGGATTGTCTGGTCACCAAGGTCTTGGTTGAAAATGGAAATAGATGGACAGAGAGCCAGAGGCTGAAGGCCAGGGCCCTTGGATGGTGACCTCTGCTCCCTTTGTTGGTAGCTGTGATTAAGATGGAAGGAGGTACAGAGAATGACCTACGCATCCTGGAGCAGGAGGAGGAGGAGGAACAGGCAGGGAAGCCTGGGGAGCCCAGCAAGAAAGAGGAAGGCCGGGTTGGACCAGGCCCGGGCGATGGAGAACGCAAGACCAATGAGAAGGATGACAAGAAAGAGGATGGCAAACAGGTCTGAGTGCCGGGGCTTCTGGGTGCTGCCTGTGCCGCCTGGGCAGGAGAATGGGGCTGCCTCAGGGGTCGTGTCTCCGGTGGGGGAGAGGCGAACTTGTGGGCTCAGCTGTGGAGGGTGGGCGGGGCCCTCTGACAAAGGCTGAAGGGGAGACAGCATCCCTGGTGATTTGTCCCTACCTGTAGGCCGAAAACGACAGTTCTAGTGATGACAAAACCAAGAAGTCCGAGGGTGACGGGGACAAGGAGGAGAAGAAGGAAGACTCGGAGAAAGAAGCCAAGAAGGTGGGCGCTCCTCTGCGCAGGGTCGGTGTCGGGGCTGGGTCCTGGTACCTGACTCATCTCCCCTTGCTGTGGCTCTTACAGAGCAGCAAGAAGCGGAATAGGAAGCATAGTGGTGATGACAGCTTTGACGAAGGCAGTGTGTCCGAGTCGGAGTCGGAGTCGGAGAGTGGCCAGGCCGAGGAGGAGAAGGAGGAGGCTGGTAGGTTTTATTCTCTTTGTTTCTAGTCCAGTCTCTTCATACTGACCGGTGTGGCGGGGGAAGGTGAGAGGTTTGTGAAATTGATGGGAGGGTGGCCTTTTGGGAGGGACTGGTGCGGGGAGGTTTGACAGCTTCTCTATCCTCCCCTCCTCAATTGACAATAAATTTTCACCAACTCCCACCACTTCCTGCATAGAGGAAGCACTCAAGGAAAAGGAGAAGCCCAAGGAAGAAGAGAGGGAGAAGCCTAAGGACGCTCCTGGGCTGGAATGTAAACCCCGACCGCTGCATAAGACTTGTTCTCTCTTCATGCGCAACATCGCGCCCAACATCTCCCGGGCTGAGATCATTTCTGTGAGTGGGAAGAATGGTACTGGGGGCAGGGGTGACACCCAGGCTCCATTCCTTCGGGTGGGGGCGACAGCGAGAAGATAACCTGGCACTGCTTCTGACCTACATCTCTGTTTCTCTGATGGGGAGGCCCCCTTCCCATGGGCCCACGCCCTTCAGAGAGGCTGGCCCTGGTTGCATGGTTTGCTTTCAAGTGCTGTTATTCTTAAGCCCTTAATTGTTTCTTCCTAGTCCAAGGAAGGATGAAAAGGCAGTTCCCCAGGGTTCTGAGGACATGGGGATTGGAGGAAGAAGTGAATCCTTGAATCACAAGTGGGGCTTCTGTTTCTGCTTTTCCAGCTTTGTAAAAGATACCCCGGCTTTATGCGCGTGGCATTATCGGAGCCCCAGCCCGAGAGGAGGTAAGGAATGGAGGGAGGTGTGACCCTGGATACCTCGGGGAAAAGGTGCAGGGGAAGATTGGTGGCCAACATCACGTCCATCCCAGGATTATGCTGACATTTTCTTGTTTAGGTTTTTCCGTCGTGGCTGGGTGACCTTTGACCGCAGCGTTAACATTAAAGAGATCTGTTGGAACCTGCAGAATATCCGAGTGAGTCTGGGAGTGGGGCTGTTGAGGGGGAGAAGGCGGGGCTCCCCCTGCTCCACACAGTCTCTGATCCCTTCGTTCATTGATGGCTTCATCCATCTGCTCCTTATTTCATCCATTTAGTCTGCTCACGTGAATTGTATGCAGTTGTCTCTCGGTTTGGCTCTGAGACTGTTCCTGTGAACAAGATACCCCGGTCCCTGTCCTTAGGGAGCTCAGTCTGATCGCTAGCGTGCTCGGTCGGGCCAGTCTTCGAGTGGCTCTTCTTTGGCAAGTGTTGGTGAGCCTTCTGTTCCCTCCAGCTCCGGGAGTGCGAGCTGAGCCCTGGTGTGAACAGAGACCTGACCCGTCGTGTCCGCAACATCAACGGCATCACCCAGCACAAGCAGATAGTGCGCAACGACATCAAGCTGGCGGCCAAGCTGATCCACACGCTGGACGGCAGGGCCCAGCTCTGGGCCTCTGAGCCGGGGCCGCCGCCGCTGCCAGCGGTTAGTGACTCCTCGTGGAACTTGTTGAAAAGCCGCTGGTTCCCCCCATCTGCTGTGGGCACCTCTGGCCTTACCTGGTCTGTAGCACTGACCCCCTTGTACCCACCCCCGTATTTGCCCCTCTCCTCCTGAGCAGCATCTCCAGCTTCCATCAAAACAGATTGGTATTGGTGATTACTTATCGGCTAGGGCAGAACACGTACACAAATTAAGACAAATAATGAGGCAAATGTAACAGCCCAGCCGAGCCCTGAACTCCTTTCTGCCCCACATTGCCTTTTCAAATGAGAAGGTTCCTAGGCTACCCTGAGGAGTTTTGTCTGCTCTACCTCTCTCACCCTACCAGAGTCTGCCCTCGCAGAACCCCATCTTGAAGAATATCACTGACTACCTGATTGAGGAAGTGAGCGCTGAGGAGGAGGAGCTGCTGGGGAGCAGTGGGGGGGCCCCTCCTGAGGAGCCTCCTAAGGAAGGGAACCCTGCAGAGATCAACGTGGAGCGGGATGAGAAGCTGATCAAGGTGCCAGTGGGTGCAGGGTGTGTGGGGCGTGGGAGAGCCTGGCTCGGGGCGGTAAAGGGGCAAGTGTATGGGGAACTCTCAGCTTCTCATTTCTCTTAGGTTTTGGACAAACTCCTCCTTTATTTGCGCATCGTGCATTCCCTGGATTATTATAACACGTGCGAGTACCCCAATGAGGATGAGATGCCCAACCGCTGTGGCATCATCCATGTTCGGGGGCCCATGCCGCCCAACCGCATCAGTCACGGAGAAGGTGACCTCCCAGCTTTCCCACTCCTGGTTTCCCTCTCTCCCAGCTGCCTCTGGCCTTAGTTCTGCTCTGGTAGCAATGCTCTGCCACCCTCTCCTCTGATCCCTGCCTCCGGGCTCCCTTCTCCAACCTGCTCTCCGTCTGTTCCAAAACCACAGTGCTAGAATGGCAGAAGACATTTGAGGAGAAGCTGACTCCGCTGCTGAGTGTGCGGGAATCTCTTTCAGAGGAAGAGGCCCAGAAGATGGGTCGCAAAGACCCTGAGCAGGAAGTGGAAAAGTTTGTGACCTCCAACACCCAGGAACTGGGCAAGGATAAGTGGCTGTGCCCTCTCAGTGGCAAGAAATTCAAGGTCTGGGATGTTAGACATTTGTGTGTTAGGACTGTGGGAGGAGAGGGTTCAGCCGGGAAGCCTCCTCAGAGCCTGGGGAGGAACTGCTCATTGGGATGAGACAGAGGGGAGGTGGAGTGTCCTTGCAGGTTGGGTCTGGGGAGCTAGGGAACCCTCATTGCTGACTCAGTTCTCACCCCCTCCTCTATTCACCCAGGGCCCTGAGTTTGTACGCAAACATATCTTCAACAAGCATGCAGAGAAAATTGAGGAAGTAAAGAAGGAGGTTGCATTTTTTAACAACTTTCTCACTGATGCCAAGCGACCAGCTCTGCCTGAGATAAAGCCAGCTCAGCCACCTGGCCCTGCCCAGAGTAAGATACGATCTATGAGGGTCTGCCCCATTCCCTCTCCCTTGACTGTTCAAAGACTCCTGGTTTTATTTATTTATTTATTTTTGGCTGCGTTGGGTCTTCGTCGCTGTGCGCGGGCTTTCTCTAGTTGCGGCGAGCGGGGACTACTCTTTGTTGCGGTGCGTGGGCTTCTCATTCATTGCAGTGGCTTCTTTTGTTGTGGAGCATGGGCTCTAGGCACGCGGGCTTCAGTAGTTGTGGCTTGCGAGCTCTGTAGAGCGCAGACTCAGTAGTTGTGGCGCACGGGCTTAGTTGCTCCGAGGCATGTGGGATCTTCCAGGACCAGGGCTCAAACCCGTGTCCCCTGCATTGGCAGGCGGATTCTTAACCACTGCACCACCACGGAAGCCCCTCCTGGTTCTCTTTAACTTGTTGTATCCTGTGAAGTTTCTACCTCACTCTCAGGCCATATTACTAAAAAGCCAGCTGTCCATCTCCCGCCACTGCCCCCCCCCCCCCCCCCCCCCCCCCCCCCCCC
>NW_020837974.1:7015540-7231774 GCF_003676395.1 Aethalodelphis obliquidens
CCCCCCCCCCCCCCCCCCGCAGTAATTCATGTCCCTGTCTGTATTGTACTCCCCCCAGGTCTGACCCCGGGACTCCCCTACCCACACCAGACTCCCCAGGGCCTGATGCCCTATGGTCAGCCCCGGCCCCCCATCTTGGGCTATGGAGGTAAGTGTAAGAGGGAGTTGAAAGGACCTGGACTGGGGCTGGGAGAAAGAAAACTTAGCTAGGATGTAGTTGAGGTCACAGTTTTTCAACTCAACACTGATCTTTTTCATAGCTGGTGCTGTTCGCCCTGCAGTGCCCACAGGAGGGCCTCCATATCCCCATGCTCCCTATGGTGCTGGCCGAGGGAACTATGATGCCTTCCGAGGCCAGGGAGGTTATCCTGGGAAACCCCGGAACAGGTGAGACTGGGCTAAGATGTATAAGTTTTCTTGGCCCTCTTCAAACTCCCTTTCAGGGACCCTCAAATCTCACCCCCTCTTACCTCTTTCTAATCTCACAGGATGGTCCGTGGAGACCCACGGGCCATTGTGGAATACCGTGACCTGGATGCTCCAGATGATGTGGATTTCTTTTGAGTCATACACGTTTCCTCACTCCTGGTCATCATCTATACTTGTGACTGCCTCGTCCCATCCAGCTCTGAGAAGTTTTTGTACGTTCAGCCCTACTGCCAATAAAAACACTTTAGTGGTGACTCCTGGCTTAATGTATATATGTAATATACTTCCCCAGATGCTCCCAAAAATTAGCTGGGGCCATGGTTGGCTGGGCCTTGCCACTTTATTGACACCAAAGATCCCAGGCTCTGCTGGGGCTTCCTGAGGGTCTGACATCAGGCAGCCTCTGCCTTTGAGATGGGTTAGATCAACGGGTATGGCGCTAGAGAAGCCTCAGTCCAGGGTGGGCAGCTGCTTTTTTGAGTTACAGCTGGTCAAGCACAGGTTGTAGAAGGAGTTGGGGTCAAAGGCTGTGCTCACCTCTCGCCAGCCCACCCAGCCAGCAGCCTGTAGTTCACTGGGGTTTTTCGGGGCACCCCAGCAGTGAGGGTCCAATACCAGGACGTAGGCTTCCGTGCCTGGCCCCAGGCACACTCCCAGCAAGGCCTTTGACCGGGCATCCGCATCCCCTCCAACCATTACAGGTCCCCCGCCCCCTGCGAAGTGGGAATAGAGCCTCTCCAGTTCCCCCTGAAGCCCTGCTCCACGGGGCACGTGACATAGGCGCCCTTGGGGACCCCCGAAGTGGTCAAGGCAGAGGCTGGCCTCTACACAGCCGATCCAGCTCCGAGAGCCCCGGAACCCGGGGGGCTTGTCGCCCATGTCCTCCAGGGCCGCCTGCACTGCAGCCAGTTCGGGTACGCCCGCCGGCCGGCCCTCTGGCCACGAGCACAGCGTTTGCAGAGTGCGGTAGCCGCAGCCCCAGCCCCGGTCGTCCACGCCGTCGCAGCCGTAATGATAG
Source organism: Aethalodelphis obliquidens (assembly GCF_003676395.1). Lineage (NCBI taxonomy): Eukaryota > Metazoa > Chordata > Mammalia > Artiodactyla > Delphinidae > Aethalodelphis > Aethalodelphis obliquidens. The sequence goes on from NW_020837974.1 coordinate 7,016,988, forward strand.
TAAATGTAATGGCCCGAGAGGAGGGCCAGGCGAGCGCGGCCGCCACCGCGGCCGGGCGGGGCCAGGCCCAGGTGGACGTCCTTCAGCGGCTCCAGGGCGGTGGGCGGGAGCGGCGGTCGCCGGGCCGGGCAGATCCGTTCTCCAGGCGGCGCGGAGCGAACTCCAGGGAGAACTCTGGGCTCTAGCGCTTCCTCTCAGCCCCGAGTCTTGGGCTAACTGCGGGCGTACAGTCCCTGCGGTCGCTCTCGCCTGGCCCCAGGTTTAAGCGCGTGGCGCGGCCCGCGGCAACCACCACCAAGCTGCCGCGCGGGGCTCCCACAATGCACCGCCACGTCCGCGCCGCCGTCCTCACTGCGCAGGCGTGAGCTCCACCTCGCCGGGCGGAAGGTACTCGCCGCAGCGGCGGGGGCGTGGCGCGGGCGCCCATCACCCCACCCCTCAGATTTAGCACCCATCCCTCCATTCATTCAATCCCAGTGGTTGAGGCATTCTGCCCGGACCCTGGCTCCCCAGGCGCGCACACTCCTGTGGCTGTAACAGTTTATTGGCAGCCCAGAGGGGCGAAGGCACCGCGGGGGAGGGGGCTCGGCCCGAGGCATGCAGAGGGCGGGGAGCCCCAGGGGAAAGTCGGGGGTGGGTGGGCAGGGTCTAGGGATCCTCTGTTATATCCCAACCCTTAAATAAATAGTATATACAGCTGAGGGGCCGGGCAGAGCGGGCAGGGCAGCGGGACGAGGGGGTCCCTCCTGGGTCACAGATCTGAGCAGCGATCCTGCTTGCTGTAATGGTCAAACTGGTTCTTCCAGTGCACCATGTAGGAGCTCCAGCGGTGGAACTCAGCCTTCCACTGGCGCTCAGCCTCGTCCAGCGTGTCTGCGGCCAGGGTGCCCGGCAAGTGGGTGGGGGGGAGGACATGGGGAAGGACGGGAACGGACATGGAGGGGTGCGTGAGTTCAGGGAGGGCACACGGAGAATGTAGGAGACCACGTTGGGTGGTGGAAAGAGGATCAGGAGAACATGCAACAGACGGAAGACCAGGGGAAGGACGAGGGTAGAGGCGGGGCCAGAGAAGGATGGCGGGAAGGAGGAGGGAGGGGGAGAAAATGACCGGAAGACAGGGGGACAGAAGGGATCAGAGGAGGAGGATCCGTGGGTTGGTGGGGAAAAGAGAAGAGACAGAAATGGTTGGCGGTTATAGCCCCACTGGGGGGTGCGATCTAGCCCTAGGGCCTCCCTCCCACCCCAACACCAAGCTCAGGCTCCAAATAATAATTTTATAAAAAAAGAAAATTGGCTTTTTCATTTCCATTTAAACAATAAAGGCGTGTGGATCCCTGAGATGGGTCGTAGGTGTCCTCCCACCCCCCCCCCACCCCCCCTGCCCCCAGCCCTGTCCAGTTTGAGTTTCTCGGTTTGAGGAGGCAGGGAGCGCTGGGTCGGAGATCCCTGAGTGGAGCCCTTCCCCACAGTCAGACCACTCATTAGAGGAGGGGCCCCCTGAAGCCGGAGGGGGAAGAGGCCGTGGTCACAGCCGCAGGAGCCGGGAGAGGAGGAGGAAGAGGAGGAGGAGGAGGGACAGGGGGAGGCCGGGCCTGGGCCTCGGGGCAGCCTCCCCGTGGGCGGGGCCTGAGCAGGTGCAGGGGGCCTCCGAGGCTGGGGGGAGAAGAGAGGGGTTACACCCGGCCGGCTCCCAGTTCCCTCTCTCTCTCCGCGCCCCTTTTCTCCCCCGCCTCCTCCCAGCCCCTGCCCGCTGGCCCCTGCGTACCGGTGGCGCTGAGCAATTTGGGTAGGAAGCGGTTCCAGAAGGCGCAGGCCTGGGCGCGCAGCCCCCGCCGCACCTCTAGTGGCCGCAGGTTCAGGCTCACGTACTGCTGCGCTCCCGCCGTGTATGGTGGCCACTGCGGGGCTTTGGGGTCTCGGGGGTCATTGGGGTCCCTGCGGAAGGAAAGGGAAAGCTCAGCCCCTGGGGGCTGGGGAATGGAGATGGAGAGTAGGAGGAGGCAGGCTGCTTCCTGACCCATGCCGTTCCCTCTTAGGCTCCAGGGAGAGCCCCGTCTCCTCCCTCCCACATTCTCCTTCATCCTTTCTCTTTTCCAATATGCTCCGTCCTCCGGAGTCTTCCCCTTCCTCCTGCCCTCCCTCTTTCTGTTGTTCCTCTTTTTTTTTCCCTCAATTTTTCTGCTCCATCTTTGTTTCTCCCATTTAAAAAATTGCTATGACTTACTGAGCCCTTACTATATACTCAGGCCCAGTCCTATCTCTACAAACATGTTTACTTCTGCGGACACCCATGTGATGGGATATTTATGGTCCCCTTCTTCAGACAGGTAAACTGTGTGCGTGTGTGTGCATTCATGTGTGTCACAGCTAAAAAAATCATCACTGGTCCAATTGATCCAGTTCTACAATCCACACTCCTAACTGCTCTGGTAACTCCTTTGTCTGTCTCTCCTTGTCTGTCTCTTCTCTTTGCCTCCCTCAGCTCTGTCCTTGTCTCATCAGGATCTGCCACCTTGCCTTCCTCCCTCCTTCCCTTCTCTTGGGGTCTCCTTTGTCATTCTCTCTCTCCCCCTTTGTCTCCTTTCCTTTGTGAACTCGGCCCCCCCCCCCCCGCCCTTTCTGCTTGTCTCCCTCCCTCTCTGTCTGTTCCCCCCGCCCCTTGCCTCCCTGGCTCCTGGAGGCCCTCCTCCCCTCAGCCCCGCTGACCCTGTGCGTGCGAAGTTGGCCCAGTATCTCATCAGTCGTTGGGCAAAGGTTCTCTCCTCGACAGTGTAGTTTAGCGAGGGTTCCAGGGGGAGCCCGAAGATAAACTCGATCTCGTAGCCGTGGGGCACCCCCATCCAGAGGGGCCAGGAGAGCGTGGATGCACGGTGTTCAAAGATGTAGGCATAGACGCGAGCGCCTTGGGCGGCCAGTCGCCCAGCCAGCTGGGCTACGGGGCACACGACGTTGTGGTCGCCCACCACATCACTCATGGCCTCCCTCAGGCGTGCTGGGTCCTCAGGGTGCAGCCAGTCTGTGTAATGCAGGACCACAGCCTCGGCAGCCAGGTCACTTGCCTGGGGGACCCCGACCCGTACCCCGGCCAGGAACTGGGCCCGGCTGATGAGAGACTCGTTGTCTTTGCTGAAGCCTGGGGCCCCGTAAACCAGAAAATAGGATCCCTCATCCTTCACCACACCCACCAGCACCTGAGGGGACAGGACGGAGGGATGGGGGAGGGGAAGCACAGACAGACAGGCAGACAGAAACAGATGGACAAAGAGCCAGAGAGGTGAACAGTTATAGACCCAGGACCAGGGAGGAAGAGAGTTCGAGATGGGGGAAGGGAAAGAGAGAAAGAGAAAATACACCCACATTTCCTTTCCTCTCTGTCCCACGGACCACCCTGGGATTGAGCCCTCAGGGGAGAGGAGTGGGCCATGGGGCCCAGAAGCCTGGGCCTTTGGGAGTGGGTTTTGAGGACCCCTCATGCCTGGGTCCCCACGGGGAGGGGCAGGTGAAGAACAGGCCTAGAGGAAGCAGCTCCACCCCCTCCAGCCACTAGTCACCTGCAGGCCATGGAAGTCTCCAGCATTGATGAGGGCTTCAGGCGTGTCACTGAGGAAGTCTCCATCCACCACAGGCACGAAGGAGAAGCGGAAGACGCTTTCCTGAGGCAGCACATGCCACTCGTGGTCCACCAGATCCTGAGACGGCCGTGTCCGCAGGCAGGCCACCAGGTCTGTGTCATTGCCACCAGCCCCACCAGGCGGACAGCCCACGAGGCGGGCCAGCAGCATGGCCCTGCGGCGGGCCTCTCCCACACCCACTGTGGCCCAGGGCCCATTGGGTGCCCCGCTCTGCAGCACGGCCCTGTGGAACAGGCCCCGGCTGGGTGGGGACAGCAGGTGCATGCCCACGGAGGCGGCACCTGCGCTTTCCCCAAACAGAGTCACTGACGTTGGATCCCCCCCGAAGGCTGCTACGTTCTCCTGCACCCACTGCAGTGCCAGCCTCTGATCCAGTAGACCCACATTGCCTGGGGCTTCCCGGCTCCCCGGCAGGGCCAAGAAGCCAAAGGCTCCCACCCGGTAGTTCATGGACACCAGCACAGTCCCCTCGGCCTGGGCCAGGAAGCGACCATCATACACGTCCAGGGAGGAGGCCCCGCTGTAGAAGCCACCCCCGTAGATCCAGACGAGGACAGGGGTGGGGGACGCAGGCCGGGGGTACGGTGTCCACACATTGAGGTAGAGGCAGTCCTCGCTCAGCTCACGGTTGGGGTTCCACATCTCGGTGCCCTCAAAGCCGGGGTACAAGGTGTCTACATATTGGTAGCAGACTCTTTGGAAGGCTGTGGCATTCAGCACCCCTGGCCAGGGCCGCTTGGGCTCTGGTGGCAGAAAGCGACGGGGGCCCACAGGTGGCTCTGCGAAGGGGATGCCCAGAAAAGCAGAGACAGGGCCCCCAGGGGCCATTAGGCGGAAGCCCCGTAGCCGGCCCCCACGCACAGTCACCAGCAGCTCTGGGTCCTCTGGGCCCTCAGCCTCTGCCCCTCCTCCCAGGAGGAAGAGGAGGAGAAGGAGCGGGGAAGCCAGGGAGGGCGTGTGCAGGGGACACCACGGGGGCCTCATGGCTGCCAGGGCAGGCAGGCGTCTGCTGGGAGAAAGAAAGGCAGAGGGTGAAGGCTCAAAGCTGCCAGGAAGGAGGAGATGATTAGGTAACACTCTTGCCCAGGGGTTATCACTGAGCTGCAGAGGAGGTGGGGCAGGTTGGCAGAAAGGAGAGAAATGGAGGGAGGGAGGGAGACAGGCAGAGACAAGGACACAGACAGGGAGAAGCAAGAGGGGACAGAGATCAGGCACACACACATACACCCAGACGGACAAATGCAGGGAACAGAGACAGACCTGCCAAGCAATACCCTCCCCTGCCCCGCAGAAGACCCACCGCCCTCACTTCCTTCCCCCAGCTGGGTGGACTGCCTTGGGCCCAGTTCGAGCAGTGCGGGGCACCAGCACCAGAGGCCGAAGGCCACGCACAGTCCACCCGACAGGGGCGGGGCCCTCACTGACGGGAGGCGCCGACGGGGGAGCTTGAGGTGGCGTGAAGGCTCAGCCTCTCATGCAGTTGGCCAGGGCCGTACCCTGGGAGGGTGTGGGTTGGGCATTCAGGGTGTGGGAGTCGCAGTTCCCGGGGTACCCCAAATCCTGCCTACTCCACACCCTGCCCCACCCAGCCCCGCCTCATCCACTGTCTGACACAGCGCGTTGGTACCCGCGAATGCCCGTCAACTGCGCACCCCCCTCGCCTAGCCTCAGCCAACAGGCTCGCTAGCCCTGGCCCCACAGGACTCGAGTCCCCCATCCATCCGATGCTGCGGTGCACGCTGCCGCCAGCGGGGGGCAGTAAAGACTGAGAAAAGGACGGCGCTCCCCGCCCCGAGTCCAGGAGCCGGGAACTTGGGGCGGGGGTCTGGGGGCTCGCGGGCATTGCCAAGGGGTCTGAAGGGCGAGGCGGGACGCCTGCGTTCTCGGAGCTCCGGAGATCCCCGGCTGCAGGGGCAGGGGCGCTATTTTGGGGCAGCAGCTGCTGCGGTTCCGGCATCTCCAGCCAAGGGATCAAAATTCCCCGGGTCGGAACTCCCCCCTCTCCCGCCGGTCACCCCTCACCCAGCCCTCGCCGCCCTGAGCTGGGGTGGTGGTGATGGAGATTAACTAGGAAACCCGAGTGGGGCTAATTATAACTCGGGGCTTCCGCTAAGCCTCCCCTTCCCCTAAAATAGAGACGGAGTCCCCGCGGGAGGGGGACGCCTGGGCCTGGGAGGGGGCTTCGGCTGGGAGCTGCGCAGGGGCGCTGGGGTCGCGGGATCCCGGAGGGCCCAGCCGGGCTCCAGGAACCTGCGCAGCTTGGATTCCGCCCCCAAGCAGGGGGCATCTTCCAGTGGCCCCAGACTTGGGGGCGAGCAGGGGCAGCGGCGCTCGGGGGTCCCCACAGGAATTCGAGAGCAGAGGCGGCAGCTGGCCCTGCGGGATGCTGTCTCCCGCGCGGGCAATCGTTAAGTATGCGGCGGTGAGGGAAGAGTTAAGGGTGAGTGTGGGGCGTCGGGGGGCGTCGCTGGGCAGGCCCCGGGGCGCGGTGGGCGTCCTGTCTGGGAGCCTGGGTCCCTCGGGGCGCGCACCGTTCCCAGGATGCGGAATGGGCCGCGGGCCGGAGGAGGGTCCTGGGCGGGGCGGGAGACTCACCTGAGGCGGCCGGGCCGGGCCGCGCCGGGAGCTGGAGGCGGCCGATGTTCCCCAGCGCAGGCTGAGCCGACTCTGACAGCCGCCGCCTCCGGCCCCCCCCCCGCCCCCCCCCGCCTCCCCGGGTTGCCACCTCCTCTCCCTCTCCCTCTCTCGGAGCCCAGACCCAGAGACCCCGGGGCCCAGACGCACTCCAGTGACAGACGCCGACAGACGGACAGACACGCAGTGACAGACACGACAGAAAGACCCTCAGCGGCGGAGCAGACACCCACAGGGACAGATAGAAGGACAGAAGCCCGCGGAGACAGACACATGCAGACGGACAGTCTCATGCAGTGACAGCCAGAGACAAACGCAGTGACCGACATTCACAGACGGACGGACACACTTGGACACATTGACAAGTCGGGGCTGGGGGCCGAATAAATGAGCGTCCCTGGCCACGACAGAGCAGGGGTGGCATGGGAGGACCGGTACGTGAAAATGCGGTTGAGGACCTCCTCAGGGGCCCGAGTGGCACCGGTGGAGAAAAGGTGACACCTGTGAGAATGAGGATGTGAACATGAGATCACGAGGGGACACGAAGGGGACCCCCGAAGAGGGAGGAGACCCCCGGGGGGAGGGAGAGGTGACTCCGGGACACCAGACAAGGAAGGCCAACGTGGTGGCACGCGCGAGGCTGCGGGGTGAGGCCGCCGCCGCAGTGGAAACTTCCGGAACCCCCGCGGGTGGGTGTGCGCTGGTTCCCTGACGGGTGACCTCGGACTTCTCGTCACCAGGATCCGGTCGGGGCATGACATCACCACGCCAGGCTCTCATTGGCCGCCGCGGCCGGCCGGTGGGAGCGGCCTGGTCTGGGCTCGCGCAGCCTGGTCGGAAGGGCCTGGGCCGCACGGACCCCCAGGTCCCGCCCTGAGGGGGTCACCCATGAGGACGGTGCGGCCACGGCGGCGTCCCCACGCGCGCGAAGTGAGGTGGAAAAAAATGGGTCTTGGTGTGCCCGCTCTAGCTCGCCGCGCGTAAGCGCCTTCCTCTCCCGGGGTAGCTGGCTCGGGAGCTCGCTACCAGCTCACTGCGTGAGAGACCGCCCGGCGCGGGCGAGCGTCGGGGTGTGCGTGCGTGCGAGCGCGCGGCGGTGCGGGGCGATGCGTGGGGCGGGCGCGTGCGCGCACGCTCACTCGGCCGCCGAGCGCCCCGCAGCGTCCGACGAGGCCGTCCGCCGCCGCTAGGGGCCGGGTGCCACCGGGTCTCGGGGTCTCGCGAGGACCGCGGGATCCGCGGGAATCCAGAGACGTGCCAGGCCCTGGGCCGCTTGGTCTCGGCTCTATAAGGTGGGCGACCCCCCTCCAGCCTACCCACCCGTCCCGCGGGAACCGGCCCGCGCTGGGTCCACTCTCCGCTTTCGGGCGGCGGCCGCCAGGTGGCGCCGAAGGCAGCCGCTCCAGCCTTGGAAACTGGGATGGCCCATAAAGGTCTTGGGGGTGATGGGGGCTTGCCTCCTTGTCACTCTCCTGAACGGGCTGTGCCACGCGGTCGCCTCACCTGACTGCTGTAGTCATGAAGTCCTAGGCCCGGACCACGGAGATAGCGAGGTCAGGGACAGCTTATAGCCTGGGGTTGTCATGAACTAGTGATAGCTTAGAAGGTGAAAAGACAGGGCATTTTCTAGGAGTTGGCCCAGCAGAGACCTCCTCGGAGAGGTGAGTGCTGGCTCCTGCGCTTGGAAATGGCATCAGTGGGGCAGTACCTGTGGGGGAATCCATGGCAGGTAAGGGCAAGGCTGGTTGTGGAGATTTCTTTTTTTTTTAATTTAATTTAATTTAGTTTTTTATGCAGCAGGTTCTTATTATCTGTTTTATACATGTTGGTGTATACATGTCAATCCCAATCTCTCAATTCATCCCCCCACCCCCACCCCCGCTTTCCTCCCTTGGTGTCTGTACATTTGTTCTCTACATCTGTGTCTCTATGCCTTGCAAACTTGTTCATCTGTACCTTTTTTCTAGATTTGTGGAGTCTTCTGAAGCCAGTCAGAACTTTATTTTGGCGGGGGTGGGGTGGGGTGGAGCTGGGGGTGGAATATGGAAGGTCAGCCAGTAGGAGAGGGAAGGGGAAGTTGCACATGAAGATGCTTCAGATTCTGGGGCAGAAAGGGGATGCAGCCAGTTATGTCAATACCCTTCTCCGCCTTCCGCAGGCATGGGGAAGGCAGGGGCAGGGCTGCACTAGGGAGATGGGAGGAAGGGCAGGCAGGCCCGGTAGGGGGTTAGGTTAGGATCTGAGGAGGGTATTCTGATCTTGGAGCCCCTACTGTGCTTCCCCAGGCCCTGGGTCAGGGAGGGGTCAGTTGAATGTCCAGCCAGAAGCATCTGCAAGCCTGCGTGGAGTCCTGGGGCATGCAGGCCCTGTGCCTGCTCGGGAGGTGCTGCAGAAGGAGGCCAGGGCTCTGCAGCTGCACACAGCTCTGGGAGATGCGCCGAGGAGACACGGTGTGTCCTCAGCCGGCAGTTTGTCCCAGGATTGTGAGCATGGAGGAGATCATGCAGATTGTGTCCCCATCTCAGAGAGTTTTAAAATTAGCAGCTGATCACTGGAGAGAGCCAAGATAAAGGGTGCAGGTGTTGGGAGATCCACAGGGCATTGGAGCAAGCCCTGGACTGGGTTCTCAGTGTTCTGCTGACGGGCAGGGAGACCTCTGGAGGGGCCACACTTGTTGTCTGGGCCTCTGTTTCCTGACGTATAAAAAGGTGGGGCTTCTCTGGTGGTGCAGTGGTTGGGAGTCTGCCTGCCGATGCAGGGGACACGGGTTCGTGCCCCGGTCCAGGAGGATCCCGCATGCCGTGGAGCGGCTGGGCCCGTGAGCCATGGCCGCTGAGCCTGCGTGTCCGGAGCCTGTGCTCCGCAACGGGAGAGGCCACAGCAGGGAGAGGCCCGCATACCGCAAAAAAAAAAAAAAAAAAAAAGGTGGATTGGACTTGAGTATATGTCAGAATCATGGGGCTGTTTAGAGGGGCTGATCCATCTGGTATTGAGTGGAGTTCTTTTTTTTTTTTTTTTTTTAAGGCGCTTTTATTTTATTATTTTTTAATTAATTAATTAATTTATTTTTAGCTATGTTGGGTCTTCGTTTCTGTGCGAGGGCTTTCTCTAGTTGTGGCAAGCGGGGACCACTCTTCATCGCAGTGCGCGGGCCTCTCAGTATCGCGGCCTCTCTTGTTGCGGAGCACAGGCTCCAGATGCGCAGGCTCAGTAGTTGTGGCTCACGGGCTTAGTTGCTCCGCGGCATGTGGGATCTTCCCAGACCAGGGCTCGAACCCGTGTCCCCTGCATTGGCAGGTGGATTCTTAACCACAGCGCCACCAGGGAAGCCCTTTTTTTTTTTTTTTTTTTTTGTGGTACACGGGCCTCTCACTGTTGTGGCCTCTCCTGTTGTGGAGCACAGGCTCCGGACACGCAGGCTCAGCTGCCATGGCTCACAGGCCCAGCCGCTCTGCAGCATGTGGGATCTTCCCGGACTGGGGGCACAAACCCGTGTCCCCTGCATTGGCAGGCGGACTCTCAACCACTGCGCCACCAGGGAAGCCCGAGTGGAGTTCTTAAGCCTGTGTTTTTAACAGGTCGTCAGGGCAGTCCCATGAGGGTGGTCTGAGGACTACATGAGGAGAAATGCTGGATGAGTTGCCCTCACAGTCAGGCCAAACTGACCTCCTCTGGATCAACAGGCTGTGTGGGTCAGCAGGAGGTGCTGTGGGCAGTCAGCGGATACAAGAACTAACAGGGACACCTCTGGCCACCAAGGGAGATGGACAGGGACTTGAACTCGTTCTTTAAAATGGATAGAACTTCCAGGAACAATTCCTCTTTTTACCTTTAGCCTCTCTCCAACCTTTGTCAACACAGGGACCTCACCTGTCTAGCCATGACACCTGTCCCTACATAGTCCAACATGTTAACCTCCCCAATGTCTTCTGTGACCCCACCCTACACAGCTGCGACTACAGAGATATCCTTGATCCATTTCTTCCTTCACCATGTCTGTTTATCCAGTAATCAATCTGACTTCTATCACCAGTGCTGCCAATTCTATTGATACTTTCCTTGCATCTCTGTCTCCCACCTTTGCTAACACGGGGAACCCCTACTTCCATTACAGTCCTTGCCTACCTCTGCCAACAAAAAGGATTCTTATCTCCTCTGTTTTTTGGTTAGGATTCAGTTCAGCTATGTGAGACAGAAAACCACACAGTAATGGCTTGAATGAAATGTAATGGAAACGTATTTCTCTCTTAGATAAAAGGGACCCACAAGTAGGCCATGCAGGGTTGGCAGAGTGCCCTTGATATTGGGGACCTCATTCCTTTACAGAGAATTTTGTTACTTAACTGTCTTCAGTATGTAGCTTCCACTGCATGGTGTAAAATGGTTGCTGGAGCCTCAGCCATCACATCTACATTCCCAGCCAGCAGGAAGGAGGAAGGACTGAAGAAGGGCATCGCTCCTCCCTTTAAGGACATTTCTTGGAAATCACAGACACAGCACTTCAGTTTCTATCCCACTGGTCAGAACTTAATCCTAAAGTCATAACTGGCTATACAGGAAGTTCTGGATGACAGGTTACTCATCTAAACCTTGGCTGTCCTAATACTAAGGAAGAAGGTGGGGCAGATACTGAGGATAGCAGACGTTTGCCAAACCGCATGAAGGCTTCCTTTGCCTCGTCAGTGCAAGACTGAAACACACTTCTAAAATGTTTCAATTCAGGGATGATGTCCCCCACCCCGGTACCCGCCTTCCCCGCTCCTTTTTTTTCTTTTTTTTTTTTTTCCGGCCGCACCCTGCGGCTTGCGGTATCTTAGTTTGCCAACCAGGGATTGAACCCCGGGCTCACCGCAGTGAAAGCGCGGAGTCCTAAGCACTGGACCGCCAGGGAATCCCGCCCACCTCCTTTCTTTCGTGAACGTCCCCACCCTGCGATTTCTGTGACTTGGGACCTCTGCTGTCCCCAGCTGCTTCTCCACGGACACGCACTGGTTCTCGGGCGCTGCGAGGTGGTCATCCGCTGGAGGGCGCTGGGCGTGGGCCTGGCCGGGCCCCGGCTCTGCCGCTGCAGGTAGCAGCGCGCTGGGGGTGGAAGGGTAAGGGCTGCAAAGGGTTTCCAGACGCGGCGCTCCCACCGGGGTCCTCCCATCACTCCCGTGCTCATAGCGGGTCAGGGGCTCTGGTTCAGGCCAAGGATATTCTGCAGGACTGCCCCCACCTAGGGCTGGTGGGCGCCTGATGTGACCCCTGCTACAATCCACGTTAAGCCAGGTTGTTGATCTGCAGAGTTGGGAGCCTGAGCCATGCGAGAGGCTTTCCTCCCCTCTCCCCACCCCTCCCTGTGACCCCTCCTGAAGGTTGGCCTAACATTCATACTTGGTCCAAGTTTCATCATTTCATATGATTCCTCCTTGGACTCATCCGTCCATCCTGTTTTTACCTTTCCCCTCTTTTGCTAGTTTTGAGTATTTCACACATTTTTAAGCCAGTCTCTGGATAGTCTAATTTTATTTTCACAGTTCTGTTAAATATTTAACCAGTTCATAGTTTTTCCCGTGCAGTTCATCAAACATCCTTTATTTTCTGCCCTTTTCTAGCTGAGGACAGGGTGGAGCGGGGGTTTCATATCCCTGTGACCCGGACTGATTAATCAGGACCCTTCTGGGGTTGGTTTCCATCCATAAGCTGTAATGGTTCTGAAAGAAATGAAAAGTGTAATTTAATTCACAGTGAGTGCACTTAGCCCTGTGTTATCATTTATCTGCTCTGTGTCAGAACCCTGAAGGAACTCAGGATCCAGGAGGTGTGACCCAGCACCCACCTGATGGATCCTGGAGCGCTGAACTGTTGCTCGCTCAGATCCTGGTTTCACACAGGCCCCAGCCAACTCTGATGATGGTTTTGGTTTAAAGGTTAGCAGTGTACCTTGGATGACTTCTTGGGAACAGCTGGCAAGGTTGAACTAAATACTGTCTATGACACCCAGGGAGCTCCTGTAAATGTTCCCAGCTGCTCCTGGCTGCCCTGCAGGTATCAGCCAGCCAATGAGAGCCATCCCAAAGCAGAGGTTCCTTGAATGAACCTGGCTGTGGTCCAGGGACACCAGGCATCGGATCCAGGAGTGGTGCAGAGGCCAGCAGGGCCTGTCTGGGGCTGACTGCATGGTTAGCCGCGTGGCCAGTGGTCCTGTGGACAGCTGTAGACCCAAGGTGAATGTCTACAACATGGGGACGCCAGAGTGGGATTGGTGAGTAGCCCAGACTCAGCGTTACTTCCACATTAGCATTTACTGGGGGCTTGTTTGCCAGCTGCTGGACTGATCACGTGGCAAAGCATCACCCTATTTCATTCTCACTCACAACATTCCAAAGGGATACACCCTGTAATCCTTACACGTTAACAGTCAGGAAACTGAAACTGACACACAGAGAGGTTAAGCTTCTTCTTACTTTCATCAGCTGGTAAGTGGAGGCCCTGGATTTTGGACAGGAACTCTGTCCTGAGATGGGGTTGTGCTTCAGAGCCAGTCACCTCTTCTGTGACTTCCAGAAAGTTAACTCCTAGAGTCTGAGAAATGAAAAGGGATGGGGGTGGGTGCCTGCGCTTCCAGGGACAGCTTCCTACTTGCCTCCCACTCTCCCCTCCTCCCTTCCTGCCTACTGTCCCTCCCTCCCTCCCTCCGTTGCTCTCTCCCTCCCGGGATTCTGCCTGTCAGACCTTCTAGCTATCTTGGACCATTAAGATGACGGGGTCCGGGTGAGAGGTGCTAGGGTATTGCCCCAGCGTTCTGAGGGGCGAGAGCAGAAGCAGGATAAACTCTGGGGGAGAAGGACAGGTGATGGTCTCTGCAGTTTCCAGGGATGCTTCCTCCTCACAACTTGGGACCTCACACCTCCACTCCACTCCACTCCCACACCCAGAGGCCTCTCCCTACAGCAGGATGCCACCCTCCTCAGCCTGGACAGGGCCTGAGGGCATGGGGAGGTTAGTGCTTTCTGAGTCGCTCTCAGGACCCACAGCCCAGTGCAACCCCAGGCCCCATCTCTCTGATTCTTCCCTGACCACTGATGAAATACTGTATAATTCTTTTGGGGATGTGTTTTCTTCCTTTGGTCTAATGCATGGTAAAGTCTGCATTAGAATGTTCCATTGGCACCTGCAAAAGAGATCTGTTCTCTGTTTTCAGCATACAGTATTCATTATATAGATCAGTCGGATTTGCCTTAGTATGTTATTCAGGCTTTTTATATTCTATTAAACCTTTTCTACATTCATTTCTTTTTTGGTCCATTTGATTTATCCTGGGCTAAGAGAAATGAATTAGTTTTCTATTACATGCTTCCGTCTGTTTCTTCTTATATTTTGTATAAGTGTAGCTCAAAAAATGTTGATGCTTTGCAAATTGGTGCACAGATGTTCATAACTTTCATATCTTCATTGTGAATTGTACACCCTGCCATTAGAAAGTGTCTTTTGTGGTACCCAAAGCACCGTCTATAGAAGGAAACAAATGGATAAATTGGATTTTGTCAAAATTAAAAACTTTTGCTCTGTGAGAGACACTGCTAAGAGAATGAAATAAACTACAGACTGGGAGAACATATTTGCAAATCACACGTCTGAAAAGGGACTTGTATTCAGAATTTATAAAAAAACTCTCAAAATTCAACTGTAAGGAAACAAAGAACTCAACTGAAAAGTGAATAAGACTTGAACAGATACTTCACCAAAGAGGATATATAAATGGTAAATAAGAATATCAAAAGATGTTCCTCACTGCTAGTCATCAAGGAAATGCAAATTGAAACCCCAGTGAAACACCATTACACGCCTATGAGAATGGCTAAACTTCAAAAAGCACTGACACTGGGTAAAGTGCTGATGGGACCGGTGAGCAAATGTACCTTGCTGCCGGGAGTGCTCGATGGTGCAGCCGCTCTGGAGAAGTTTGGTAGTTTCTTACCAAGTAAATATCCACTCACCATATGACCCATCAAGCCCTCTCTTGGGTGTTTGCACTAGCAAAGTGAAATTTTCAGTTCACGCAGAAATGTCACACACTGGAAACAATCCAAATGGCCCTCCAGCGGTGAATGAGTAAATAAACTGGTATATCCATACCATGGACTAAGTCAGCGATAAAAATGAAAGAACTGCTATCGATACACCAATAACTTGGATGAATCTCAAAGGCATTATGCTGAGAGGAAGAAGCCAATCTCAAAAGATCCATTTATGTGACGTTCTCACAAAGCTCAGGGATAGTGGACAGATCAGGAGTTTTCAGAAGTTAGGGGTGGGAAGAGGTTGTGACAGCAAAGAGAGCACGGAGGGAGGTTTCTGGACTGGGAGAATTGTTTTGTGTTCTGATTGTAGCGGTGGCTGCGTGAATCTAGACCAGTGTTAAAATTCATTGCATTGTACACCAAAAAGTCAATTTTACTGTATGATAATTTGTTTGTTTGTTTGCGGTACGCGGGCCTCTCACTGTTGTGGCCTCTCCCGTTGCAGAGCACAGGCTCCGGACGCACAGGTTCAGTGGCCATGGCTCACGGGCCCAGCCGCTCCGCGGCATGTGAGATCTTCCCGGACCGGGGCACAAACCTGTGTCCCCTGCATCGGCAGGCGGACTCTCAACCACTGCGCCACCAGGGGAGCCCTTTTTGGTATATTTTAAAATGGATACTTACTGCATTTTTCAACAAAAATGAGAAGTATAGTAGGCGTTATACACTATAATTGGGGAATGCACACAGTACAACATTAAAATGTTTGGATTTGATACTTTATATACTTTATGAGTTACTCTATGATCTCAGTTTGGATGGGGAAGCTTTGCATGTTTATTTTCGGTTTCATTTAATCTGAGATGAGTGATAGGTGGAGGCATCTTGAAATATAAAATTATAGATTCAGATTAATAATTTATAGGCCTGCACACAAATTACATGGGTTACCAGAGCAACACCAAACAATATTCTTCTGTGGGGTTTCTGTTTCATTTTTAGTTAGAAAAGATTCTAAGGCCTGGCAAATAAGGTTAAAAATGAAGTTGTACAATATTATATCTCAATGTAATTTTAATGTAAGGACTGAAACCAGGATATAGTTCAGTCCTTGGATTTTTCCTCTTTCCCTTTGTATTGCAGCTATGTCTGTGAATCCACATACCGGATCTTTGCTATTTTCAGAACACTGTGCTGTAATTGCTGGCACACAGATTGCCAAAACTGTGAGCCTCGGATGCCTTGGCAGATCTTCCAAAGAAAGATAATAAAAATTTATAGAAAGGAAGTAAGGAATAAAAGAACACTATTATAATAGAAAAAGAACAACTCAATATTATGACCTTCACTTTCTTGTTTGCATTTGCCTAGGAAACTTTTGGCCATCAAAAGTTTCTGAATCAAGAAAAGAATCTAAAAAAGAATGATATAAGTATATGTATTTATAATTGAATCACTTTGCTGTATACCTGAAACTAACACAACATTGTAAATCAACTACACTCTAATATAATTAAAATATTAAAAAAGGTTTCTGAATCACTTTGGGATGTGTCTTTTGTATGCAGTAGAGTTGGGTTTTCCTTTTTGTTAAAGTCTTTTTAAAAAGTAAGTGAGCTTAATTCATTTTCTTTTATTTATATGACAGCTTTTTTTTTTTTTTCCTCACATTCCCCGCCCCCCCACACGCTTTATAACTTAAAAACACTTTTATTGTTTGGGCTCTGCTTTCTTTTGTGTTCGTTTCTTCTGATAATTTGGAATATTAAACCATATTTTACTATGGTTACTGTTATAGAATATGTAACTTATACAGTAGCTGTAATTCTGTTTCTTTAGGAATGAATTCCCTGCTGTGAGCAATAATTAGATCAATATACTTTTCTTCTTCTGCCTTCCCGTCCTTCACTCCCTTTGTTTGTACTTATTATCTTTTTGTTTTTAATTTTTTAGTGTAGTTGATTTACAGTGTTGAGTTTGGTGTATAGCAAAGTGATTCAGTCATACATATATATAATCTTTTTCACATTCGTTTTCAAGATATTGAATATAGTTCCTTGTGCTATACAGTAGTACCTTGTTGTTTATCTTATTATCTTTCTTAATATTTACCTTTGTACTGTTCAGTAGTTTTATAAGTTCATTACTGGTTAATCAGTTTTCAACGAGATATGTAAATCTCCACCTGTAGAAGGTAAGGAAATCATACTTGAACTTCCTTTTCCCTCCCAATGAACAATATGTATTTTTACGTCGTTAGATTTTATAATGTATTCATTATCTTTTAACTATAATCCTCATATTGTTTTTAGTTTTACTTCATCAGTTAGAGAGATTCAGTGATCAGAGTTACTAGTTTGTCCACTCATCTCTTGGTTGGCTGACTTTTTTATTTTAGTATTTTTTATTTTCATAAAAGGCTCATGAGAACAATATTTTCTAGTTTTTTCCTCACCCCCACCCCTACCCAATCTTCACTAGTTTTTAAAAACATTTATTTATTGAGATGTACTACCCAATTCACCTTTTTAAAGTGTACAACTCAGTAGTTTTTAGTAGATTCACAAAGTTGTGTAACTATGACTCCAATCACATACAAAGGAAAACAAAAGCACAGCCACAGCAACCCCGGCCAGGGTTAGGGACAGGAGCCCCCAATCCAGGAAAGGTTCATGATGAAAGAATACACACCTGCTGAGCTTATGGATATAGGTGCTAAATTCCAGCCAAAGGCCAGGGAAAGTTACCAGGCACGGTTGGTGCAGCCGTGGGATATGAGCAGCTATGGTTTCTTTGACTGGGCAGGAAGCAGAGAAGATGAACAACATCAGACACTACCCTCCGACAGCGCCTGCGTGGTGCTGGGCTTGGCGGGAGGGTCCAGGTCCTCACTCCCTTATAGATTGGAGTGGGATGGGATAGCCATGCTGAGCCCAGTTGTGGCACAAGATATTTATTTAAAGAAAAAAAAATTTTTTTTTTTTTTTGGCCACACTGTGAGGCATGCGGGATCTTAGGTCCCCTGCCAGGGATCGAACCCATGCCCCCTGCATTGGGAGCACAGAGTCTTAACCACTGGACCGCCAGGGAAGTCCCTGATGATGTTTGGCAATCCATTGCTGATCTAGGGGAAACTGACAAATCCCAGGAATGGACACAGGCCCTGGGAAAGACCAGAGACTAGGAGGGAGCTCAGAAAGCCAAAAGGGCTATCCTAATTGGCTGTAAAGGGTTGGGGAAGAAACCTGGAAATGAATGTGTTTGACCCCATGGCTGTGGGAACCTCACCTGAACAGATGGACCGACAACACATTGCTGGGTGGGTCAACCTGTAGAAAGCCTTAAAACCCAAACAACAGCTCAGACCTGACCCATCTGCCCCTAGCATCCCCGATGCCCTGCCTGTTCCAGCAGAGACATCAGGGATACAGTTCTCTTTGGGGTGGGTGCCTCCCACACCCGGGGTATAGGATGCAGATCAGGATTGCCTCCAGGTGAGGGCTCTCGGAGGCAATCAAAGGCCTCATGTTGAGCTCACTGTTCACTGGTCTCCTGGAAATAAACAAAATGTGACAGCTCTGGCGGGTGGTGGTGCTCAATGGACTCTAGTACATGGTCACTCTCCGTTTTCTGGTCCCCTCGCCTGTTAGGGAGGGCAAACAGTCATGATCAGGAAGGTCCTTTTGACGCTGAAAATTGGGTATTCTACTCCCGGAGAATAAGAAGTTTTTACCTCTCTAATACAGAGAACATAAGCCTTGGCATCCTACAAGGTCAAACTCTGCAACCTCTATCTGTGATTTCCGCTTCTGTGTGAATCCAACCAGTGCTGAGGGGAAACAGCAACTGGGAGCTGGTAAGCTTGCCCTTCCCTCAAAGAGTGGTAACTGTCAAGCCATATGAGTTGCCTGGGGCGGGGGCATAAGGAGATAGGAGAAGGTGTCCATAAACCGCACTGCCTGGGTATTTTACGCCCCGCCCATAGTGCTTTCAGCCACCCAGGATGCCTGGTAAAAAAGCTAGATGGTTCACGTGGATGACGCCGGACAACCGAGAATTGAACAAGGCAGCGCTTCCCATCTGTGGGGCTGAGCCTCACATCACCACCATCCTAGACACCTTGGCCATGGTCCTGGGAGTGCATGGACAGTAGCATGGACAGTATGCACTGTACAGGAGTCCAGTACACGTGGTAAATGAGTACTTATCAAATGCCTTTATCAGTTCTCCCCTGGCCACTGAGTCACCAGATCAATTTGTCTTCACCTGGGAGGGACAACAGGGAACCTTTCAAGTGCTCCCCGAGGCTACCTGCACATATGTCATGGGATGGTAGCCCCAAACCTGTCCTTGTTCTCCTTCCCCTCCCCAGTAAAATGGGCCCATTACATGGATGGTTAATGTTAACATGTGGAGACTTGCCTCTGGTGCAGGACACTCTGCAGGCTTTGTTGGAACACCTGTGAGGGAGTTGGGCAGTGAACCCACAGAAAATTCAAGGCCCAAGCACAGCTGTAAGGTTTTTGGAGTCGTTCGGTCGAGTGACAGGCGTGTTGTCCCAGAAGCTGTGTTGGGTAAGATGAAAGCCTATACAACCCCTAAGAATATAAAGGAGATGCGAGGCTTTGCAGGGATTTGGGGGTTTTAAGAGGACTTTTATTCCCCACCTGGCACAGTGCCTCCACCTCTATGCTTCCAGGTAAAGAAAGGTACGCATGGGACTGGGGATCCGAGCAGCAAACTACTTTTTTTTTTTTTTTTTTTTTGCGGTACGCGGGCCTCTCACTGTTGTGGCCTCTCCAGTTGTGGAGCACAGGCTCTGGACGTGCAGGCTCAGCAGCCATGGCTCACGGGCCCAGCCGCTCCGCAGCATGTGGGATCTTCCCGGACCGGGGCACGAACCCATGTCCCCTGCATCAGCAGGCAGACTCTCAACCACTGCGCCACCAGGGAAGCCCAGCAAACTACTTTTGAGAAGGCAAAATACTAGTGAAGTAGCTCTGGGTATCGCCTAAGTAGGGCGGTCATTTGAGTTAGATGTGTCTGTGACACCAGAAGGCATGGGTCAGACACTGGGGCAGAGACAAGGGAAGGGGATAGTGCCCCTAGGATTTTGGTCCCAGCTCTGGAAGGGGGCAGAAACCCCATATACCCCCACAGAGCAGCAGCTCCTAGCAGCGTGCACATGCTCCTCCAGGTGGATCTCTCGGGGACTAAACCGCAGCCGCCAATGGCCGGAACTCAGAGTAGTTTGACTGGTGACCATGAGCCCTGGTTGTTAGCCCTTTGTGCTGGGCTGTTCTAAAGAGATTAACCCTGTGGCTTGGGCAAGGGGAAGCCAAGGGGTGGACGATTCATGAGTGGGCACTTATGGGGTCAGGATGTGTGAAGGGACATTTTGGTTCACCTGCAAGAGCCTGAGGCAGTCCTCACTGTTTCCCACATCCCAGCTCCTAAGGCATTGACACACCCTGGCAATCATGAAGCTGATGCCCTAGCTTGGATATGAACCCTAGCAACTGACACTTCAGTAGATACAGTAGATTGGGTACCACAGCAGAAAGAGTGGCCACCTCAGTGCAGGTGGGGTGGTGTATCATCAAGGATGCTGGATTGCCCTTGAAATACAGTGACTTGGATAATGCAGTAACAGCATATCCTGAGAGTTCTAAACAACACCCAGGGCAACCACCAAAAGAGTCTGGGGCCACCACTAGAATTCCAGTTGGTGAGGGATTGGCAAAATGATTATATCAGCCTTCTCCCTCCGAGTGGGGGTTCTAAACCTGCCCTGGTTTGTATGCACACTGTGTCTGGCTTAACCCAAGTTTTCCCTGTCTCCTTGCAAACCAGGTGCCACCATTAGTGGATTAGAGAAGCTGAGTGCCATGTATGGACACCCTTGTTGAACAGACAGTGATCGGGAGTCACGTTTCAAAGGTCATGATGTGGAAGACTGGGCGAAAGAACGTAACGTTGAATGGAGGATCCATCTCCCCTATAACCTGCAAGTAGCAGGGTTGGTAAAAATAATGAAATTAATATTTAATAAGTAGCAGATTAAATTACTAACAGGTAAAAACCACCTTGGCTGGGTGGACTAAAGTACTGTTTAATCAGTTAATACATTTAAATGATTTTACATATTGAAATGATCAACCAGTAAGGCCCGATGCCCCACATGCCAGAGTGGGGACCCCTGTCAAGACACCCAACACGGTAAAGGGGTGAAAGTGGTGGGAGACAGGCATTGCCCTGACTGTCACCGTGGATCAATGTGCTATGCTGTAGAGAATACCAAGCGGCATCATGCCTGGGAAAGGCATTATCTACTGGAATTTGCGATGAGATATCCCACCAGGATGGGTGAATTACTTCACACCCTTGGGGGAGGAGCAACTACTCAGTCTCCACTGGGATCCCATTGTACTGCTACAAGCTGGACCTGTTGAAACTCTCAGTACCTGGAATGGAACACACACCACTGAGGGGAGAAGGTGGGGGTCCTGGTCTGGCATATCCGGCCCCCAGCCCATCTGACAGTGCTGCCTCCCCCACCCAACTTGTACGGTATGTACAACCAGGTCAAGTTCCTAAAGCTGCCAGCCTCCCTCCCCTCAAGACCAGGTAGGCACGTTCTGTTTCCTACACATAGAATCATTTGGCTGCTGACTTTGTTCCCTCCATGGTCCTGGAGGACATTATAGTCCTTACTGAATTCACCCAGCAAGGCTTAAGTGACAGCAAACAAAGCTTGTCCTTACTGAACGCTGAAACATCTCTAAAGAGAAAGGCTGCCCTCCAAAAAAGAAGGGTCTTGAACATTATTACTGCCTTACAAGGAGGCATCTGTGCCATTATCCAAACAGAACATCGTGTGTTCATACCTAATGAGCCTGCCAATGTGCCGTCTTATTAAATCACATGAAGACACAAGTGAACACCCTGAGTGATCCGACCCCCCAACCTAGGGGACTTAGTAAATCAGTGGTTTAGATCATGGGGTTCTTTGTGTTTTGACCCAAGATCTGGACCTGGACAATCAGAAGCTCCTCACCCACCCCACTCCCAACCTGTGCTTGGAATATACACTCTCCCCACTGTTCTCAAAGTGGGAGCCGTTTTCAAGGATGCAACCTTGAGAGAGCAATATGCTGTTGAGACCGTCTAGACAGTGACTGAACCCAGGTAAGGCCTGTATAGAAACTTTTAAGATTTGGCAAGTGGGTGCAGAAAACTACTCATCTTGTGAGCAGCCCAACACAAGCCTGGGTAAGTTCCCTTGCTCATTAGAACTGCCACCTACCAATCTGGAGTGGTCTGCCTCTTTCTTCAGTCTCTCCTTGCCCTGCGTGTATGGGGGTTAGTTTTCGAACCAAAAAGAAAACTGGTCCATTTCATCTGGGTTATCAAATTTGTGGGCATAGAGTTGTTCTTAGTATTCCTTTATAATCTTTTTAATGTCCAGGGGATCTGTAGTGATGTCTCCTCTTTCGTTTCTATGTTAGTAGCTTGTGTCCTTCCTCTTTTTTTCTTAGTGAGCCAGGCTAGAGTCTTATCGACTTGATTGATCTTTTCAAAGAACTAGATTTCGGTTACATTGGTTTTTCTCTCTTTTTTAAAATTTTAATTTATTTTTTATATCCTTGGCTGTGTTGGGTCTTCGTTGCTGCGCCTGGACTTTCTCTAGTTGTGTTGAGCAGGCGCTAATCTTCGTTGCGGTGCACAGGCTTCTCATTGTGGTGGCTTCTCTTGTTGCAGAGCACGGGCTCTAGGTGTGAGGGCTTCAGTAGTTGCAGCATGCCGGCTCCAGTAGTTGTGGCGCGTGGGCCCTAGGGCATGCGATCTTCAGTAGTTGTGGCTCACGGGCTCTAGAGCGCAGGCTCAGTAGTTGTGGCGCATGAGCTTAGTTGCTCCGCAGCATGTGGGATCTTCCTGGACCAGGGCTTGAACCCGTGTCCCCTGCATTGGCAGGCGGATTCTTACCACTGTGCCACGAGGGAATTCCTGATTTTTCTCTCTTGATTTCCTGTTGTCAATTTCATTGACTTCTTTAATTCTTATTGTTTCTTTTCTTCTGCTGACTCTGGATTTAATTTGCTCTTTTTTTTTTTTTAGCTTCCTAAGGTGGAAACTTAGATGATTAATTTTAGATCTTCTTTTCTAATATATGCATTCAATGCTATACATTTCCACCTAAGCACTGCTTTCACTGCATTCCACAAATTTTGAAAAGTTGTGTTTTCATTTTCATTTAGTTCAAAATATTTTAAAGTTTCTCTTGAGATTTCTTCTTTGTCTCATGTGTTATGTAGAAGTGTGTTGTTTAATCTCCACATAGTTTGATGTTTTTCCAGTTATCTTTCTATTAGTGATTTCTACTTTAATTCCATTGTCATCTGAGAGCAGACATTGTATGATTTCTATTTTAAATTTGTTCAGGTGTGTTGTATTGCCCAGGATGTAGTCTATCTTGGCGAATGTTCCATGTAAACTTGAGAAGAAGTAGTTTGCTTTTTATAGTCTCATCAACAACGGACTCATTTCAAACCCATTAAATTAAATTTCCTGTAGTATAAAGTATAAGAATGGTACTGGCCTAGTTATATTTTTTAAATATGGTATTCATTCACATCATAAAAGTGGAACTGAATTGTAAAAACAATACCCAGGAATGAAAAGTGTGACACAAAAGCTACCTATAACAGTTATTTAGTAATCCATCATATGTACCACAAGCCAAGTTTTCTAGACATCTGTGTGTTTAGTATATGTTTTGTCTTAAATTTTACTTTTGAATAAAATGCACACTTTAACAAATTCACCAAGACAAGTCATGCTGTAGCTACTTAAAACTGTAGTTAGAGAATAGAACTATTAAAACTGCTAAGCATAGTCTTTAAGGTCACCAACAGGGAAAAACCAGTTTTAATTTCTAAAACATTCCTAAGGTTTGGAATTTACTAGCATGGTTCGAGGTGGAAGTTGATCTAGATATCAGGATTGAAACTCAGCAAGAACTGAAGTTCTCCAAAGCCAAAAGAAGACTTGTGCATTAATTTCGTAAACAGATGAACAAAAACAAATAAACCTTAAGAGCAAATTTGTACTTATAAATACATACTCTTACAAAAGCAACTTTTCCAACCAGAAAACAAAGCCAAAAAACCAAAAAACCAAAAAAACCCCAAAAAACCAAGAGCTTGGAAGCAGCAAGAGTATAACTAACAGGAAGTGAAAACTGAGTGACAGCTTATGGTCTGAGAAACTCAACAAATAGTTCTTTCAGTTCCATTAGCTGTGGCCCAAAGCTTCAATCATGTTTTAGGTGAGTGTTTACTGTTCAGTATTCTGTTGGCATTATAAGTAGCAGGCCAGTAGCACCCTCTGTATTTATAGGAAAGCAATAGTTGTTCCTGGCCTGACTGTATGGGGTAGACTAGTGTTAACAGAACTTCCTAATATAACAGACTTTAGGAAGAAGACTGAGTAAAAGAAGAAATAAATGCCAGGGAAAATTGAGATTCAGTTTCCTTGAGTTGATATCATTTTGTTGAACCTTCAGAAATGTCCTCAAGCTGACCTGGTCTTCCTTATATGCAATCCTCAGAAATCTATTGCCACGTGAGAAATATTTGTACAAGCTTTCTGTGAGTTTTGTTTTGTTTTTTGATTTTTTGTTTTGTTTTTGTTTTTGTTTCTGCGGTACGCGGGCCTCTCACTGCTGTGGCCTCTCCCATTGCGGAGCACAGGCCCCGGACGCGCAGGCTCAGTGGCCATGGCTCACGGGCCCAGCCGCTCCGCGGCGTGTGGGATCCTCCCGGACCAGGGCACGAACCCGCGTCCCCTGCATCGGCAGGCGGACTCCCAACCACTGCGCCACCAGGGAAGCCCTGTGAGTCTTTTTTTTAACTCATAAATCTATAAATGGTGGCATTCATTTCTCTAACTTAAGGTGAGCGTTCCTCCTAAGAGGATAAATCCCATACTTAAATTAAATAGGGTGTTAGTCCTCATAAGAAAGAAAGTGATGGCAATAATATCAAGTCATACTGCACACAGAAACTGGCAAATTCTTGTTCTCTCCCTCCCCCCCCCACCCCACACTTTCTTTTCTCAGGCTAGAGTGTTTGCATTAAATCATAAACCTTATAATGGATTTATAGAAACGGTGGTAATAAAATAAAACTGTCAAAATGAAAGTTAAGAACAGAACTGGCTGCCACTTGGAATGGCATCTTATGATCTTCGGTTCCTGAATAGTGTGAGCTAGGCACTCGATTCTATCCTAGGAATCACTATGGATACGTGAAACAAACAAGGAAGGAGAGATGAGCGGGGCTGAGGGAGGGGGATATTAATTAATGGAAAAAACTTCACAAGGAACAAATTTCACATGGAAACAGAAGTTTCAAAAACTATATTGAAAACATTTTACCCATGACATTCCTATATCATAAACATACTACAGACACACAGATAGCCAACAGGTACATGAAAACGTGCTCAACGTCACTTACCATCAGGGAAATGCAAATCCGAACCACAATGAGATACCACTTCACACCTGCTATAATGGCTATTATCAAAAAGACAAGAAACAACAAGTGTTGGAGAGGATGTGGAGAAGAGGGATCCCCTGTGCAGTCTCGGTGGGAATGTAAATTGGTGCAATCACTATGGAAAACAGTATGGAGGATCCTCAAAAAATCAAAAGTAGGACTACCATAGTAAATGGATCTAGTGGATCTAGCATTTCCACTGTTGGGTATTTATCAAAGGAAAAAAACCCACTAACTTGAAAAGGTACCTGCACCCTCATATTCATTGCAGCATTATTTACAATAGCCAAGACATGGAAAGAAACTGAATGTCCATCAATGGATGAATGGAAAAGGAAACGTGGTATATATATACACAATCTAATATTATTCAGCCATACAAAGAAGGGAATCCCAACATTTGTAACAACGTGGATGGACCTCGAGGGCATTATGCTAAGTGAAATAACTCAGACAGAAAATGACAAGTACTGTATGATCTCACTTATATGTGGAATCTAAAACAAAACCAAAGCTCATTGAAACAGAGAACAGATTGGTGTAGTTCCTTATAAATTTTAGAACTTTTGGTTCTATTTTGTGAAAAACATTGTTGGGGTTTTGATAGGGATTACACTGAATCTGTAGATTGCTTCAGGTAGTATGAACTTTTTTTTTTTTTTTTTTTTTTTTTGCGGTACGCGGGCCTCTCACTGTCGTGGCCTCTCCTGTTGCGGAGCACAGGCTCCGGATGCGCAGGCTCCGGATGCGCAGGCTCAGTGGCCATGGCTCACGGGCCCCGCCGCTCTGCGGCGTGTGGGATCTTCCTGGACCAGGGCACGAACCCGCGTCCCCTGCATCGGCAGAGAGACTCTCAACCACTGCGCCACCAGGGAAGCCCTTGTGGAGAGGTTTTTAAAAACTCTTAAGTTGTTGAGTTTTGTCAAGTGCTTTTCCTGCGTCTAATGAGATGACCATATGATTTTTATCTTTCATTTTGTTAATGTGGTGTATCATGTTGATTTGCAGATATTGAACCATTCTTGCATCCCTAGAATAAATCCCACTTTATCATGGTGTGTGGTCCTTTTAATGTAATGTTGAATTTGGTTTGCTAACATTTTGTTTCTTATTCGTTGAACAATAAACATTTGAATCTGATAGTGTGGCAACTCCGGAGATCAGATTCTCCTTCCCTAGAGTCTGCCGGGTTTTTTGTTTTCTTTTTGTTTACTTTTTGATCATTGTGGTCTGTGTCTGTGCCAAGGATCAGAATAATGTGCAGATTAAGGTCTTCTCAGGTCTTTTTTAATCCTTCCCCTGGGCATGCATGGCCACTTTCTAATTTTCCCCATGTATGCAGTAGTTTCTGAATGTCCTAGTCTTTAATGTCTGAATCCCAAAAGGGGAGAAGGCAAAAAATGAAGGGCGGGAGGGGTGTTGGCCCTTTAAATCACCCAGAAGTCATTTCAGATGGAGGGGGAAGTTCTTGCAAGAATGGAGGGGGAGGTGCAACTACAGTGGCTATCTACCTGTTTTCCTGCACTTATGTGATCAGAAGCAGCAATCAGTGAATTAGAACATAGATCCCTGATATTTGTACACAGTCCTTTTTGCCTACCACAAGCTATGTGCAAGCAGCTCCTGGAACACATGCATAGCTACCTGCTATGTGGCTGGAGGTGTTGAATGGGTACCTGCTACTGTGCTAAACTTGACCAAAATTAACTGAAATTTGCAATTTACCATCCAGGTCTTCCCCTGGAAGTTTCAAGTCTTCAACAGACGCTAGAATTCTGAAATAGTTACATCAGACAGATTCTGCTAATGCAATTGTTGTCTTGGTGGGGAGATGGATTCCTGGTGTGTCCTAGCCCACAACCTCCCCAGAATCCTCCTCTAAATTATTTTTTAATTACCTTCAAAAACCATCATATAGGGCTTCCCTGGTGGCGCAGTGGTTGAGAGTCCGCCTGCCGATGCAGGGGACACGGGTTCATGCCCAAGTCCGGGAAGATCCCACATGCCGCGGAGCGGCTGGGCCCGTGAGCCATGGCCACTGAGCCTGCGCGTCAGGAGCCTGTGCTCCGCAATGGGAGAGGCCACAGCACTGAGAGGCCCGCGTACCGCAAAAAAACCCCCAAACAAACAAACAAAAAAAATCACATAGTCTCCAAGTTGTCAAAGGTAAACAAAGCCAGACACTAAAGGGGTAAGGACAGATTTTAATCCATAATATACTATTGCCATAGGAAAAAGAGTCCAGCATAAAGTGAACTCTACTTCGAGTTGCACAGAAGTGACATTTTAAAGGGAGAGTAAGGGTGTAGGCAAGAGGTCAGGCAAGGGCTCAGCAGTGTTGGGAAAGTGAAAAATTACAAAAAGAGGTGAGTGGTCCACATGAAACCCATCCCGATTTGCTACCTGGCACTTATAAATTTAGGCTCCTACCCTCCATAAAGGCTAGGAGACAGGAGCCCTGTCTTCAGGTGTTGGCTGGAACAAAGAGTAAGGTCTTCTGACAGCCTTGAGTTTTCTTAGGCAAGCACTTTAAGGAGGGCTGGGGTCATCATAGGGATGGGGCCTTGAGCGGTTAGAAACTATGGTAGTATCTGTTCAAGTCTTTATAGTTCAGGGTTGAGGCTTAGTGAGGAGGGGGACTCAGAGGAGCCAGGCTAGAGTTTGGTCAAGGAGATAATGTTTGTCAAAGGAAAAAAGGAAAAACTACAGATACAGCCAAAGTGGCCTGACAATCATTCCCAACCTTAATTCATTCATGCTTCTCTGAGCTAAACTTACCCCTGTTATTGGAGTAGGTGAGCCTCCTTCCGAAGTTTGAATGCACTTACGTATGTATGTGTGTGTGTGTGTGTGTGTGTGTGTGTGTGTATTCATAGGAGACATACGTGTGTGCGTTTTAAGAAAGCTGTTTCTACCGGTTTCACTGAACAAGACGTTCCAAGAGTCTTGCCATGATGGTACCATTATTTTTTATTTGAACGTGGTAGCCTATAGTGTGATTTGTCCATAGTCATTCTAGTTTCCTATGGAGGGCAATTTGGGGTGTTTCCAATTTCTATCGGAAATGCGACAAACTGGATGGCAATAAACACTCTCATGAATGCCTCCTTGAAGTGCTTCTTGAACACAGAGACGGAAAGGTGGAATTACTGGGTCCTCGAGCATGCATTTAAAATTTTAACAGATGCCACCAAATTGCCTTTCTTTAAAAAAAAAATTTATTTATTTGGCCGTGCCAGGTCTTAGTTGTGGCACATGGGATCTTCGGTGCGGCGTGTGGGATCTTTAGTTGTGGACTGTAGACCATTTAGTTTACTGCATGCAGGCTCTTAGTTGTGCCATGCCGGATCTAGTTCCCTGCCCAGGGTTCGAACCTGGGCCCCCTGCATTGGGAGCTCAGAGTCTTAACCGCTGGACCACAAGGTAAGTCCCCAAATTGCCTTTTTAAACCAGCACAACCCCTTTACACTCCCACCAGCTGGGTAAGAGTGTTTATTTTTCCACTTTTCCCAACACTGGATAGAATCAAAGTTCCTAATACTTGCTCATCTGCTGGTCCAAGCTAGTCATTTTGTTTGATTGTTTCCACTAGCCATCTGTGTTTCCTTCTCTGGGACCTGGCCCAAGTCCTCAGATATTGAAATGACTTCTGATGGAATTCTGCATTGTTCCCTGGTATTGGTGGTGGGGTCATAGCCCCAGAGTCATGCTAAGGGCAGGATGGAGACGGGGAAGAGTGAGTGGCAGAGGGAGTGAAGAAGAACAAGTTTTCATCTCTCCCCGCCCCCTGCAGCTGGGAATGAAACTAAGGAGAGGCCCCAGAGTCCAGCGTCCAAGGTCTTGGCCAAGCGTATTCTCTGTCCAGTTTTTCTAGTTCTTGGCTGGGGGCAAGGGAAGGGCAGAGCAGGGCAATGTCCTGGGAACTGCTGTGAGTGGGCCAGGCAGGCTGCGGGTGGAGCTCTTCCGGGCTGACACTTCCTGGGCTTGTCTTATCTTCTAGAAAGTCCTTTCTTCCTGCAGCAGTGCCAGATACAGGGAGAAGGGGGGAACAGTGGGGCAAAGGGCGGTACAAAGGTAAAGCTACCTATGCTCAGCCCTCACACCCAGCAGGGCAGATAACTTCCAGCTGGGTGCTACTGCGCACATCGTGCTGGCTGGCTCTGCACTGCTATACCCCGTGCGCTGGCGCTGGTCCTGCTTCCAGCCTGCTCTGCACCAGATCCATGCAGCTGCTCAGGGTCCTCTGCCTCCTCTGGATGCTCAAGGTCTCCCTGGGGGCCACAGGTGAGGGAGCGAGGTGGGGGAGGGCTGGGGAGACCCTCCTGATGTTCCAGGACAGGGGTGTGTGTGTGGGGCGGTGGCTCTGAGATCTAAGGGGAGGCTGAGGAGGGGCCTCTCAGAGCTCTTTGTGCAGGGAGAGCTGTAGGCAGGGGGAGGAGAGGGAAGCTGGGTCCAGCAGTGCTGCTCTACACCTGGGACCGAGTCCGCGCGTGCATCAAAAGGGTGGGATAAACTGTTTCTGAAAGAGTGCTCTTCCCACTTTGACTCAGTTTTCTGAGCCCCCTTCCTCTTGTTGCCCCTGCTCCCCAGCACTGATGCTTCCTCCGCCCTGGATTCTATCCCTCCCTTTACTTCCATCGGTTCAGCCCTCCTGAGGGTCCCTGGCTCTGCCCCTGGGGCCCCCTCCTCTCTCTGGGGAGTCTACACCTTTGGTCCCGGTGCCCCCTCCTCCAGTCCTGCCCCTAACTCTCCCACCCCGACCTAGCCTATGTTTCTGGGCACAGCTGTCATTGGCAGGGCTGTGCGGGGAGAGCCTGATGGCTCCCAAAGGGTGGTTCTGAGACCACCTGGTGTGGGGTCCTGCTCTTTCTCTCTCCCACCCCTTTGGAACCTCGGAATTCCTCTTCCCTTCCCTTCCCTCTGCCCCCCAGTGTCTGCTCCTGAACCCCAACCTTAGACCTTCCCAACATAGAGGTCCTCTGGTCCACCCTCTCGCTTATCTCCAGGGCCACCTCCTGGCTATAAGGGCTCTGGGCCAGGAACCTTCATATTCCCCTCCCCTATCTCCCCGACACCCCAGCTAAGCTGAGTAGTGAAACCCCAGCTCTCAGAGCAAAGATGTGCTGAGTCTGAGTTGAGAAAGCTGCCCCCGAGTGGACAGAGGTCTGGGTGCTTCCTGCCAGCAGCTGCCGTGGCTGCCGGTCACCCTCAGCATTGTGAGATCTTTGACTCTCACTTGTATCACCTGTAAGATGGGGATGACAACATCTGTAGAGGGAGGGGCTCATATTTGTAAACTAATTAATTCCTTGGCCGAAATAGAATAGGTGATGGAAAATATAGCTATTTTTATTATTAACACTCACTGCTACACCTTAAGGTCTTCAGGACTCACGCCTGCCTGCCAAGGTATCTCTTTCTGGAAATTTCCTTTTCTGTCCTGTTCCTCAGCCTGTGTGTGATCCTCTCTCCTTGTCCTCAAACTCAATGAAGTCTGAGCTTCAATCTCTGCTTTTCCCTTTTTTATTCTCTTTGCAACTTTCTGCTCTCTGAGCCCTCGTCTCCCAAAGTCCATGATGTGTCCCCACCCTCAGCCCAGGATTGGCTGGGTTCTCTCTCTCTCTCCAAAGAGGAGAGTCAGCCCAGACAGCAGTGGGTCACAGGGAGATGGGCAGAGGTGGGCCAGAGGGGGCGGGGGTGGTGCAGAGAACCGGAAGGGACAAGGACTTTGGGGTGTGTGAGGAAGAAGGAATGGGAGTACCGATGGGAGGAGACGGGACCTTCTGCTGAACCTGCGTGCTCAGCTCGGCCGTCCCAGGGCTGCAAGGTCAGTACTCAGACAGGTGGGCAAGGGATTAAGCGCGCCCCCAACCCAACGCCCCTTGGAGAGGCTGCCCAGGGGGGAAGACATATGTTGGCCTTTAGAACCTTGAAAGACCCCAGCCCCAAACTGCCTCTGATTTGGGAGGAACTGGTGGCACGTCCTACCTCTGTGGCATGTATCTGGAAAATGGGGTATGTGGTGTTATGGCGACAAAACGACCTACCAATGAATTCCTCTGTTCTACCGCCAATACAGGGGCTTCAGCGATGGCCACATCCACCTCTAATGCGCTTTTGCACGCGGCTCTCAGCAACTCCCCACACTCTCAAGGCCCAGCAAGGCGGCCACTGAGTACCTCTGAAATTTCTCCCACTCCAGATAGTAGGGAACACATACCTATGACTATCACCACCTCCCCCCACTTGAAATCCATTTCTGAAACGTTGCTCAAATCGCCAATCAATTCCAACACCTCAACAATCCCCATGTCCAAGTTTGTCTTCAAGGTTGAGACCACTCCACCAACCGTGATTGTCTATATGGGCACGACAGAGTGCATCAATCCAACGAACCTTGTAATCACTACCACTTACCCCACCACCACGTGCATGACACAGACCCAAGTGTCCCTCACCAGCTCTTACACCACCACTCCTGTGACAGAGAAGCCACGGACAACCATTACCAGTACTTATCCCGTGACAACTACCAAGAGAGTCACTTCAGCCGTGACCAATTCTCCCAGTACCACCACTCCGGGGAAATCTCCCACAACCATGACCCCGCCCCCTTCCTTTGTCCCAACAACCCACACAACTCTAGACACTCCGATCTCCTCTGTGACTGGTACCACACAAAGGGCTATCCCTACCGCTGCAAGTACCCACACAACCCAGTCTCCGACCCCAACAATCGTGTCTACCTCTGCTACTACCCCTTCTCTAACTACTAGGAAAACCTTGTTAACAACAATCAGCACCCGTAGCACCTTGATTACAACCATCACTTCATTTCCAGACATGGTCAGTACCTTTCAGACATCCACAGCTATCACTCAAGAACCTACTTCAAATGATATATTAACAACACCTACAACACAAGTTGTATCTGTTGCCACCTCGAAAACAACAGTATTGCCCATCGCCTCAACAACACAAATAACCAAGACTGCTACCACAGATACAGTAATGACACCCACATCAACGACACCTGCCACCTCGGAAACAACAGGATTGCCCGTCACCTCAACAACACAAATAACCAAGACAGCTACCACAGATACAGTAACGACACCCACATCAACGACACCTGCCACCTCGGAAACAACAGGATTGCCCGTCACCTCAACAACACAAATAACCACGACTGCTACCACAGATACAGTAACGACACCCACATCAGTAACACCACAAAGTACACCAGACATCACGTCTTCAACCGATTTCTCTACTGGAAGAACAATGACACCAGCGAACACTGCGTCCACATCCTTGAGTACCACTGGTCCATTGACCCCCACCAGCGAACTCAGCTCCACACTCGCTCTTTCCAGCACCTCACCCACCCACACAAATATCATCCCATCTTCCCCTCCACCTTCCCCAACCTCAGAGCCAGTCTCCACTTCGACTGCAAACACTAGCCCTATGTCCACCCTGAGTACCACCATCCCCGCTACACACCCAACTTCTGGCCCTTCAACTCCCACCACTCCTCCCATCAGGTCCACAACAGAAATCACCACTCCCACGCACATTGAAGCTCCTGTCACCTCGATCACAGCCACTTTTCCCATTCTAGCCTCAACTACAGAAGTAGCCCAGTGTGGGACCACAAGCGTGGTAACAGCACGCACCTCAATAACAGCTCTCAGTACTTCAAGTGTTTCTCCCTCAACACCTTTCCCTGAATTGATTACTTCTACTAATGCAATAAGTACCCCTTTTAGTACCATCATCTCGTCTTCAATACCTGAAATAACAATATCATCTCTATCTTCCATCAGCACAAGTTCACTGGTCTCTACGACAAGTAAGTCTTTTCCTACCTCCTCTCATGTCTACAGTACAGACATCACAGGGTCTTCTGTCACTGCTTTTCCTACTTTTTCCTCATCTGAAACTGCAAGAACTTCTCTCACCACTTCTCCCCAAAATGGTAGCAGTCGTCTTACCCAAACCACCACCATGTTGACTCTTTCTTCCACTACCCAATGTCCAGAATCAATATCGGTTACAATAGTGTCTGCCTCTCCCACTACACCATGTATAGAAGTGGGTCCAAATCCTGAAGTTACTTCTACGCCCACCATCCCATTATCAGTCTTTACCTCTACTACTGAGAGGGCCACCTATCCCAGTTCCACCACCAGGACAACTGTGTTCCCTGCAAAAACGGACACTTCTACTTCCGTTTTCGAAACTGACCCCACTGACATGACTGATGCGCCTAGTTCTATCAGCACTGGAACCATCCCCATTAACACGGATTTCACGAGCACACAAAGACCCACCAGTGGCACCTGGATCAGCACCAACTTTGTAACTACCCCACGTGTGCCCGGCTCCACTAGCCTCCCAGTGACCATGAAACCAAGTAGCAGCTTTTCAACTACCATGATGACTTCAAGCAAGCTGACGCGCCCCACCTCACACATCACCAGCGCTCCAGGGATACCAGCGGCTACCACCAAGACTCTCTCCACCCTTACGTCACCCAGGACAACTTTGACCACGACTCAGATGACCACACAGTCTAGGTTGACCACCACCCCAGGTTGGATCTCCTGCCTCCATGTGGCCTCTCCTCCCTCTCCTGCTATATTCCCATGACCAAGGTCAATTCTGTCCTGAACTTCCTGTTTTCCTGTGCTCCCCAGGCACTTGTGACAATGGTGGCACCTGGATGCAGAGCCAGTGCTCCTGCCCCAGCACTTTCTCTGGCTCCCGCTGTGAGTTTGCTGCGGAACAAATAGATGTGGGTGAGTTGCTCTCTGCACTTTCTCTCGGGAGGTGCCACTGACTCTAATGGGCCCAATCATTTTGCTGAATCCCTTCATCCTTGCTTTCTGCCTCATGCTCTCCCCTACCCCATACCATGCCTAATCTCCACCCTCACCTCCAGGAGGTCGCTGGGACCACTTTCTTTCCTGGGACCTCCTCCCAGTCTGGGCTGCTTCGAGTTGTATTAGGTTCTAATTTCTGCTGTAACAAATTACCACAAACTTAGCAGATGAACATTGCAAATTTATTATTGTACAATTCTGTACATTAGAAGTCTGACATGAGTCTCGCAGGGCTAAAATCAAGGTGTTGGCAGGGCTGGGTTCTTTCTGGAGGCCCTAGGAGAGAATCCATCTCTTTGCCCTTTCCAGGTTCACAAGTGGCCCACATTCCTTGTCTCAAGGCCCCCTCGCTCCATCTTCAATGACAACAGCTTTGCATCTCTGTGCCTGTTTTCCATACTCACATCTTCCTCTGACTGATTCTGACTTCTGCCTCCCTCTTCCACTGCTAAGGACCCTTGTGATAATACTCGGACCACCCAGATAGTCCACATTAATTTTCCCATAATGAGGTCAGCTGGTTAGTACCCTTAAATCCATCTGCCACTTTGATTCCTTCATGCCATATAGCATAAGATATTCCCAGGTTCTGGGGATTAGACATAGGCATCTTTGGGGGCCATTATTCTGCTTCCCATTGGGGCAGACGTGGGAGAGACTACAGGCCTGACTGCTGGACATCCTGACTTTCAGTGTTTCTCACATCTCAGGACAACTCATTCCAGAATTCCTGCCTCTCTCCCTCCTGCTGTTCAGTCAGTTCTCAGGGAACATGGAGAGGGGCCACGGGATTAGCCTCTGGGTCAGGGTGGTAGTGGTGATATCAGACAGGAGTGGATGGTGAAGTGACCAGAGCAGGGAATGTTGTGTGCAGACAAAGTGGACGCTGAAGTGGGCATGGAGGTTTCTGTTGACCAGAAGTTCTCCCCGGACCTTAATGACAACACTTCTAAGGCCTATAGGGATTTCACGGACACCTTCCGGGATCAGGTGAGGGGGAAGGGGAGGGAACTCAAAGGTCTGCCCCTGGAGTTGAGCTTGGGTCCCTGCGTACCCTCTGGTCTGGATGTTCAGATGTGAGCCCAGGATCCTTGGCATTTCAGATGAAGAAGGTCTACCAAAATGTGGAGGGGTTCAAGGAGGTGGTGATCCTTTCTCTGAGGTAGGAGACCCTTCTGGCACTGTGGAGACAGTGTCAAGTGGTGGGGGGGATGAACTAAGAAGTGCTGGAGAAGACATCCTTTGCTTTTGGAATCGTCAGATGTCATAAAGAGAGGGATGGAGTGAGGATGCAAACGAAGCACTCTGTAGAGGGTATTTTTCAGTCATTTTCTGGAGTCATTTCTCTGTAGGAGGGATGTCACCCCTACTCTCAAAGCATGTTGGAAGGTGAATGATTCAGTGGGACAAACAGGGAGGCGGTGCATGAGGGATGGTGCCTGGTATCTGGTCTATAGCTGGTCTCTCTCTAGTTGGCACCTGGTCTGCTGGATGGGTCAGCAAGAGGGAGGCAGAGAGCCCAGGAGGGCCTGGTTTGATTATGGCTTGAGGCAATGCCAAGAGAATGTCAATCATTCCTTGTCCCACCTACTCAGGCTGATAAAGGCAGAGGTGCTGGACATAATGTGTCTGGAATCCCAGCTCAATGCCCACTTCCTGCCAACACCCGTATAGTTGTGGTTGGTCTGGAAGTGCCCTTCTACGGACCTATGATGGCCTGGGCCTGGGCACCTTTTAAGGCTCCCTGCCCCCTTGCCCCCCCTCAGGAATGGCAGCATTGTTGTGGACTACCTGGTCCAGCTGGAGTTACCCTTCAGCCTCCAGCTGGAGAGCGAGTATGAGAATGTGAAAGTGGCCCTGAAGGAGGAGCTCCAGACTTTCAGCCAGAATAGCAGCTGCGGGAAGGACCAGGGTGAGCAGAAGCTGGGGGCCTTGGGCTGCAGGGAGGGGCCAGGGTCACAGCCACCGTCCCAGCCTGCTCCACAGGGTGAGCAGAAGATGGGGGCCTCGGGCTGCAGGGAGGGGCCAGGGTCACAGCCACCATCCCAGCCTGCTCCAGTGCAGACAGGGTCCTTCTGGGGTCAGGTGCCAGACCTGTGGTACCTCTGGCAGGTTGGGAGAAGAGACACAGGTCCCCAGCCAACTGGGTCAAGGATGGGGCTAAGGAGGGGCTCACCAGAACCTGGGTGCTGTGGAAGAGACAGTTCTGCTCAAGGTTTCCAGGGTGGCTGAGGACCCCTGACTATTCAGGGGACATGAGGGAGTCCAAAGGGGTCTTCCCTTGTTGCCCATTCACACCTCCTCCATACTGACAGAGCCCTCTCTGCCCCTCCCTGTGCCTCCCCCCAATTCCACCTGTGCCTCTGTGTCTCCCCCACCCGCCCCCAGTCTTGTGTTTTAAGCCTGATTCCATCAAGGTGAACAACACCACCAGGACGGAGCTGTCCCAGGAAGGTGAGAGGTTGGGCAAAGGGCTAAGTGGCTCCAAGAGGCCATGACCCCTCCCACAAGGGACATCTGTCCACTGAAATTCCCTAGGGAGGATGGGGAGACCTTCTGGGGAGGCAAGTGATATGGACCCGGCAGTGCTGCCTGCCTGGCCCTTGTTAGTAGCTTCCACCTGAGGACCAGCAAAGAAGGTGAGGAGAGGGTGAGGGGCCTGCCCTTCCCTCATCTAATCCCAAGGTCTACCCCTCGACACCCCACCCTCGGAAATGTAGTCCTTCTCATCCATTTTCAGAGTCATTTCATAGCCTGGCCCCAGAGTAGAGTGGATGAAGTCTTTGCCTCTGCAACCCCCTTCCTATCCCCCAGCCATCTGTCGCCACGCTGCTGCCGTGGGCTACGAGGATTTCTACTTCCCCTTGGTGAAGGAGAACAAGCTCCTCTGTGTCACCAAATGCACGGCGGGCGTGGACGGCGCCATCGACTGTCGTCAGGGCCAGTGCGTTCTGCAGAGGAGCGGTCCTTATTGCCGGTGAGGCCCCGCCCACAGCCAGCTGAGCCAATCACCCGACCCCGCTCAGCCGGCGCCGCCAGAGGCCCCGCCCCCTGGCCCCCGGGTCACCCACCTGCTAGTACCTGCGTGGTCCAGGGGCACTAGCGGACCAAACCCAGAAGGTGGTGAGGGCGTGTGACCTGTGACACGTTCCTCGCAGCTGCTTCTCCACGGACACGCACTGGTTCTTGGGCTCGCGCTGCGAGGTGACCATCTCCTGGAAGGCGCTTGTCGGAGGCCTGGCGGGGACCGCGGCGCTGCTGCTGCTGCTGCTGCTGGGGGCGCTGAGCGTCTTCGTCGCGCGCTCGTGGAGGAGGCGCGGCCAAGGCGGAGACCTGTGAGTGCGCTGGAGGTGGAGGGCTGAGGGCCGCAAAGGGGTCCCAGACCGGGCGGCCCTGCCCTGACGATGCAGCGCCCGCCTGGCAGGTCCTGGGACGACAGGAAGTGGTTCGAGACCTGTGATGAGAACACCGAGAAGACTTTTTCTAACTTGGGCTTCGAGAATGACAGAACAGGTGAGTCCTGTCTCCTGGGGAAGGGAGACGGGGGCTTCCCTGGGTACCATTTTGGCCTGGGCAGGACAGGAGGACCTCTCTTGCCCAAGACAGGCATATACCTCTTCCCAGAGTTTGCTTCGTGGCTTCCGCGCCCCCTTCTAAGGCCCAGGTCGTGCACAGGCCGTCCCCGCAGGGCAGGCGCAGGGGCACAGGAGCCCCCCTTGGCCCTGCCTTCCTGACGTTTCCTTCCCTCCTCTTTGCTCCCCACATCTTCCCTCTCCCCACCACCGCCCCCGCCCCCCACGCCCGTTCTCTTTTCTCTCTATTTAAAGATGAAAACTTCTATGTGGCCTTGGAGAACGTGGACACTAATATGACGGTGAGGGGGCAAGGTGGGGTGGCGGTAAGGAGTGCTCCCAGGTCCAGTTCCCGATGCCCCCCTTCTCAGGACAGGGGCCGGGCAGGGACAAGGAGGCGGTGACCTTCTAGCCGGCCTCTGCTGGGTGGCTTCCTCTTCTCACTGCCTGTCTCACAAATTCTGTGGCAGCTGCACTTCCACAAACCTGAGGTGAACTTGACCTCTCTGTGACCTCCACACTGCCTTCTCCACGCTGCCGCGGACAGTGCAGGGAACCATCTGCACTGCCTCTGAAGAGATGGCTGTGAACTCCTGCGGCTCAGTCTCCTGGTTTCCTTGGGCAGCATCAGACTCCCCCCTGACCCCTATCCTTCTCCCAACTTGTGTGAAACCCACCTGGAGACCCAGTTCAAATCCAGGCTCTTCCACTCTGGGACCTTGGGCAAGTCAGTCACTTCTCTGAACCTCGGTTTTGTCACCTGTAAAATGAGTGTGGCCGGGCTTCCCTGGTGGCACAGTGGTTGAGAGTCTGCCTGCCGATGCAGGGGACATGGGTTCGTGCCCCGGTCCGGGAGGATCCCACATGCCGCGGAGCGGCTGGGCCCGTGAGCCATGACCGCTGAGCCTGCGCGTCCGGAGCCTGTGCTCCGCAGGGGGAGAGGCCCGCATACCGCAAAAAAAAAAAAAAAAAAAAGAGTGTGGCCCACTCGTCCTAATACCTTGTGGGATTATTGTGAAAACCAGATGTGCTTGGTCAGACCTCTGTCCCAGCGCACCTTCCTGTGTCGGCCCTCATGCTTATATGGCTTCTCTGAGATCCCCAGTCCCCATGTCCTTCCCCAGGGCTCAGGCCTCCATTTCTCCTTTTCCTGGGGCATCCCTACTGCCGGGTCCTCACCCTGTACATGCAAGCAGCCTGCAGCCCACCCCATCCTCCTACCCTCTCCTTATATAACTCCCCTTGCACCCCTTGCCCCCATCCCTTAAACTTTCTCCCCTCTGAACCCACTTCTTAAGTCACTTCTCCCCCACAGCCCAGTGCCCAGCCCTGCATCTCCCCCAGTTTCCGTACTTTCCCCTTCCCCATCCCTGTACCCTCAGCCCTAAATACCCCCCTGCCCCCCGCATCTCAGTGCCCCAGTCCTAAATCCTCCCTCCTCTTCTCCCCCCATCCCTAGCTAGGTACAGATGCCCTCTGCATCTTAGGACCCCCAGGTGGTGCTCCCTAGGCCAGGTCCCCCATTATGAGGCTCCATTCTTCCTGTTACCCCCAGGTCCCTGAGGATGAGAGGAAGTGGGGTCCTGAGGTGGGAGAGCTCCTCCAGCACCTCCTCCTCATTCCCCTAACTCTCCCTCCCCTCCCTCAGTGCTTCCCCCCATTCCTACCCCCTTCCCCACCCCTTCCTCCCTTCCTCTCCCTGGTCTCACCCCCATCCCTGCAATAACCTCTGGAGACAGAAGCCCCCAACCTCCTTTGCAGGAAGACCTCACTCACCTGGGGACAGAAAGTCTGCAAGTCTCCCGTTCTCCCAACTGAACATAATATAGCATTTATTGTAAAAGAAACTGCTCTGTGTCTTTCTCTTTCTCACACTCTGGTGCTTCCACTCGGTTGAGGAACAAGGATGTCAGGAGATGTAGGAGGGCCTGGGAGCACAGGTTTCTCCCAGCAAGGAATGAAGGGTTCCGTGGGCAGCTCTCAGGGACCACGACTGTCCTCAAAGGGAACGTCGAGATTGGAGGACCCATTTTCTCAGGGAATGGGTGGGAGCAGGTGGTGGGAGCCTGTTGGGTTTGTCATCTGTGCCCCTTGACGTTAAGAGCTTACGGCTGAGTCAGGGAGGTGGGTGACTCCAGCTGAGCCAGCTGTCATTGGCGCTGTTAGGTGAGTCAGGCATCCCCAAAGACCTTGAGACTGCAAACCTGGGTGGCAGAGACACTCACGCCAGGGCCTGCCACGCCGGGGGCTGGGGCCCTCTTGTTTCCACTTCTGTGGGCAGCAGCAGGCTGTCAGACTGAGCTGAGGGTGGTCAGGGCTGGCAGAACGAGGTTCTCCAGGTGGGGGTGTTGGAACGACCCCCGGGACCTTTGTCTAGGACAGGAGAGAGACTGACAGTGGCCAGTGTGCGGGTAGAGACCAGGACCATAAAGCCTCAGGTGCGAGTGGAAGTCCCACCCAGGAGAAGCGCTGGTGGGCAGAGGGGGCCCGGGGGAAGGCACTGCCCTTCTTCAGAAGGGGCCAGCTTGAAGTGGGTGATGAGGAAGGAAGACCCGAAGGGGGGCCTCTTGGGAGTAAGGGCGGAGGGTCCTTCACTTGGCCTGGTCCCTCTGGCAGCTCCTTCTAGGGTTCTGTTGACCCTCCCTCCATAGTCACCGTCTCCCTGGGTTTCTTGGCCCTCGCATCTTGGCAACCATCGCGCACTCACGCCTCTGCTGCCTGTCCCTTCCTCCTGCCCTGCCCCTCCCATGACTCTGGCTTCCACACTATAGAGATCCCGCAGAGGGAGGTTCAGGTCTCTTAGAGAGGAGGAGGGTTGACCGGCTGCCCTTTGGCCAACTCCCCGTGTCACCCACCAACCCCATCGTCTCACCTCCACCCGGGGCCAGGCAGTGTCCTTCCTGAGGCAAAGGTCTCTGGGCTCCTTTATATGGTTGACCCCTCCCTGGGAGGCACTCGTTTCTTAGTTTCTTCTGATGTGCGAAGATCCTACACCCAGGGCCTCACTCTCAGGGAGATGCTGGCGACCTGGATCCTGTCAATGGCTCTCTGGCTCTGGGCGTCCGACGCTGCCACATCCACGACACCAGGTGAGTGAGATACAGCCCGAGCCCCGCGGTGGTCCCGGTGTGTGCCGGCCTCAGGCAGGGCTGCAGGTGGCTAGCCTCCCTTCTTCCTTCCCTCCCTCGCTTTTCAGGGGAGGGGGCTGCCCAAGGGCTGGACACCCAGGCCATGACCTCATCCCGCCTTTGGAAGCTAAAGGGGTCACCCCGGAGACCTGCGGGTGAGGAGGAAGGGGCCTGGACTGTGCTGTGCTGTTGAGAGTTTGCACCAAGCCCCACCCCGGGGCTGAGTGGGAGCTGGAATCCACCCATTCTGTTCTCCAGGCTTCCCCCTGGGAAAACAGGGGGCTCTGCCTGCCCTCATCCTGGGGTCTGCCCCAGCCTAAGGGTCGGCCCTTTCCAAACCTCACAGAGACACTGCACAGGCTGCCAGCCCTGGCCAGGGAGGGCAGGAGTCCACGGGGTGTCCAGCAGCTTCCCTCCTTGCCTGGGGAGAGCCTCAGGGGTGCCAGGGACAGCCCCTCTGGTTAGAAATGGCTGAAAGGCTGAGGGAGAGACAGACTCTGTGGTCCGTGTTAAACCTTTTCACGGCCGTTTGTCTGGGAAGAGACTGGTTACAAGCTGATTCCCATGGGTTCCCTCATGCGGAACAGACTTTCTGGTTCCCCCGAGACAGGGAAGTGCCCCTGGGAAGGGGTGGGCAGGGCAGATGCTGGGGTGAGGGGCATTGGGGGAGTGAGCCCAAGGTGCCAGGTGAAAGAGGCATGTCTTGAGTTGAAGGACATGCATGGTGTGTGATGAGCGGTGGCAAGGGGGTGGGTGGGTGGGAGGGTGGGAGCTGCGGTCGGGGGCCTTGGAGGTCTTCAGGGCGGCTGTGAGAGAAGCCACGCAGGAACTTAGGCCCCTAGGGGCCACCTCAGCTGACCATGCCTTAGTGTACTTCTTCCTCCCCTACCAAGACATGTTGGGGGCAGCAGCACTGGCTGGGAGAAGCCAAGGGGAGAGGAGCCAGGACTGGGGGTGTGAACTTTGTGGCTTTAGGGACATTATGAAAATATGTTAATTAAAGACATTTTAGCCTTAAGCTAATATACAGAGAAAAGGAAGCTATGGAAGGGGGTCAACCTTAGGAGGGGTCCTCCCATCCCTGCTCCCCAGGCAGATGCTGAGGAGAGGGATGGTGGGGATGACGATGACAGTGATGAAGGACCCAGAAATCAGCAAGGGTATTGCCTCTGTTTCTCCCGCCATGCCTTCGAGACAGCCACCCACACAAAGTATTGCAAGGTGCTCATAATCGCATGGAAAAGACCATGTTGAATCCGTTAGAACGCCAAGGAATCAAAAGCATCTGTCTTGATAAAGGCACGGAGCCATCGGGAGTGGGGAGCTCAGGCGAGGAGGGCCATTCCGGGGACACCAGGCCTGATGACACCCCAGGCCCCCCAGCCCCCTACTCGCAGAAGGCTCTGCTATTCACAAAGCCATTTCAGAGCATGTAGCCTGTATGACTCATCAGGAAAATTAGGAAAGGAAAGGAAGGCAGACAGGAAAGAGAGACTCAGAGAGGGTGAGTGACTTACCTGGGACCAGCATGACCCATGATTATATGATAATTAGCAGGACCTCCCCCGTATGATACCAGGTTTGTGCTGCCCTGACCCCGCACTGGAGGCCCTCCGCCCTCTGCAATACCTCCATCCCACTGCGTGCATTCTGGGTCCTCTTCAGAAGTCAGATCAGAGACTGCTGGTGGCATATGTGGTTTTCTTTGTTTCTCATCTGCTCCCTCCTCTTGGTACCCCAGTTCACCAAGAGGACTGATGAAGTCTTGGACAACTGAACAGTGGGGAGAAGGAATGGCAGCCTGAGAAAGTAGAAAAACGCTGCAGGGCTGTGCAGGGGAGTCGAGGTGTAGGAATGTCCCAAAGGTGAGGGGCATGTGCCCGGTGGGGAAAGCAGGTTGGTGAGGGAATACCTTTGGGTAACAGGAGCATCAAAACCAGGTGGAGGCTTTTA
This sequence comes from Aethalodelphis obliquidens, assembly GCF_003676395.1. Taxonomy (NCBI): domain Eukaryota; kingdom Metazoa; phylum Chordata; class Mammalia; order Artiodactyla; family Delphinidae; genus Aethalodelphis; species Aethalodelphis obliquidens. The sequence continues at coordinate 7,059,363 of NW_020837974.1, forward strand.
GACACCAGAGGACCTCCAAGGACAGAGCAGGGGTGGGTCACCCCTGCCAGGACAGGTGCAAAGAGGGACGTTGGGAGCCATCCTGGCATGAGGCCATGGGGCTCCAGCTGGGAACCCAAGTTCCTTGGAAATAGAGAGGAAGGTCCCTCTTGATGATGGGCATCAAGATAGATGGTTCTAGAACCTGTGTGACTGGGGAGCAGGAGATTCTTTTTGGTGGTTGACAAAGGGCTCCAGGCAGGCCTGTTGAGCTTGGGCTGAGCATGGGATTTCTGGAGGGAGCTTTCCTAGAGGCCTGGGACTCAGGAAGGAGGATAAAGAGAGGGACATGGTCTAGAACTCTCCATTCTCTATGTGCTGCAAGGGCCGCAAAGACCACACAACACCAGGGATCAACTTGAGGATTGGAGTCTGTGTCCTGTTTTGTGTACATGAAGCTCCAGAGTGTTCCTAGGAAGGGTGGGGGAGAGGACTGCTTAGGATGGCAGCAGGGACCAGGCACCGAGTGCAGGAGCCTAGAAAGGTGAAAGTGGAAGTGGAAACGTCCGGTGTATAAAAGTGTGCTGGGGCTTCCCTGGTGGCGCAGTGGTTGAGAATCTGCCTGCTAATGCAGGGGACACGGGTTCGAGCCCTGGTCTGGGAAGATCCCACATGCCACAGAGCAACTAGGCCCGTGAGCCACAACTACTGAGCCTGCACGTCTGGAGCTTGTGCTCCGCTACAAGAGAGGCCGCGATAGCGAGAGGCCTGCGCACCGCGATGAAGAGTGGCCCCTGCTTGCCACAACTAGAGAAAGCCCTCGCACAGAAACGAAGACCCATGACAGCCAAAAAATAAACAAATGTGGGGGTTTAAAAAAAAAAAAAAAGTGTGGTGAAGGCCACAACAGACTTGTTCACAGTAGACAAAGGGGCAACCTTTGAAGCGTAGGTGACATAAATTTAGAGCAATTAAAAGGCAGTAGTTGTATTTTTTTGTTTTTGATATTATGGATAAAGCCACTACAGGTCTTGTACACATTTTTGGATGGACACATGCACTCATTTCTCTTGGATTTATAATTGGAAGTAGAATCACTGAGTCATAGGGGGGGCTTACGTTTAGTGTCTTACGCAGAGTAATAAACTTACCCATTCAGCAAACACAGGAGACCTGGCTCTGCCCAGGCAGGTACTCTGAACCAGGTAGGATGAATAAGCCAGTTTATAGTCTTGTTTATTAGACAGAAACACGGGAACGGGGCAGAAAGAACCACAACCCAGGGCTGCTGCTGAGGCTCCGAGAGGGGCCCCGGTGGAGGAGGGTGAAGGGGGTACCACTCAGAGGCTGTCCGCCTGGGCTGATCTGGGAGCCTGTAGGGAGAGGTGACACTGGAGTTTGCTGGCTGACGGGGAGTCCGGGGAGGGAGTCGTAATAGATGCTCAAAGCCTTTAGACAATTTCAGAACCGACAAAGCCATACGTAGCTATGGACAGAACTGGAGTAGTGACAAACAGATTCCCTGGGTACAACACATCAGGAAGCCACGCCTCCCGCTGTCTGGGTGTGACACTAATGATCAGAACGGCTGGTGTTCACCGAGGGCCTACTATGTGCTAGACAGTGTTCTAACTGATAGCTCAGTTAAATTTCCCAGCGACCCTGGGAAGAAGCACTGTTACTGATTTCTGTTTTATACATGGGGAAACTGAGGCATGGAGATGTTAACTAACTAGTTCAAGGCTTCCCATCTATCAGGTGGAGGAGCCAGGATGGGAACCCACGCTGTCAGGCTCCAGAGCCCACATTCTTTACCACTTGCTCTAACTGGGGGTGTCCGTGTGTGTTAGTTTCCTGAGGCTGCTACAACAAATTACGATAGACTTTGTGCTTCAAACAACAGAAATTTATTCTCTCATAGCTATGGAGGCCAGAAATCCGAAATAAGGTATCATCAGGGCCTGGTCCCTCCAGAGGCTCTCATTGTCCCTTCCAGCTTCTGGTGGTTCTTGGCGTTGCTTGGCTGTGTGGCATCACTCCAACCTCTGCATCTGTCTTCTCATAGCCTGCTTCCCTGTTTGTGTCAAGTCCCCCTTGCCTTTCTCTTATAAGGACACCAGTCATTGGATTTAGGGCCCACCCTAAATCCAGGATGATCTGATCTTGAGATCCTTAACTTAATTACATCTGCAAAGACCTTATTTCCAAATAAGGTCACCCTCAAGGGTATATGGGGATTAGGACTTGGACATATCTTTTGGGGGGACATAATTCAACCCACTCTACCATGCTTCTACAGCAATCAGAGCAACAGCCCTTCAGGGAGGCAGTGAGCAGGGGCAGCGGCAGGTGGCACTGGCTGCTGGTGCTAGAAAGCCGGGAAGCCCATTCATTCGCCACAGGTGTGTGCAGGGCAGGGGGTGGGGCAAGGTGGCCCCGGCCTTGTCTCACCCCTAAGGCGACTCTGCCGGGTGGGAATGACCTTCCAGAAAAGGAGACAGGCCCAAGTCACTGAGGTTGTGTGTGGCAGGGCTGAAAGTACACCCAGGACTGAGTGACACAGCCTAGTGGCCCCCACATGGCTTCTCTTGTAGGATATTCTAGAACAGTGGTCCCCAACCTTTTTGGCACCAGGGACGGGTTTTGTGGAAGACAATTTTTCCACGGACAGGAGGTGGGGAGCGGGGGGTTGGTTCAGGCGGTAATGCAAGCAATGGGGAGCGACGGGGAGCGGCAGATGAAGTTTCGCTCGCCTGCCCGCGACTCACCTTCTGCTGTGCGGCCCGGTTCCTAACAGGCTGCGGACTGGTGCCGGTCCACGGCCCGGGGGTTGGGGACCCCTGTTCTAGAATGAGAAGGGTGGTGAAGGCAGGCATCATTCATCCCCATTTTCCGGGGGAAATGGAAGTTCAGAGAGGTTAACTGCACAAGATCCCGTAGCTGGGTAGCACCTGCCCTCACAGGTGTGCCCCCCGCTCCACACCCCACCCTTCAGGGCTGCTCCCATGGACCCCGCTGAGCCACCACAAGCAGAAATGTGTTTTGGAGGTGGTAGGAGGGGACCGTCTCCTATCGAGGTGGCGATCTTCAGACTTGTCCCAAGGTGTTTTCGAGGGCTTTTTCCCAAGAATGCCACCAAGTGAAAAACTTGCTTGGCAAACCAGCTGCCTAACTCAAATGATTATCTTTTAAAGAAAGAAGCAATAAGAACTGTACACAGGACAAGAAAGTAAAATTTTACTTGTTTGGTAGGAGAGCTGGTGTCTTGGATGGCTAGTGCAACACAGACATTAGATCATTTTTGTTAAAGCATTTTGATCACAAAGGTGTGGGGAATCCCAGCTTGGGAATTATTAGTGATTTTGCATGAGTTCTCCAAGGTACTGGGCACACCTAAGTTTTAATTTTTACAGCATATGCATTTATTATGTTCAGACATTATATCGTGAATGCCTATTTATGGTAGAACATTTAGAAAATATAGACAAACAAAAGGAGGAAAATCTCTCTTAAGCTTACCACTCAGATAAACATTGCTAACATTTTGGTCTTTTTCTGAATAGGTATTTAGATTTATTCTAGGGGCAGTTTCTGTTTCAATGGCTGATTAATATTCTATTTTATGGAATACCCTAGTCCTCTAACTGGTCTCCTATTCTTTTATTCTTGGACAGGTCTTCCCCAATCTTTCATAGATAATGATGCAATAAACCTTCTCGTAAAACATTTTTTTAAAAAATCTGCATCAGATTACTTTACTTTAGGGTCAGTAACTAGAAGTGGAATCATTAAAATGGTATGACTCTGCCACGATCCCTGATGCACATTTTCAAAATTATCCTTTAGGAATATGATACTAAGCTAACGTCCATCAGCATCTTATTCCCCAACCAATACCAGCTACGTTACTTAACATCACAGAGCGGGGTGCAATGTGATAAGCTTACCAGTGAAGTTGACCATTCTCTTCTCATAGGCTTATTGGCCATGTACATTGTTTCTGTGGAGAATGCCTGTGTTTTTCCTTTGCTCAGCTTCCTGGTGGAACATCTTCTGACCCTGGAGGTTGACTTTGGGAAGGAGTTTGCTCAACTTCTCTGACGCATCCTTTGGGGATGACATGACCACCGGAATCTCAGGCTGGGAAGGTTCTGAAGCTCTTCACAGGGCACAGTCTAGGGTGCCTTTTTCTTGTCCCTCCCAGAAATGAGTGAAAGCCTTGGGCATGGACGGGGCTGCTGCTGGGGAGGTGGGGGATACGGCAGAGCCCTTATCTTGCGGTACGTGGGCCTCTCACTGTTGTGGCCTCTCCCGTTGCGGAGCACAGGCTCTGGACGCGCAGGCTCAGTGGCCATGGCTCACGGGCCCAGCCGCTCCGCGGCATGTGGGATCTTCCCGGACCGGAGCACGAACCCGTGTCCCCTGCATCGGCAGGCGGACTCTCAACCACTGCGCCACCAGGGAAGCCCCAGAGCCTTTATCTTGAGGGTCTCAGTTAGACAGTGAGCAGGAAAGAACAGCACCAGGGAGGAGAAGGGTGGTTAGGAGGCAGTGGTGTCTTAGGACCTGAAGGAGATGAGAAATTCCAGGAGGAAGGGCAGCCTGGTGAAAAGGACAGGGATTTGGGCACTCAAGCTGGTCGGCAACTATAGCGAAGACGTGGGTGGCAGTAAAAGGGAGTAAATGGTGTGAATTCAGGAATAAAGACCAAAGACAGCCTGTCCAGAGGCCATTCCAACGAGTGTCCTGGCCTTCACTGGGGCCCCCGGCGTCCCACTATGTAACTGCCGTGGGCTCATCAGTCAATCTCCATGCCTCTGCCCTCACTGCCCTTCACTCCAGGGCTCTGCTCCTAAGGCACAGCTGTGATCATGGCCTTTTGCTGGATGTTCTCCACTGTTGCTGAGTCAAGTCCAGAGCTGGCTTCACACCCACCTTGCCAGCCTTCCTTCTGCCCCCTCTGGTCTCTCAGTATTTAGCTCCGCCCCAAACATGTACTCTGAGCTTCCACACATGCTGTTCCCCCCGCCTGAAACGTTTTCTTTGCTCTTCGCCACTCGAGAAACCCTTTTCTTGTGCTAAAAGTAAAACCTACCTTCAGATTGTGCTTGAATTCTACCTTCCAGCTGGGTGAACTTGGAAAGTATTTAACCCTTAGACCCTCAATTCAGGTGTGAAACAGGAATATTCATGTCTACCTCCCAGGGTTACATTAAATAACTAAGAAGAAGTGTCAGGTAGACATTCCAGTATTCATTCTCTCCTTTACTCAAGACGTGCTCATGCAGCAGCCACTCTGGTTCAGGCTGAACGGGGCAGAAATGTTCTCTATGTGCTCAGAGAGGGGCAAAGGGAATTACATACACAGTCATTGAGTTACAGTTGTGATATGGCTACACAGGAATTTGATAGGCCGCCAATAAATGTCACCTCTCGCCACCCCTATTTATTCTTTGTGACTCAGTTAGGGACACGATCATAAATTGCCTTTATATGCTTTCTCATTGTTTGACTTTCTCAGCAAAAATAGTCTACTTTTATAACTTAAAAAGTCCAGTAAAATTTGTAATGCCTAAGTCCACAAAACCCCTTCTTTTTAAAGAAGAAGGGAAAAAGACAGCTTCGATATTACTTTCTTTTCAAAGCCTTCTGAGAAAGGCAGAAGGGTGGTTCCCTCCCTCTCCCACCCTGTTGACTCCCACTGTCCCTTCAAATGGGCCTTGACTGCCCCCGAATTGCACTGGGGGGCCAGGACACCCCGTGAGGGGTAGGGGCTCATTTGTCCGCCAGCCTGGGTTTACTCTGAGCCCTGCTACCCTCTGCTTTGGGTTGACCAGAGGCCCCATGTGTGGTCTCTCTCTCTCTCTCTCTCTCTCTCTCTCTCTCTCTCTCTCTCTGAGCCTCTTCATACCCGAGCCCCAGGGAGGCCCCACCTCCACGCTTGGCAGCCTCTCAGCTCAGCCGCTTCTCTTCCCCATGCTGAATTAGGCAAAACCTAACTCCGTAGGCAGGAGAATTGGGCAAAACAAACATATCTACTGACTTAAAAACAACCAAGCAATCTTGTCAATTTTTTACATTGCTTTAGAATTCCACAAATCATAGGCATTATGCCACCTTTGACCCGAACTGCCTTAATCAACGATTTGATATCACTCTTCCCCTAATGTTCTTTTTCTTTTTAAAATTTTTTTTTATCTGCCTGCTCCTGGTCTTAGTTGCGGCACACGGGATCTAGTTCCCTGACCAGGGATCGAACCTGGGACCCCTGCATTGGGACCATGGAGTCTTAGTCACTGGACCACCAGGGAAGTCTCTCCCTTAATGTTCTGATGGTAGCTCTGCAAAGCCAACGATCCAGAACTGTTGGTGTGAATGACGTATCTTCGCTAATTGTCCACTACCGGGGCCTCCAATCCTGGTCCAGCTCCTGGCCTCTCCCTGTGACTGTCTGCCTCTTTTAGGACCCTGTGAAAATGGGAGCGTCTGGGAGGGCGGAGGGTGCCACTGCCTTGACGGCCTCCACAGTCCTCTCTGCCAGGGGCCAAAGTCCACCTTCCTGAGAGGTGAGAAAGATGCAGCCCCAGGGCATCTTTGCAGAGGAGTGGGGGACCAACAGGAGGGACAGGAGGTCACATGCCCTGCCCTCTCAAGGAGGTTTCTATACACCATCCTGTGGAATTCCTAATAATCCCTAGATTTATGGCACAATTGTCACAAAGATTGTATCCATATTCCATCTTATTCGTCTTATAGGCAGGGTGAAGAGGAGCCAGAGATTATAGTCCCAACTTCCATAGGAAAATAGAGTCTCACATGTGCAGTCACATGTTCTTAGTGGCACAGAGAACACAGAAGAAGCCCTCCAGTCCCAGGGTGCAAGCCCAGCTCCCATTATCAGAGAGCTGCAGCCCATCGAGTGGGCTGTGGGACCAGGGTGGAGGAAGAGCTCATCTGGGCAGTCGCCGGGGTCCCAGGACAGCCAGGTAGTGGTGGTAGTATTCCAGGTAGAGTGGCTAGCCTCTGTGTAAGTATATCTGGAGAGAAAGGACAGGGGATGAATTATCCACAGTAATGGGTGAGTGCCTTAGCTCTCCTGTTCCTCCTGGGTCGGTGGGAAGTGCTGGGGTAGAGGAGGAATCTCACATGTAAAGGATTGTGAAGAGAGATTTGTCAGACTAAGTGTCAGCTACATGACGGAAGGTGAGTGTGTGGCCTGCAGATCACAGAATGTGAGGGGCAAAAGGCATGTGCAGGGGGGATGTGAGTACTAATATCAACTTGAGTTTATGCAGGAGTGCCAAAGGAAATGAACATGTCTCTGGGTGCCTGGGAGGAATGTACAGGCAATATTGGGTAACAGTATACATATATATTTGATACGGAGGCATTCTTATTTAAGGTGTTTGCAGATGACACTGTGGGTTGAGAAAAATCATGTACACGTATATATGTGTATATATGTATATATGTGTGTGTGTATGTATACATGTGCATATATATGAACATACAGATTTGTCAAAATCCACAGCCATACAACTAACAATTCAAGTCATAGATCACATTAACCCCCAGAATATTAGCTAGTGATACTTTGCCCTATAAATAAACTACTATACTCAACAGAAGAGACAAAGGTCTAGATCACCATTGGTAAATTATCCATATCTACAGATGCCCCTGACATAGGGGCATCCTATACCCCTGAAAAGGAAAGCCATGCTTCAGTGTCATAGGCTGACAAGCTATGTCCCAGGCAGCCTGGGACAGACTGCCATTAAACTCAGTAACAAAATCACATACCAAAGTATCATCTCTGAGTTTTCCCAATTCACGGTGTCATCTGCAAACACCTTAACCAAGAATGTCCACAAAACAAGTCCTGGTGACTCCTATACACTTCTAGTGGTGATGGACCGTCAGCCATAATTACTACCGGGCAATCCACTTTTCCTACAATACTCTAAGAATTATCAGTTCCATCTGCCACCTTCCATACTACTGATAATATAAGAGCTTCATCACCTTCTGGTTCTGGTGAATCAACCACCACTCAAGTCTTTGGACAAACAGCCATGACATTCACTAAAGAAACAATTCTCTAGACACGTTTCAGATTTGTTAACAACAGTCCTCCGACCACCTATACCGAAAGTGATGGAAGAACTGCATCCCCTTCAAGTCCTCATCAACTGTCTACCACTTATTTTATTCCAGGAGAGACATCCACAACTTGCAATCCAAGTTCTGCTTCCAGCGAAAGCACTGTGAGTTCCACCACGACTTCCACTTGGTCAGAATCCACCATCTCTTCTGAGGGTTCCTACATCACAGACCTTCAGAGTTCCACCACCACTTTGGGCTGGACTGAATCCACAGTCTCTTCTGAGGGTTCCCCCACCAGAGGGGATGGAAGTTCCCCCCCAAATTCTGGTTGGTCTGAGTTCACAGTCTCCTCTGAGGGTTCCCTCACCACAGCCACTGGGAGCTCCACCACCACATCTGGTTGGTCTGAATCCACACTTTCTTATGAGGGTTCCCCAACCACAGGCTCTGGGAGTTCCACTACCACTTCTGGTGGGTCTGAATCCACAGTGTCTTCTGAGGATTCCCCCACCACAGGCCCTTGGAGTTCTGCCACCACTTCAGGTTGGTCTGAATCCACAGTCTCTACTGAGGGTTCCCCAACCACAGGGGATGGGAATTCCCCCGCAAATTCTGGATGGTCTGAATCCACAGTCTCTTCTGAGGGTTCCCACACCACAGGCGCTGCAAGTTTAACCATCACTTCTGGTTGGTCTGAATCTGCCATCTCTTCTGAGGGTTCCCACACCAGAGGCTCTGGGAGTTCCACTACCACTTCTGGTGGGTCTGAATCCAAAGTCTCTTCTGAGGATTCCCCCACCACAGGCCCTTGGATTTCCTCCACCACTTCTGGTAGATCTGAATCCACAGTGTCTTCTGAGGGTTCCCACACCACAGGCCCTTGGAGCTTCACCACCACTCCTGGTTGGTCTGAATCCACTGTCTCTTCTGAGGGTTCCCCAAACACAGGACTTCAGAGTTCCACCACCATGTCTGGTTGGTCTGAATCCACAGTATCTTCTGAGAGTTTCCACACCACATATGTTGGTAGTTCCACCACTGCTTCTGGTTGGTCTGGATCCACAGTCTCCTCTGAGGGTTTCCTCACCACAGCCTCTGGGAGTTTCCCCACCAATTCTGGTTGGTCTGAATCCACTCTCTCTTCTGAGGCTTCCCCAACCACAGGCCTTCAGAGTTCTGCCACCAATTCTGGTTGGTCTGAATCCACAGTCTTTTCTGAGGGTTCCCACACCGCAGGTCTTCAGAATTCCACCACAACATATGGTTGGTCTAAATCCAGAGTGTCTTCTGAGGGCTTCCCCACCACAGTTGATGGGAATTCCACCACCACTTCTGGTTGGTCTGAATCCACAGTCTCTTTTGAGGAGTCCCCCACCACAGGCCCTTGGAGTTCTGCCACCACTTCAGGTTGGTCTGATTCCACAGTCTCTTATGGGGGTTCCCAAACAACAGGCCCTTGGAGTTCCACCGCCACTTCTGGTTGGTCTGAATCTACAGTGTCTTCTGAGGGTTCCCACACCACAGGCCCTTGGAGTTTCACCACCACTTCTGGTTGGTCTGAATCCACAGTTTCCTCTGAGCATTTCCTCACCACAGCCTCTGGGAGTTCCCTCACAAATTCTGGTTGGTCTGAATCCACCGTCTCTTCTGAGGCTTCCCCAACCACAGGCCTTCAGAGTTCCACCACCAACTCTGGTTGGTCTGAATCCACAGTCGCTTCTGAGGGTTCCCACACCACAGGCCCTCTGAGTTCCACCACAATATCTGGTTGGTCTAAATCCACAGTCTCTTCTGAAGTTTTCCTCACCACAGCCTCTGGGAGTTCCCCCACAAATTCTGGTTGGTCTGAATCCACAGTCTCTTCTGAGGGTTCCCCAATCACAGGGCCTGGGAGTTCCACCACCACTTTTGATGGGACTGAATTATCAGTGTCTTCTGAGGGTTCCCACACCACAGCCACTGGGAGTTCCACCACCACTTCTAAATGGTCTGAATCCACAGTCTTTTCTGAGGGTTTCCACACCACAGTTGCTGGGATTTCTACAGCCCCATCAAGCAATGGAGAGACATTCACTGGCCCAGCTGGATCAAGACAGACTGCCACTGTTGTTACTCAGAAAACCACAGATCACAACACCATATCTGATTCTCCTCAGCTCATGGACTCACCTACAACAACAGTTTCTAAAGGGGATGGAAGTCTTGTGTCCACTTCACGTCCAGTTGAATCCATTACCACATCCAGTGGTGATGAACAAACAACGACATTTTATATTGAAACCACTGTGTCCACGACTCTCTCAGCACCATCAACACACACACTCTCCTCTTATTCCTCATCTTCTACACCTTTAAGTTCTGAACAACTTTCTACCACCACCTCCAGCACTGGACACAACACAACAGCAATTACTGAAATGCCCTCGGTCCTCACGACAATTTCCAAATCATCTAAATCAACCATTTCGTCTGGAACTTCCTATCCTGGGCATTATGGTAGCGTTGCTTCCTCTTCAAGCTCCAGCCAGCTGTTTACCACCTGCTCTGTCTCTGCACAGACAACCACAGGCCTCACCAAGGAAACCACATTTTCTACCTCTACTCCTGATTCATCAAAACCTACAGGTACCTTGAACAGCACTGTTACTGAAGGGAATGAAATTTCTGCTTCCACATCAAGGCCTAGAGAAACCTTAATCACTTCTGGTGGTTATGGACACATGACCACATCTTCTCCTCCAGGATCCACTTTCTACACAACCTCCACAGAGGGGTCCACACCATCATTCTCTACCCCTTCTTTGCATAGTACATACAATGCAAGTCCTTCCGCATTAAGCCCCAGTGAGATCTCTACCCACATTGTGGTCTCAGAACCTATCACCATGACTGCCAAAGAGGAGTCAACTTCTGGCTTTTCTCCTCCTCTGTCCTCCACTTCACCTGGCTCCACTGGTGCTCCAGTCCCTGGTTTCAGTACCATTTCAACTCTGCGTCCCCCACTCACTGGTACACACACAGCTGTGATGACAACCCACTCTCCAGCTATGACAACAAGTAAGTCTCCTTGTTTGTCACTCTATGGGTTCCTCCTGCTCATCTTTCCTTATCAGCTAATCAGTTTTGTACTCCTTGTGATCTTGTTCCACACTTCCAGTGCCTTTTTGTTACCAATGTACATCATCCATGCAGATGATGTTGCTCCCTTTTGATTTGTAGGGCCCTTGTTTTCTTTGTGTGTCCTCTATTTTTTTTTAATTTATTTATTTTATTTTTGGCTGCTTTGGGTCTTTCCTGATGCACGCAGGCTTTCTCTAGCTGTGGCGAACCAGGGCTACTCTTCGCTGCGGTGTGTGGGCCTCTCCTGTCACGGAGCACGGGCTCTAGGCTCACGGGCTTCAGTAGCTGTGGCTCGTGGGCTCAGTAGTTGTGGCACACGGGCTTAGTTGCTCCACGGCACATGGGATCTTCCCAGACCAGGGCTCAAACTCGTGCCCCCTGCATTGGCAGGCGGACTCCCAACCACTGCGCCACCAGGGAAGCCCCTTTGTGTGTCCTCTTTTATCTCTTGCTTCCTTCCTCTCTGTTGTCCCTCTTCCTTTCCCTACTCTCTCCTGGGGGTTTAGGTGGTGACAAATGGATCTCGGTTGCTGCATGATCATCTGGTCCCATCCCCATCTTTCAATGCAGTGTCTGAACGATGGGACTTGGAATAGGAGTCAATGTTTTTGTGTTTTGGGCTTCCATGGTAACCTCTGTGAACGTTCTACCCCTTCTCAGGGCAGTGCTACAATGGGGCCACTTGGAACGGAGAAGAATGTGCCTGTACCGAAGGCTACTTTGGTTACCAGTGTCAGTCCCTCTTGGAATACTTATTCATAGGTAAAGACCTTTCCTGAGACTTGTAGATCATCCCCACATCCCTTAACCACTTAAAATAGGAGGGCAGCACTGGAAGGATCATTTGCTACCACTGCTTAATTGTGCAGGTAGAGGAGAAAATGTGACTTTCACCCAGACCAAAACGCAGGTAGAACATGGACCTTCTGCCTCCCCCTTCTGGGTCCTTTTCACTAGCTAACCTGCCTCTCTCATCAGGATGATCATCTAGAGGCCTCCATTTAGGTCTCACTGGGTTGTGATCCTGGCCACTAGCTCTTCCTGGTATACAGAGGCAAGGGGCAGAAGTTTCAGCAACTCCCACCTGCCTTTTGAGTTTCCATCCTCCCTCCTACACACTTCCTCTACTTCCCCAAAACCAATAGATGAAGAATTAACTAATCCTGCAAGGCATTACTGGGAGGTTGCTGTCTCGTGCATAATGTGTCCTCTTCCCACAGAAGTCCCAGAAAAAATCAATGCCACTGTAGAACTGAGAGTGAAAGTAACTAACAGAAATTTCACAGAAGACCTAAATAACATATCCTCCCATACATACCTGAATTTTGTTCAACTATTCAAGAGTCAGGTAAGAGCAGAGGAAGCCTAGATTCACCAATGTGAGAGGGGATGCCAGGGCTCATCTTGACTTACTGTTCAGGGCTTCTCAGCTCTTGGGTCCCTTCAGCCTAAGTCCTGAGAGGGGGGCGGTTCCTCTGAGAGCCTCCTTCCTTGAGCCATACCCCTCCAACACATCCTGGAAGAGGGAACATCCCTCTGCCTTCCCTTCCTTCTTTCCTATGGGCTAATACAGGGGCTCCTTGGGGAAGGAGAACAGGGGCTGCTGCACACTCCAGGCTTCTATGAGCTCAGCTGTCTTGTTTCTTTCAGATGGATAAAGCTTACAGGAGCGAAGACTTTCCACAATACAGAGGCGTGATCATTAGGAAACTACTGTGAGTATGGGGGTGGAGAGATTTATAGACTATGGGAAGCTCCTTCTCTCTTGCCTGCTCTCCTGTCTCCTCCTATCATGAATGATTCGAGTATCAGTACCTGGCTGGGTCAAAAAGGCCCCCAGCTAGAAGGCAACACCTGAGGGCTCTGAGACCATGCATTCATTCATTCAGCACTCATCCAAGTAACAAACTAGTATTGAAAGCCTACCCTGTGCTAGGTGCTGGGAGCACAGCGGTTCTGGTCTTCATGGAGCTTAGAGTGGCAGAACACAGGTAGCAGAATGGCTGTGCAGTCTGTCTAGAATTATGGTAAGGGACACACAAGGTGCAGTGGGAGAGGTCCTGAATGCAAGCTCAGTGAGATGGAGGGAAATCCTCCTGGAGGAAGTGACAGCTAAGCTGAGGCTTGAAGGATGAGGAGAAATGAGCCAAGTAGAAGGAAAGGAGGAGGAGAGTGTTACAAGAGGAAATCAATGACGATGAGCCTAGAGGTGAGAGAAAGGAGGGTAGATTCCAAGAACATAAAGCACACTTGGCTGCTTGAGGACAAAGGGGTCATGGTGGGAGAGGAGGTTAGAAAGGTAACCTGTGCCAAGCTATTTAGATGTGAAGCATCAGCAATTGTGGCCCATTGGGATAGTATCCGATTTGCACTGCAGACAACTCAATTTGGCTACAGGGCTGAGAATGGGTGGACAGAGGAGGGAGATGATAGCAGCCTGGACCTGAGAGGTGATAATGAAGAAGAAAAGTATCCAGTGTGAAAGGTCTTTAGGGGGCAGGACCAGCAGATCATGGGAGTTTGATGGGTGTTTTGAGAAAAGGAGGAATGACACCAGATTTCTGGGCTTCTGGGAATGCGGGGTGCCCTTTGCTGAAATGAGGAACATAAGGAAGAGCAGAATGGGAGACGAAGATGATGAGTTTGGCCTGGGGGCCCAGCCATGTGGAGTGGCTGAGTGATGGAGCAGCTGATGGTCAAACATGGGATAGGAAGGGTCTACAGTGGAGGCACTGGTGTTGGCATCCCTAGATAGACATCGCTGGAAGCCCTGGGAGTAGACCAGATGGCCGGGGCCGTCGTCACAGCACAAAAACAAAGATGTACCAGGGAAGGAGCATGGGAAGCCCCAACATTGAAAGGATAGGCAGGAGAATCAGAACTCTGAGAGGAGAGTGCAAAGAAGCAGACAGAGGGGTGGGAAGGGAGCCTGGGGGTGTCAGGTCCCAACATGTCCAGGGCCCTTTGGGTTCCATAGCCTAGTGTCCTCCACCCCCACCCAGCATCAGAGCCATTGTCTCCATCTCCCTTCTGGCTCAGGATTTTGTTGTTTCAAGTCCTCCTGGGTCCTGCTCCTGACTTCTCTGTCACAATGGCTGTGACTAGTGATGGACCTTGTCTCAAGTTCTCTCTTCTGAGAGCATTGCTGACTGTCTAACAAGAAGCTTCTGGGTTGAAATCCAACGTTTCTAAAGCAGCTTCATGTTTCTTCATTTCTGAACGCTTACTTTTTTGGTTTTGAAAATATAATCCAATAGCTTCTACTTTACATTTTTTAATTAAAAATTTTTTCATTGTAGTAAAATACCCATAACATAAAATCTGCCATTAACCACTGAATTTGCCATTTTAAGTGTACGGTTCAGCAGCGTTAAGTCCATCCACATTGTTGTGAAACCACCACCGTCCTTCTCCAGAACCTTTTCATCTTCCCAAACTGAAGCTCTGTCGCCATCCAACAATAACTCCCAGTTCCTCCTCATCCCACTCCTGGCAACTACCACGTTACCTTCTGTCTCTACAAATTTGATTACTCCAGGGACTTCATATTACTACTCATAAATACTCATAGAGTAGTTGTTTTTTTGCGACTGGCTTATTTCACTTAGCATAATGTCCTCAAGGTTCATGCATGTTGTAGCATGTCTCAAAATTTCCTTCCTTTTTGAGGCTGAATAATATTCTATTGTATGCACAGACTACATTTTGTTTATTCATTCATCCACTGATGGGCGCTTAAATTGCTTTCACCGTTTAGTTTTTATGAATAACACTGCGATGAACATGGGTGTACAAATATTTCTTCCTGCCTCTGCTTTCAATTCTTTGGACTAGATGCCCAGAGGTGGAATTGCTGGACCCTATGGTCATTCTGTTTTTAAGTTTTTGAGGAACCATCATACTGTTTTCCACAGTGGCCGCACCATTTTACATTCCCACCAACGATGCACGAGGGTTCAGTTTCTCCGCATCTTTGCCCAACAGCTTCCATTTTTAGGAATGAATTCCACCCATTGGCATATATTGTTATCACAGGTTTACTCTGTAGCCTCCCTCTAGGTTGTTACCTGCTGGAGGGAAGAGTCTCTATTCTGTCCTGCCTCTGGGACATATGGCTAATTGTTTCTCATCATCTCTCTTGCTTCTTGGGCCCTGCTTGCTGGGAGGGCGGGCAACACAGGGTAGCTGACGATTCCTAATTCCAGCAAAGGCAGCGTCGTGGTGGAACATGAAGTCGTCATGGAGGCAAACTTCACTTCAGAGTTTCAGGAGCTGTTTGCAAACCTCACTAAGATCATAAAGGCCAAGGTTATGAATGAGACCGGAAAGCTACCCAGTAATTCTGAAGCGTGCAAAAGTAAGCCCATCTAAAACCCCTTGATGTTGGTGGGGAAAGGATGGGAGGGGTCGCTTAGGGAGGTCTCAGCCCCATCCCCACACCTCACCTCTCTCCTCTCTTCCGGAGCTCCAGAGACCTCCCTCCCCAGCAGTCAAGCCCGGATACCTTCCGCAGACTCTGTGCTGCTGCCAGCAGTCCCTCCCAGTCCCGGGCTGAGGTTGTCACCAGCCCTAATGTCCCCATCTGAGCAAGCTCACAGGCCCAGCTGCATCTGGGGATGGCCAAGATCCTACTAGCCTTGTTCCCAGCAAGGAGGAGGGGAAGGCTGGCTGCCCCCAGGGGGCAGAGGCGCCATATCTATTTTGTTCTTTCCCACCACCCTGGGCAGACATCTCATTCCTGTGCTACAATGAGAAGGACACCTTCGTGAATGAGACCGTGAAGCTCGGCTTTGACCTGCAAGGTAAGCAGCTCCGCAGAGTGTGGATGGTAAACCTGAGGGCTAGAGGGCGTGTTCACCAGGCTGACGCTTCCTGCCCGCCCCCCACCCCCAGGGCAATGCACTCAGAAAGTTGCGAAGGAATTCGCCCAATTCTACTACGTGGATGATCTGAATGGGAAGCTGGCCTGTGTGACCAAGTGCACCCTGGGGACGAAGTCGCAAATGAACTGTCACCACGGCAGGTGCCAGCTTCAGCAAAGTGGCCCCCGTTGCCTGTGAGCAGCTACCCTCTCTGGTGGCAGGGCCCCACTCTCCCCGACAGTCACCCAAGGGGGCAGGGTGGGAGTGGGCAGAGCTCGCAAGGCACCCCCTCCCCCCTCCTCTACACCCCTCTTTCTTCTACCCAGGTCTCCCATCTTCCACCCCACCAGAGGGAGAGGGAGGCGCAGATTATAGACAGGCATCGTAGCACTGAGCAAGCCCCTTCCTGAAAAAGTTCCAGTTACCAATTTCCAAATCTGTATCCATGGATCTCATCTCCATCTGTCATTCGTTTCCCTGACACCATCCTAGCCACCGTGCCATTATCACCTCCCGCTGTAGCTGGGACGCGACATTCGGGAGATCATAAATTAAAGTACAAAATATAAAACACGGTAACAGGCTGTCAAAGTGCCAACTACTTAGTGTTTAGATGGGTGAACATCACGTGTTTGGGACGAGGTACCGGCGCTCTCGGATTCTGAATTCCTGCTCCGCAGATCTGTGGTCCCTGCACACCCTCCCCGCCCCTTAGCCTTGAGAGTCAGGGAGAGCACCCAGCAACTGTCCTCAGAGGGAGAGCTGGTTTCCTGTGCTTTGACATTGATTTTTTTCTTTCGGGAGACTGGGTGGGTGAGGGATGCTGGTGGGCTGGCCTGAGCTTGTGTGTGTCCCCAGGTGCCTGAACTCGGACACGCACTGGCACTGGGGAGAAAGCTGTGAATTCAGCACCAGCAAGAGCATGGCGTATGGGATCATAGGGGCCGTGGTGGTGCTACTGGTGGTCTCGGTGGTGGTCCTGGCCATCTTACTCAGCCAATCCCAGAGAAAACTGCACAGGTGAGCTTCTGGGGCTGGGGCGGGGCCTGGGGAGAGGGGACCACAGTCAGAATAACGTGAGGCTCTGCTCCTTCCAGCTGAGCAGTCAGCTGAGGCCCAGGGCAGCCTGCTGGCTGACAGGACGTGTCTGTTTGGCAGAGAAATGGAAACAAAAACATATGTACTGGAATTGGATTACGTAATGAAATTACCTGGTGCTTCTTATCACCTTGGCTTCCCTAGAGCAACACCGTCACACTCGGACACTGGGAAAGACCGCCGTCGCTTTCCCCCAATTGTAAAATGCATAAGACCCACCTGAGAAGGCTGAGCAATGCTCAGCACAGCACCTGGCTGGCAATCGAAGGGAACTGCCCTGACTCTAGTCCAATGCCCCCATCTCACAGATAAGGACACTGAGGCCCACTGAGGAGTTGGGGGGGCCAGGCCGTGGTGACATCCCCAGGAATGCTTTTTGTTTTCTGCCGCTGTCGCTGGGGGCAGTCTCCTCCCTGACTCAGGGCTTGGCCAGGACAGCCCCTTCCGGAAGCCCGCTGCCTCTGAGCCCCCTCCCCTGCCCCTCTGCCATGAGCTGCTCACGGCATTTCTGTTGGCAGGCAAGAGAACAACCTGTCTCGAGACTGGCAAGAAGAAGATGTCCTTGTCAGCTTCCAGAGCGCTGGCGTCTGGGAAGGTAGATCTTGTCAGGGGCCAGGACGGGGCAGGCTGGAGGGTGTAGAAGTGCCAAAGTCGGGCTCAGTGGGGTTGTGGGTGACACGCGTGCACGCCCTGCCAGGTCGCCCCACCTGGCCAGGGCTTGACGGGGCATAGATATACCTGCACCAGCCCAGAGTGGGGCGGGGGTCAGACAAGACTGCGGAGGGGCATCCCCTGAGCTGAGAGCCAGGGCAGTGGTGGGGAGTAAGCCATGTGTTTCCTGCTCCCATGAACATACAGCCCAGTGGGCGGTGAGGCCTTGTCCCACGATGGGAAGGGAAAGGGCTTTCCCGGCAGGGGTCCCTACTTAAGAAAGGACATGGAGGTGGGAAAGAGCACGGTCTGTGGGGGGGTCTGACCCCCCAAGGGCGGGTCAGTGGGATGGGAGAATGACAGGGCCAGGTCAAGGCTGGTCAGTGGGCCATGATGGGGGGACACACAGTAGGGGCTTTAAGGGAGGGGGACCAGACTTCGTTTTGAGCAGCTCACTCAGGAGGATCTAAGCGGAACAGCATGAAAGTGGGGAGTCCAGGGAGGGAGAAGCACAGTACCACAGGTGAGGGACGATGAGGCTGAGTGGGGGTGGCATAGACCGGGAGGCGTGGACAGCAGATGACATAGCTCAGATGCCAGTGAGTCAGGCAGGGCGTGTTGTTTGCAGGCTCTGGGAGGGGATGACGGGGCGCAGTGGGGAGAAGCAGCAGGTGGGTCGCGCTGGGCGGGGGTGGGAGGGCAGGGTACAGGGAGGGGAAAGCACCCCAGATCTGGCCAGTCCGAAGCCTGGGGACAGGCCTGCGGCCTGTGGGCAGCACTGGGGGTCAGCCTAGCCCACGGTGGGGAGACAGTGGGCGAGGAGGGCAGGTGGAGGGCCGCGTGGGGGATCTTGAAGGAAGCAACAGAGGAATGTTCTGGAAGATGCCAGGAGGACCCGGAGCCTGGGGCCCGGAGGCCGAGGAGGAAGTCTGTCTGCAAGATGGGCACAGTGGGTGCTGGACACGTGCCAACTCAAACAAGAGATTCCAGGCGCAGCTGCTTTGTGTCTGCTGTGGCTACCGTTGCCATGAGGAAGTGTGCACGGTGACCGCAAGCAGTCCCGTCCTCCTGCCCCACCCAGACCAAGCGGCCCCTGGGCCTGGGGCCCCTGCTCACCAGCCACGACTTTTGACCCCAGAGCATGTCGGAGGGCTGCCGCTCTGGTGCCCTCCTGTTCCCACGTGACCCTGGGCCAGCTCCCCAGGTCCCCTCCCGAGCCTCAGACAAGCTGTGCTGCTGGGAGGACGGATGGGCAGTGGGAAGGGAGTTTAGGGCAGCTCTGGGGCTGACTCTTCAGAGCTGGTCCTTTTACTGGAAAAAAACCCTCCTCTGGGCGTCTTTGGCTTCCCCCAGGCTCACTCTCACCCCAGTACCTCTCCCTACAGGTCAGAATCTGCAGGGGGACACGTTTGGCCTTGAAAATGTCTACAGACACTTCCAGCCTTCCCTGCAGAACGTGGACCCCAGCACAGAGGTGACTCAGGAGCTACCCCCCCCCCAGCTAGGGGCTGCTCCCCTGTCCCCCACCCCCTGGGGCTGCCTGGGGAGGGCGGAGCACCCTCGGCCCAGAGGCAGGTCGCTCCCCGGGGACGCAGCCATCACTACTGGCCCCTCAGTGGTACCTCCTCTCTCCCACCCCCCAGCTCCACATTCAGAGGCCCACGGTGGTGACAGCTGCTCAGTGAGGGGGACAGGGGCTCTCACCCCTCACCCAGATCTGGACGACGAGATAGCGGCTGACAGAGCCCTCCACAGGTCCCGGGGCCGCCAAGAGGAATCAGACGTCAGGGCCCAAGGACAGTCCTCTCAGGGCTGCTGGGTTTGCCCCATCCCCACTGTTGTGACCACCCTCTGCTCCCTTGCCCTCCATCCAGGAGCCCCAAGGCATCTTGTTTGCTCTATGGTGACACCCACTCTGGAATTTCCTACCATAAAAGAGCAAGTCTTAGGGCTTCCCTGGTGGCGCAGTGGTTGAGAGTCCGCCTGCCGATGCAGGGGACACGGGTTCGTGCCCCGGTCCGGGAAGATCCCACATGCCGCAGAGCGGCTGGGCCCGTGAGCCATGTCCGCTGAGCCTGCGCGTCCGGAGCCTGTGCTCCGCAACGGGAGAGGCCACGACAGTGAGAGGCCCGCGTACGGCAAAAAAAAAAAAAAAAAAAAGCAAGTCTTAAAGTGCAGAGTGTAGCCTGAGTGGTCTCCTCCCCTCCCCTGCAGGGCAGGGGCCTGGTTGCAGGCCTGCATGTCTGGGAGGGTCCTTCTCAAGAGAGCACTCCTTCCAAGGTTGGAGGCTCGGCCCCTTCCTGTGCCCCACATGTGGGGCAGTGAGCCCTTTGTCTGCTCCAAGCAGGGGCAGTGGCGGGCCCACCTCTGCCTGAGGTCTCTGCGGCCGAGAGTGGACCTAGGGCCCAGGGAGGGGGGGAGCCCCCAGAAAGGCCAAAGAGTGAGTGCTTTGCCCTGCTGACCTTGAGAGGGGCCTAGGTCACTCCAGATGACCAGAGGGGCTGTGCTTACCTGTGAACCCACAGACCCAAGAACTCTCAGCCATCCTGGGACTGGGCACTGGCCCAGCTGCGTCCATGACCTGCACCCTGTGACCTGGTGGGGTACCCATAGCGGCAGTAAAGCTGGCTTGAGAAGAGGGGAGAGGGGTCTCATTCCCTGGGGCTGGAGTCGAAAGCAGGGCACCCTTCTCCTCGGAGGCTCAGGCCCACCCTCTCCTCCACCTTCCACCTCCCTCCCGGGGTCCCATTAGCTCTTCCAGGCTGCTTCAGGCCCTGTGCCTGTCCCTTCAGAGCGATGGCAAATCTGATGGCCTGTGTGCCTATGTGCTGCCCAGCCAGGGAGGGGCTCCCCTTCCCTCTGCCCTTTGGCCTGGAACAGAGCTGAACCTCCAGTCATTAGTGAAGCTTCCACGCTTCCTCAGATGACCCCCAGCTCTCCGGTGTCTCAGGATCAAAGGGCTTGGGGCCCATTTATTTCTGGAATTTCTTGACCGACTTTCATTTCGCCAATTCCCGAAAGGGTGTAAGGCAGGTACGCTGCCTTCCAGACTCAGTCGCCAGTCTCCAAAGTCGAGACTGGTGACAATGACACTCTGCTTGCTGCCTCTGGTCCTTCAGCTCCCACCCCCACATGGTGAATGACGCCCGCGCACCCACTGCCCTCACAGCCCCAGCCCTACCATCTCCTGGACCTGCCCACGCCCAGGGAGGGCTGTGTCTTGGGGCCACAGTTGGGGGTACCCTCAGCCTCCTGCCCCTTGCCTACTCCTCTCCCCTCCCCTGTGAGATTTGGGGGAAGAGCCAGGGCTTTGGGGCTCATCTGAGTTAGCCTTATCCTCTCTGAGCCTCAGTTTCTGCTCCAGAAAGTGAGAATAAGAAAATTGACTTGCGGACTTCCCTGGTGGTGCAGTGGATAAGAGTCCACACTCCCAATGCAGGGGACCCAGGTTCAATCTCTGGTCAGGGAACTAGATCTTACATGCGTGCCACAACTAAGAGTTCGAATGCCACAACTAAGGAGCCCTGGAGCCACAACTAAGGAGCCCGCCTGCCTCAACTAAGACCTGGTGCAGGGCTTCCCTGGTGGCGCAGTGGTTAAGAATCTGCCTGCCAATGCAGGGGATACGGGTTTGAGCCCTGGTCCGGGAAGATCCCACATGCCGCGGAGCAACTAAACCCGTGCGCCACAACTACTGAGCCTGTGTACCACAACTACTGAAAGCCCTTCAGGGCTTCAGCAGGCACAGCCCCTTATTTATTTTTTAAAATAAACATTAAAAAAAGAAAAAGAAAAAGAAAACTGACTTGTCAGGGATGGAGAATCAGACAGAATGCCCCAGGCATGATCCGTGGCACATGACGGCTGTTCAGTCAATGGTAGGGTCTGTCCTTACCCTGCGGATATGCCCCTCCAACCCCCTCGCACCTCCCACCCCTGCCCCAGATGCCCGGGGCTCTCCCTTACATGACACAAGACAAATGTCTTACATCTCAGCTCTCTCCAACTCTCGTCCTGGCCATTTCTGCGTCACCCCGTCCCTGCCTTGTGCCCTGAGGTTGTCACAGGGCTGTCAGGCATCCCGGAATCAGGGGAAAGGCCACTGCTGTAGCCAAATGGGCACAAGATAGGGTTTGGGGACAAACCCTAACCCTAACCCAGATTCTAATCCTGCCATGAAGCAGCCGTGTGCCATGGGGCAACTCAGTTTGTCTCTGGCCTCAGTTTCTCCCCCTAAAGGACAAAGGTTGGGGCCTCTAGGATTCCTTCCAACTCAGCTGCCCTGGGCTCCATGGCCGTAGGACTGGGTTCAGGTTGGCAGAAGATGATAACGGGTCCTCGTTGGACCCTCCAGGATCTACTCTGCCCCTCACCTGCCCCCAGAGAAAGAGGGAAGGGAATAAAGGCTGAAATCAAACTGTGGCCTCAGGATTCCCACCCTCTAGGGGTGTCATCCTGGGATCGCCTGGGTGAGGAGGGAAGGGAGATTGGGGGCCGAAGTGGGGGGCTTATGCTGGGCCCTGTAGATGTCATTCAAACAGCCATGTCCTGGCCTGTGTCCTGCCCTAAGTTCACGACCCCAGGAGCAGTGGGGGCTCCTGACACCCTGTCCCCAACCCTGGACAACTCTCCTTCAAGGAGGAAATGGGGTGAGGGAGGGGAGAAAGCACACCTAAACATAATCATGGAGCCTGTGGCCTCCTTGGTCCAAACCTGCCCACAGGAGGCAGGGCCTTCTCTGGGGGCCAGCCTGAGGGCTGACTGGGCAAATGAAGAGGATGGAGGTGGGAAGAGGGCGAGGGAGGCTGGGGCAGGGCGGAGCAGTGGCTTGGCTTGCTCTAAGGCGGGGAGTGCGGCACTGATTTGAACCCTGCCACTCCTTCGCATAGATTCCCAGGGTAACAGAACCAATAGCTCCTATCTTATCTGTAGTAAGACTGACACCCTCTTTCCGGAACTTTCAATGCCTTCCAGACTCTTAGTCACTTATCTCTAATGGGGGCACTTGGGGCACTGTGATGTGCCTTTCCCGCCTCCCTCTCAGATGCCTCCACCCTCCCCTGCCCCGCCCTCTTTCTTCCTGCTTCTCCCTTCCCTTTTTCTGGCCCTCTCTTCCCTTCCCTCTCCCTTTCTTCCCCTTCTATTCTCCCCACTTTTCTTCCATCAACCCTTAGCCTCTAACCACTTTCTGCACACTGGGACTCATCGCATCTCTGGCCTCAGTCTCCCCCTCTGTGAAATGGAGCCTTTCAGACTCTCTGCTCCTGTTGCCCAGGATTCTGTGGCCTTTTCTCTGGGCCTGGCATTCACTGGTCTGGAGACCCCTGACCAGCTCTGAGTGGCATCTGACTCTCCCATGTTTCTTCTCTGGGGACCCGGAACCATATACCTCCTCAGGCTATGGGGCTAAGGATGGCAGGATGGGGCGTGGGCCGTGAGCTACATCCTGGTGGCCTGTGCTCGGCCTTTCCCTTTCCCAGAAGACACACCCTCTCCCGCTGCCCCTGCTTTCAGCACACCCCAGTTATATTGTACATGAAAGAAACACGAACCATTTCAGCCCAGTGCAGCCCTGTCTAGCCTTAGCAAGTGCCTTCTCGCCTTCCACACGAATGGGACCAAGGCCTGGTTGCTCAGTCCTCTGTCTACAGCAGGTCCCTCTGTCCTTTCTGCCCTCCCCCTTATCCTCACCTGCCTGACATCATCTGACCTGGGCCCTTTCATTTGCCCCTGGTCCCTGTTTCCACCACCATCCTACCCTTGTCCTCCTTCTGAGAGTCTGGGGAAGACAGACTCAAGCGTCTATCCCTCCCACACCCCCTATCCCCCCCCGAATAAGGCCCACCTCTTCTGAGGGAGCTTCCTGGGGGTCTCCACTAACTTCTCTCCCCTAGAACCCACCCCTGTGACCACAGGTGACCAGAAAGAGATTGTATGTGCTTCCTGTGGTTGCTGTAACACATTCCCACAACCCGAGTGGCTTAGAAGGACAGGAGTTTATTGTCTCACAGTCACAGAGGCCAGAAGTCCAAAACCAAGCTGTCAGCAGGACGTGCTCCCTCTGAGGTTGGCAGGGAAGTGTCTGTTCCGGGCCTCTGCCCTGGCTTCTGGTGGCTGACTGGCGATCTTGGTGTCCCTTGGCTTGTGGCCACAGCACCCTTATCTCGCCCTTTACCTTCACGTGTCCTGCTGCCTGTGTGCATATCTGTGTCCAAACATCCCCTTTTCGTAAGGAAGCCAGTCGTTTTCAATTAGAGGCCCACCCTACTCCAGTGTGACCTCATCTTAACTAATTATATCTGCAATGACCCTATTTCCAAATGTCACATTCTGTGGTACTAGGGGTTAGGACTTCACCATATGAATTTGGGGAGGGGGACAAAATTCAACACGTAACAGAGGCCATGAGGAGTTTCAAGCACGGGAGTAATCTGACAGATGTGTTTTGAAGAGATCCCTCTAGCTGTGGTGTAAAGGACTGTTTGGTGTGGGAGCCCAAGTGGGAAGCAAGGTGGGCGGCGATGATGCTGAAAACTCCAGCCTCTGTGCACTGGTGCCCAACTGAATCTCAGAGACAGAGCTTTGGGTGAAGTAGAAAAGAATAGCTTTATTGCTCTGCCAAACAAAGGGGGACACAGCGGGCTTGTGCCCCTCAAAACTGTGTGTCCCAACCTGGAGGGATTTGGTGAGGAGTTTTATAGCAATGTTTCAAAGGCAGGATTGGCGGTAAGGATTAGGGTATGTGAAGGGCCTGCACTCATTTAATCTGATCTCAGGTAGTCTCTTGATGAGCTTCTCTGGTTCCTTTAGTCTGGCCTCAGGTGGTCTTCTCTGGAATGAAGAATACTAACGTCCTCCATTTGTGGGGGGTTTTAGTTCTGTAAAGAGCTCAAAGGTATTTTTCTGTGTATTCCTTGCGGTGGAACCAGGACCTGCCCCAAGGCTGCACCATTGTTTCTGGGCAGCTCCTCCCTTGTCTCTGCATCCCCTCTCTTCCCTGATTAGCAACTGTTCCAATCTGTCCTTTGGGACTCAGGGAAGGTTGTGGAGTCTGGAGTCTATTCCCTACAAACAAGAAATGGGGGACACAGAAAGGCTTCCATGTCCAGGGGCTCCACAGGGTCCTGCTCAGTTTCAGGGAGGCTGTGGCAGTAATCTGGGTGGGAACTGACAGCAGTGCTGACCTGGGACTTAAAGGAGAAATGGAAAAAAGTGGGCCTGTTCAGGATCTACTCTGCCGGAAGCTGGCTGAAGGAGCAGATGAAGGAGGTGAGGGGGAAACAGAACCGGGATGCCTTCCAAGGTGCTGGGCTTCAGCAGCTGGTAGAAGGTTGCTTTCTGAGAGGTTGTCTAGCATAGAAGATAGAAGTCAAGAGTTCTGTTTTGAACAAGGCTGGGATGCCTAGATGATCATGTGATGTCTGCCATTGAGAGGGGAGGCCAGAGCAAGAGATACACAAGGGAGTGGTCAGAATGGCCCGGGGTGTTGGGATGGCGAGGGGGAGGGGCGGGGGGGGCAGAAACTGAGGGAGTCCAGCAACTCAGAAGCCAAGGGAAGACTGTTTTTCAAGAGACAGGGAGTAAAAAAAAAAAAAAACAAACAAAAAATAGGGCTTCCCTGGTGGCGCATTTGTTGGGAGTCTACCTGCCGATTCAGGGGACACGGGTTCGTGCCCCGGTCCGGGAAGATCCCACACGCCGCGGAGCGGCTGGGCCCGTGAGCCATGTCCGCTGAGCCTGCGCGTCCGGAGGCTGTGCTCTGCAATGGGAGAGGCCACAACAGTGAAAGGCCTGCGTACCGCAAAAACAAAAAAACCAAAAAACAAACAAAAAATAAACAAGAGGGAAGGGGTATAGGCAGAGATAAAAATTCAAATTACGGGGAGTTCCCTGGTGGTCCAGGGGTTAGGACTTGATACATTCACTGCATGGCCCTGGGTTCAATCCCTGGTGGGGGAACTAAGATTCTGCAAGCCCCGCAGTGTGCAGCTAGAAAAGGAAAAAATTTCAAACTACCAAGAGGTCCTATCTTTAATCCATTACCTGGCTCCAGTCCATTCGTTTCCTAGGGCTGCTGTAACAAAGTAGCACAAACAGGGTGACTTAAAACAACAGAAATTTATTGTTTCACAGTTACAGAGGCCAGAAGTCCAAAGCCAAGGTATCAGCAGGGCTGTGCTCCCTGCTACACTCACAGATCCATCCAAGGTCGTGTGTACAAGGATATTCAGATTCCCTGCAGCAAAGGAGAAGACTTGAGTCTATTGGTTTTCTATTGCTGCCCTGACAAAGTACCACAAACTTAGTCAGGTAAAACAACACCCTCTGATTATTCCACAGTTTCGTGGGTCAGAAGCCTGGGCATAGGCATGGGTCAGCTGGGTTCCCAGCTTAGGCTCTCACTATGCTGAAATCAAGGTGTCAGCAGGGCTGTGTCCCTTGCTGGGGGCTCTGTGGAGGAATCCGCTTCCAGACTCATTCATGTTGGCAGAAGAGAGTTTGCCGGGGGGCCCCTCCACCTGCAGAGCCAGCATTGGCGGGTCCTCATGCTTTGAATTTCTCTGATTTCCATTTTGCTCCTTTCCTCTGCTTTTAAGGGCTCATGTGCTAACACTGGACCTGCCCTGATAATCCACAAAAATCTCCCTATTTTAGCCGATAGGTCAGCTGACTAGTAACAGGGATCCTGTTGCTCTATTTTGGCCGGAAGCAAAAGAATGATTACTTTGATTAAGGCCTTTGATTAGTGTTTAATCTATTTTACATACTTGGTTAATTCAAGTCCGTGAACCGTTGCATTTATAGAACTAATACATTACATTTCCTATTTAAAGTTTTCCTTTTATTTATTTATTTTTTTTGCTGTACGTGGGCCTCTCACTGCTGTGGCCTCCCCCGCCGCGGAGCACAGGCTCCGGACGCGCAGGCTCAGCGGCCATGGCTCATGGGCCCAGCCGCTCCGCGGCATGTGGGATCTTCCCGGACCGGGGCACGAACCCGCATCCCCTGCATCGGCAGGCGGACTCTCAACCACTGCGCCACCAGGGAAGCCCAAAAGTTTTCCATTTTTTGATTAACAAACAAAACCTTTCCAACGACTCAAGAAACTCCACAAATCTCATATGATCGAATATATGTTTTTTTAAGCTTCCCCCAAACTAAAGTAATTCTACTAACCTAATAAATTAAATGCATCTATATGATGAATTCTAAGTTCTTCTAAGTGTTCTGATACTGTTTATAACCTTAGTAAGGTTTTAATGTAAAATTACAAGTCTAAATCACTCACTTAATTATATATTTTATATTGAAACAAGGTTGACATTCCAATAGGCCAAATTCTCTTGAATGTTATAAATATATTATAAATCCCAAATGCGAAGAGATTATTTGATACAAAAATATTAATACTAATACTACAGGTCTGAATTTATTTGGGGCGACTAGAGTAATTCTGTTCTGGGGTTAAGTGGCACCCTTCACTGTAGCAGTCAGGACATTCTTGTATCTGCTATAACAAGTATGCCCCAAATGTATAATGGCTCCACCACAAAAGAAGGTTCTTCTTCTTGCTTATGTAACAGTGTTCCTGGTTGGCAGCTAGCTTTCCTCCATGTGGTGATTCAGGGATCTAGGTTCCTTCTTCCAGAGGCTTTGCTATTCCCTTGGATCTCCTCACCACGTGTCTCTAACTGGCAGAGCAATTAGTACCATCAGGGAAGTTGTATGGACCAGGTCTGGAAGTGGCGTCCATCACTGTGGTCACATTCCATTGGAAGGGACTTAGTCACGTGTACTTACTAACTTCTCTGAAATCTGGCTCCTGAATCAGGCACGAGCTCCCTTTCTTACAGCTTCACGATTGGACATTGCTCCCACCTCCCCAAAGACCTGCAAGACCTCATCCCCCACCCCAATCTTCTTGCTTTGCTTCTATGTGGATTAACAGTACCAAAGCCCCTCCAGAGGAGAGTGGGGGACTCATAGGAGTTGTGAGAGAACGAAGGACCCCTCCCCCCAGAATGGGAAGGAGCGTTATAGCTCCAGGAGCTATAACTTCCCTTTCTCTTTCAGATCTCAGTGAGGACAGGGCTGTCTGGGATGGAGAAAGGTATGTATCCCAGGAAGACCCCCAGTGCCAGCATCTATGGACGAGCTATGAAGTGAGGTATTGCAGCCCTGGGGTACTGAGAAGGGGGCACCTTCATGCAGAGGGATTGGAACAACCCCCAGTAGGCTAGCAAAGAACCAGATTTTATAGTCCATGGCAACTGCTGGTGTTGGTCACCTCTCTAAAGATGATGGTCTCCCTTCTGTCTTCCTGTACACCTGAACTTACCAAGGAGGGAGAGGAGAGAGACCACAGTGTTTGGAAACTCTCAAGTAGAAACACCATGGAAGCTCTGATAGGCTTGTCACGATATCAGGCGAAGGCCTCCCTCTCATTCCAGGAAGGTTCTTCCTCCTGCTTGCTCAGTTTCAGCACCAAGGACAGCGCCCCAATCAACTCGCTTACAGCCGTAATCGCTTAACACTGGACTGAACTTTCCATTAGACAGAGTGCTCGCGTAAGATTTATTGCATTCCATTTCTATGAAAAACATATGTTTTAAAGTATATAGTGTTTTCTTTGAGTATATAGCATTATGAGTATTTTTTAAGTTCTTATTTTTATCAGCAGGTTCTAATTTTTTTTTTTTGTCAATGTAATCATCTCTGCTTAATAGCTAAAACAACGAAACAACTTCATTAAATTTTTCATGGTTCCCAGACTTTCTCCAGTCAATGCCCTATGCAAGCTTCCTTTTATCACTTGTTTGTCTCTCTCTCCTCCTCTCCCCCGGGATGTAGAGTCTGATAAGTTTGGCTTCAAGATGACCAGAGGGAAGTCTGCAGCCAGGAAGAGTGCCAGGCCCTGACCTCCCCCATCATCATTTGCTGACCGACGAGGATGCCCCGAGTGAGGCAGAACCCACGCGTAACTCACTCACACGATACAGGGACTTACTTCCTCCTGTGAGAGAACTAAGTTCTCCTTCTGGAAATGAGCTCATGTGTCTTTCCATAGACTGAAGAGGTGGAGTCTTGGGTTCTCTTTCCAGCTTTCTCATCAAATCTCTGGGTTAAGTTCGGGAAAGTTCATATTTGAGCATTTGGACTCAGTTTTGCCTTCTGCTGAATAAAGACTTGGCTGTTTCTAAAGTCCCCCTCATTGCTATCTTTTTTTTTTTTTTTTTTTTTTTGCAGTATGTGGGCCTCTCACTGTTGTGGCCTCTCCCATTGCGGAGCACAGGCTCCGGACGCGCAGGCTCAGCGGCCATGGCTCACGGGCCCAGCCCCTCCGCGGCATGTGGGATCTTCCCAGACCGGGGCACAAACCCGTGTTCCCTGCATCGGCAGGCGGACTCTCAACCACTGCGCCACCAGGGAAGCCCTGCTATCATTTTTAACATTATTAGGATGCTTTATCACTATCCCTGTCATGCAGCTCAGGATTCATTTTGTTCTGCAAGGTGTCTCCCACAGGCCACTCCACTTAAACCTTAACCTAAGAAAGAGGCTAATCTCTGCTGCCCCCTCACGGACACTTACAGCATCTGCAGGCACCGTTTGGTTTCTCCCCCATGCGAGATCTTTAGCCTTCCCTTGGTTTCTTCTCATATTTGCCATCAAACTACTCAGCTCCTAAAACTGGGGTGTCTTGGTCCATTCGGGCTTATATAGTAGGGCTTATATATATTAGGGCTTATATAGCCATATACTGGATGGCTTAAAAGCAACAGACCTTTATTTCTCACAGTTCTGAAGATCAGGAACTCCAACATCTAGGTGCTGACAGATTCAGTGTCTGGTGAGAGCCCATTTCCTTGTTCATAGTCAGCTGTCTTTTTGCAATACCCTTCCCACATCTTCCTTTCTAGAACCTGACTCATCCTGAAAAGCCAATTCCGCTTCCTCCAGGAAGCCCTCTCTGATACAACCCTTCACAAGTAATCTCTCTCATCTATGTCTTTCTGGCTGCTACAACAAAATACCATACACTGGGTAGCTTAAACAACAGACTTTGATTTTCTCACAATTCTGGAGGCTGGAACTCCAAGAACAGCGTGCTGACAAGATCGCTTTCTGGGGAGCGCTCTCTTCCTGGCTTGCACACTGGTCCCTTGCTTGCCGTGTGCTCACCTGACCACTTTTTTGTGCGTGCACACACTGAAGGTGGGGAGGAGTCAAAAAAAGCAAAAGCTGTCTGGTGTCTCTTCTTATAAGAGCATTAATGCCATCAGACAAAGGCTCCACTCTCATGACCTCATCTCACTCCACCTCCTAAAGGCCCCATCTCCAAAAACCATCACATTGGTGGCTAGGGCTTCAGCGTAAGGACTTGGGGAAGGGGCACATTCAGTCCGTAGCACCCCTTAACACTGCTATGTATACTTCTTACATCACATTCTTAATTTTCCCTACACTGTCCCCTCAGGGTGAGGTTGTGGCTTTGTTCCCTTCTGTGCTCCCACAATGCCTAACACGGTGCCTTGTGCACAGAAGATGCTATTAATGCTTGTTAAATTTAATTGAATCAAGACTCATCTCCACAAAGTTTTTAAAAGCACCTCCTGCCACATTCATCCCATCCTTCTCTAGTCTCCTTTTGGCTTGTGTCAGCATGACATAACTGAATTCTTATGTGTTCTCTAATTGTTTCATACGTACTTATCTCTGATCCTACAGAAAGCCCCACGTTTGGGGCCATGGTATCCAATTCAGGCCATGCATGCCATGGGCACTTGTACATCCTTTCCTCCCACAGCCAAGCCTTGCCCTCTCTGGAGAGATCAAGACCAAAAGAATGGTCGGCAAAGGCTCTTTTTCCATCACAGGGGCGCTGGGGTTTGGGAATAAATAAACAACCTGATTGCCTTTCTTCTCCTTCTCTGGATCTTTCCGGGTCAGATCCAGTCACCCTGAGACCCTGGGAATGGGTCAAGTATGAAATAAGGCTGGAAGTTCAAGGACCACTCCCTGGTGATAAACTAAGACCGATGCCATTAGCCTACCCTCACAACGTGTAGAGACGAGGGAGATTTTCCAAAGCTTCCTCTGAAAGTCAGCTCTGTGCAGGCAGATTCTAGTGTCATCTTTTGGATAACAGTGAGGGTCTTGGCATTTAGAACCCCAGAGATTTTACTAGACCTGGGAAGACGTGACAATTGCGTTTTGCTGCTGAGGGTGACGTGGCTCTGTCGATGGCGTTTAGATTACACCCCCCAGGTTGGTCAGGCCTGATTCATCTGTGATGATACAGCCGGCAGGGAGCTGGCGGCTTCCTGAGTCGGGCTGCCTGACAAGAGGCAGGGCTCACAGGGGAGCCCGGCTGCTGAGGAAATTTACTGCGCGTGGTAGCCAAGGAAAGTGGAATTGGACCTGGGCAATAATCAGCCTGATTAGCTCAGTGCCTGGAGAGAGCCAAGGGCAGGGAGGCAGTGCGGGGTGGGGGCGGGGAGGACAGGTCAGCCAGCATCAAGGTGGAGCCCCAGGGGCTGGGGTTTGCTAAGGTCAAGAGCAACTCAGGCCCAGAGGAGCGTATGGAGCAGCAAACCCAGCGGAAACAAGCCCAACGCCCAGTCGTGGGAGTGAAGGTGAGTCAGAAGCAGCAACCAGTCTGAAGGCTAGTAGGGGGGACATGCAGCGGTGGTGGTGGGGAAGCCAGGATCGAGGAGGAGGACAGTGGGCAGAGCTGTGGTGTCCAGAGCACATCCCCTCACTGCGCAACTTCTGGCCAAGCTAAAGGCTGAAGATCTGCTGTCAGCAACCCGCTCTCACGTCCCAGCCCTGGAGACTCAGCCTGTGCCAGATGTGTCTGTCCAGAGCAGAGCTCACCAGCGTTGATCTTGGTGGCAGGCCACAAGGTTCTCATGGTGTGGCTTCAGGAATCCCAGCAGCTCTGGTTTTCGAGATAAAGTGGCAGCCTGCTGGCTCTGCCCTCCCCCTCCCCCCCGTTTCTACAGGATTAAATTTTTGAATCTTCAAGAAAAGAAGACCGGCCATGTCTGCCCAGCGCTGAGTGACTTTCTCCTCCACAACCATTACAGGCTGTTGGTGACCCCTGCCAGGTGGCATCTCCAGATTTCCACAATCTTCCTGATCGCCGTCACAGCTCAAGCATTTGTGAGGCTTTGCTCTCTGCCAGGCCTGGTGCCAAGCATGCATGTGCATTAAGTCATAGCTTCCCAACCTAGGCGCCTCAACCCAGTGTGCCCTGAAAGGGTCACAGGTGGGTGGAGAGAGGGAGCCCCCTGCCCTTGGACCACCCACCACGGGGCTTGCCAGAGACTGGTGCCCTACCCTCAGGTGACCTGTTACCAATGCAATCATGTTTTCACGTGTGCCACTCATGGAAAAGGTTTGAAAGCACATAGTTATTTCATTTGATCCTTACAATAGTCCTAGGAGGCAAGGACCTTTAGCTCCTTGTTACAGATGAGGAAACTGAGGAGTTGAAGGGTTAAATCACTTGCTCGTGGTTACCCACGTAGGAAGAGGTAGGTTTGCATTGGGCGTGTTTAGTCTGAAAGCCAGCTATGTGAACAAGCCTTTAGGAAAGCAGACTGCCCTCTCTCCCACACCAGGGCCACTAGGTCCTGATCGCTTTCAAGGCCAGCTTTCTCCCAACACCTCCATCAGGATGAAGGTTCTCTGCCCGGTAGGATGGGGGCCCTCTTTCAACAGCATTGGAGATGTCCGTTTCTATGTTGCAGGGTAGACCAGATGGAAATGAAAGGGAAGATGCTCCTGGCTCTCTCATGCCCAGGGTTGAGCTAAAACCTTCTGGGGTGGGGAGGTAGGGGAGTGGGACACAGGTACTCGGCTGTTTTCTCTTCAACTTCCTCCCTTACTGAAATGGGGCTGTCTGCACTGCAGAGACCAAGGCTGAGAATATCCAGGCCTGGGATTTGGTCCAATAAGTCAGAGACGCCTAATTTGATGCTAGAGCAACTAAGCATTTGCTGTGCTTTCCCCCACTCTTGAACCTAGAAGGCAGGCTGAGCCCAGGAACCCTGATGCTCTTCTCAGGAGCAGCCCCACAGGTCTGGCCGACCCCCCAAGACTTACCAGGCACCAGCTCAAGACCCCCCCCCCCACACACACACACACTCCAAGGAGAGGCTAACCCCCTGTATTCGTTTCCTAGGGCTGCCATGACAAAGCGCTACAAACTGGGTGGCTTACACAACAAGCATGTATTCTGCAGCAATTCTGGAGGCTGGGAGTCCAAGATTAAGGTGTCAGCAGAAATGGCGTCTTCTGAGGGCCATGAGGAAGAATCTGTTCCATGCCTCTCTCCTGGCTTCTAATGGTTGGCTGGCAATCTTGGCATGTTTTGGCTTGTAGAAGCATCATCCCTTCCGCCTTCACCTTTAGACGGCATTCTCCTTGTGTGTGAGTCTCTGCGTCCAAGCTTGCCCTTTGTGTAAGGACTCCGGTCCCATTGGATTAAGGCCCAGCGTACTCCAGTATGACTTCATCTCAATTTAACTCATTACATTTGCAAGACCCTATTTCCAAATAAGGTCACGTGCTGGGCTACTGGAGGTTAGGACTCTAAAATACAAATGGGGAGGTGGGGGGACACACTTCAACCCATAGCATGGCTCTTCTCTTGCAACAGTTGTTCTCACACTTGGGGGAGGAGCAGAATCACCATCAAAGAACACAGAGGCTCAAGTCTGTTACACAGGATGGGGACCAGGTGATCGTGATAGCACCAAGTGTGCCAACTCTCCTGGAGCAATTTTAACTGGACCTCAGGTGCAGAGGGCTGAGCTGGTTACACATCTCCCATCACCCCACAGTCAACAATCCAGGCAAGGGTCATTTCTTATCAACTTGGCCCTCTGTTCCCTGCCTCCTCCTCCCCCTCCTCCATCAGTGTCCACTCCAATGTGCCAGGTAGATATTAATTATACATTAATATATTAAGGTAGGCTTGAAAGTTATATCGTGCTGTTTCATCTACGCAAGTGTTTTAAAATTATATATGTGAACGTGTTCTGTGGATCTTGTCTTTTTCTGTGTCTATTCTTTTAGGCTTTTAAGGCCAGTCCACACGAGAGTTTCTCTGGGAGTTGCATTTCTAGGTCATCAGATTTACACATAACTTAGTTTCACTGCTTTGCCGGATGGCTCTCCCGAATGGCTGTGCCCATGTTTACTCCCATCAGTTCCCATGTCTCCATAGACCTGTCTTTGGATGGGTGCAAAGCTACCAGTGAACATCTTCGAAAGTGCTTGCTAGCCATTTAACTTCCATAATCATTGCCTATTTTTCTTTGGGTGGCTTGTCTTTTAAAAATTGATTTGCAGGAATTTGTTGGATGTGAATCCCTTGTCAATTTCAGATATTGCAAATATGTCCAGCTGGACACCCATATCTTAATTGTCTCTGCAGTGCCCTTTGTTGAACAGAAAAAAATTTTTTCTTTCCCTTATATGGTTTGTATTTTGGAGCTCCAGTTCAAAAAGTCTTCCCCTATACAAAAATCTCGAAGATACTCTCCTGCATAATCTTCTATTAGTTCTGTAATTTTATTTTCCACATTTAGGTCTGGGCCTATTGGGAGTTCACCTCTCTGTATGGTGAGTCAGGGGTCTGTAGTAGTTTCCCATTGCTGCTGTAACAAATTACTACAAATTTATTGACTTAAAAACCACACAAACGTGGTGGAGTAGGAGGATGCAGAGTTCACATCTTCTCACAACTAGGGCACCTACCAGGCACTGGTGGGGGACCTTGGACACATAAAGGGATGAGAGGAACCCCTGCATGACCAGGTAGGGGGGAGGAGAAGTGGAGGCCAGATGGGACCAGTGCCCCTGAGGGGTGGCTGGGGGAAGGGAAGTGTTCCCACGCAGGGAGAGGCCCACTCACCATGAGGGGATCAGTGGGGATGGGGATAGACCTTCGGGGGATGGGAGGACTGGAGGGGAATGCAGCCAGTGTTTCCCCTGCCTGCTCCGTCCCCGGGGTCAGCTTGCTGGGGCCCCAGGCCTAAACCTCTGCCCTCCAAGGTCCCCTCCAGCCATGCTGAGCCTAAGCCCTGCCCCTCCCCCTCCCCTCCCCCCTCCCCCCCTTCCCCCCTCCGCCCCTCCCCAGACATTTTCCAATGCCTGGTCCTGAGCCTAGGCCCTGCCCCTGCCTAAGCCCCGCCCCCTACAGCCAAGGCCTTTTCTGATCCTTTTCTTTTCTTTTTTTTTTTGCTGTTGTGGTTCTGTTTTGCCTTGTTGTTTCATTTATATTTTTATTTTTTCTAATATATTTTTTACTTTTCTAGTATTATTTTATTTTTTTATTCTTCGTTATTGTCCTGCTCTTCTTTTATTTTTATTTTTTTTGTCATGCCACACAGCTTGTGGAATCTTGGTTCCCAGGCCGGGTATCAGACCTGAGCTCCTGTGGTGGGAGCACTGAGTCCAAACTGCTGGACTAACAGAGAACCTCAGATCCCAGGGAATACTAATTGGAGTGAAGTCTCCCAGAGGTCCTCATCTCAGCACCAAGACCTGGCTCTACCCACTGCCTGCAAACTCCAGTGCTGGATACCTCAGGCCAAACAACCAGTAAGACAGGAACACAGCCCCACCCATCAAAAAAAAAAAAAAAAAAAAGAGACGACAAAGAATATGTTACAGACGAAGGAGCAAGGTAAAAACTTACAAGACCAAATAAATGAAGAGGAAATAAGCAACCTACCTGAAAAAGAATTCAGAGTAATGATGGTAAAGATGATCCAAAATCTCAGAAATAGAATGGAGGTATGGATTGAGAAAATACAAGAAATGTTTAACAAGGACCTAGAAGAACTAAAGAATAAACAGTGATGAGCAACACAATAACTGAAATGAAAAATACACTAGAAGGAATCAATAGCAGAATAACTGAAGCAGAAGAACGAATAAGTGAGCTGGAAGATAGAATGGTAGAAATAACTGCCTAGGAGAAGAATGAAGAAAAAAGAATGAAAAGAATTGAGGACAGTCTCAGAGACCTCTGGGACAACATTAAACACACCAACGCTCAAATTATAGGGGTCCCAGAAGAAGAAGAGAAAGGGAAAGGGTCTGAGAAAATATTTGAAGAGATTATAGTCGAAAACTTCCCTAACATGGGAAAGGAAATAACCACCCAAGTCCAGGAAGCACAGAGTCCCATACAGGATAAACCCAAGGAGAAACACACCAAGACACATATTAATCAAAATAACAAAAATTAAATACAAAGAAAAGATATTAAAAACTGCAAGGGAAAAGCAACAAAAAACATACAAGGGAATCCCCATAAGGTTATCAGCTGATTTTTCACCAGAAACTCTGCAGGCCAGAAGGGAGTGGCAGGACATATTTAAAGTGATGAAAGGGAAAAACCTACAACCAAGATTACTCTACCCAGCAAGGGTCTCATTCAGATTCGATGGAGAAATCAAAAGCTTTACAGACAAGCAAAAGCTAAGAGAATTCAGCACCACCAAACCAGCTCTACAACAAATGCTAAAGGACCTTCTCTAAGTGGGAAACACAAGAGAAGAAAAAGACCCACACAAACAAACCCAAAACAATTAAGAAAATGGTAATAGGAACATACGTATCAATAATTACCTTGAATGTAAATGGATTAAATGCTCCAACAAAAAGACACAGACTGGCTGAATGGATACAAAAACAAGACCCGTATATATGCTGTCTACAAGAGACCCACTTCAGACCTAAGGACACATACAGAGTGAAAATGAGGGGATGGAAAAATATATTCCATGCAAATGGAAATCAAAAGAAAGATGAAGGGGACTTCCCAGGTGGTGCAGTGGTTAAGAATCCACCTGCCAATGCAGGGGACACGTGTTCGATCCCTTAGAGCAACTAAGCCTGTGTGCCACAACTACTGAGCCTGTGCTCTAAAGCCCGTGAGCCACAACTACTGAGCCTGCACTCTAGAGTCCATGAGACACAACTACTGAGTGCATGTGCCACAACTACTGAAGCCCATGTGCCTAGAGCCCATGCTCCACAACAAGAGAAGCCACCACAATGAGAAGCAATTGCAAGGCAGCAAAGAGTAGACCCTGCTCACCGCAACTAGAGAAAGCCCGCGTGCAGCAACGAAGACCCAACACAGACAAAAATAAATAAATATAATAAAATAAATTAATTTAAAAAAAAGAAAGCTGGAGTAGCAAAACTCATATCAGATAAAACAGACTTTAAAATAAAGACTGTTATAAGAGATAAGGAAGGACACTACATAATGATCAAGGGATCAATCCAAGAAGAAGATATAAGAATTATAAATATTTATGCACCCAACATAGGAGCACCTCAATACATAAGGCAAATGATAACAGCCATAAAAGGGGAAATCGACAGTAACACAATAATAGTAGGGGACGTTAACACCTCACTTACACCAATGGGCAGATCATCCAGACAGAAAAGAAATAAGGAAACACAGCTTTAAATGATACAATAGACCAGACAGATTTAAATGATATTTATAGGCCATTCCACCAGAAAGAGGCAGAATACACTTTCTTCTCAAGTGCACATGGAACATTCTCCAGGATAGATCACATCTTGTTTCAGAAATCAAGCCTCAGAAAATTGAAATCATATCTAGCATCTTTTCTGACCACAATGCTATGAGACTGGAAATCAATCACAGGAAGAAAACTGTAAAAAACAAACACATGGAGGCTAAACAGTGCGCTACTAAATAACCAAGAGATCACTGAAGAAACCAAAGAGGAAATTTAAAAATACATAGAAACAAATGACAGTGAAAACACGACGACCCAAAACCTATGGGACGCGGCAAAAGCAGCTCTAAGAGGGAAGTTTATAGCCATACAAGCCTACCTCAAGAAACAAGAAAAATTTCAAATAAACAATCTAACCTTACACCTAAAGCAACTAGAGAAAGAAGAACAAAAAAACCCAAAGTTAGTAGAAGGAAAGAAACCATAAAGATCAGAGCAGAAATAAATTAAATAGAAACGAAGAAAACAATAGCAAAGTTTAATAAAACTAAAAGCTGGTTCTTTGAGAAGATAAACAAAATTGATAAAGCTTTAGCCAGACTCATGAAGAAAGAAAGGGAGAGGACTCACATCAATAAAATTAGAAATGAAAAAGGAGAAATTACAACTGACACTGCAGAAATACAAAGGATCATAAGAGACTACTACAAACAGCTATATGACAATAAAATGGACAACCTGGAAGAAATGGACAAATCCTTGGAAAGGCACAACTTTCCAAGACTGAACCAGGAAAAATTAGAAAATATAAACAGACCAATCACAAGTAATGAAATTGAAACTGTAGTTAAAAATCTTCCAACAAACAAAAGTCCAGAACCAGATGGCTTCACAGGTGAATTCTGTCAAATATTTAGAGAAGAGCTAACACGGATCTTTCTTGAACTCTTCCAAAAAATTGCAGAGGGAGGAACACTCCCAAACTCATTCTATGAGGCCACCATCACCCTGATACCAAAACCAGACAAAGATACTACAAAAAAAGAAAATTACAGACCAATATCATTGATAAACGTAGACCCAAAAATCTCAACAAAATACTAGCAAACAGAATCCAGCAACACATTAAAAGGATCATACACCATGATCAAGTGGGATTTATCCCAGGGATGCAAGGATTCTTCAATATACACAAATCAATCAATGTGATACAGCATATTAACAAATTAAAGAATAAAAACCATGCGATCATCTCAATAGATGCAGAAAAAACTTTTGACAAAATTCAACACCCATTTATGATAAAAAAAAAAAACTCTCTAGAAAGTGGGCACAGATGGAACCTACCCCAACATAATAAAGGCCATTTATGACTAACCCACAGCAAACATCATTCCCAATGGTGAAAAACTGAAAGCATTTCCTCTAAGATCAGGAACAAGACAAGGATGTCCACTCTCACCACTATTATTCAACACAGTTTTGGAAGTCCTAGCCACAGCAATCAAAGAAGATAAAGAAAAGGAATACAAATTGGAAAAGAAGAAGTAAAACTGTCACTCTTTGCAGATGACATGAAATTATACATAGAAAATCCTAAAGATGCCACCAGAAAACTACTAGAGCTAATCAATAAATTTGGTAAGGTTGCAGGATACAAAATTAATGCACAGAAATCTCTTGCATTCCCATACACTAACAACAAAAGATCACAAAGAGAAATTAAGGAAACAATCCCATTTACCATCACAGCAAAAAGAATAGAATACCTAGGAATGAACCTGCCTAAGGAGGCAAAAGACCTGTACCCAGAAAACTATAAAACACTGATGAGAGAAATCAAAGATGACACAAACAGATGGAGAGATATACCATGTTCTTAGATGGGAAGAATCAATATTGTGAAAATGACTATACTACCCAAAGCAATCTACAGATTCAATGCAATCTCTATCAAATTACCAATGGCATTTTCCACAGAATTAGAACAAAAGATTTTACAATTTGTTTGGAAACACAAAAGACCATGAATAGCCAAAGCAATCTTGAGAAAGAAAAACAGAGCTGAAGGAATCAGGCTCCCTAACTTCAGACTACACTACAAAGCTACAGTAATCAAGACAGTATGGTATTGGCACAAAAACAGAAATATAGATCAATAGTACAGGATAGAAAGCCCAGAGATAAACCCATGCACCTATGGTCACCTAATCTATGAAAGGAGGCAAGAACATACAATGGAGAAAAGACAATCTCTTCAGTAAGTGGTGCTAGGAAAACTGGATGGCTACATGTAAAAGAATGAAATTAGAACAACACCTAACACCATACACAAAAATAAACTCAAAATGGGTTAAAGACCTAAATGTAAGACCAGACACTATAAAACTTTTAGAGGAAAAACACTCTTTGACATAAATCACAGCTAGATCTTTTTTGACCCACCTCCTAGAGTAATGAGAATAAAAACAAAAATAAACAAATGGGACATAATTAAACTTAAAAGCTTTTGCACAGCAAAGGAAGCCATAAACTAGACGAAAAGACAATCCTCAGAATGGGAGAGAATATTTGCAAACAAAGCAACGGACAAAGGATTAATCTCCAAGATATACAAACAGCCCATGCAGCTCAATATCAAAAAAACAAACAACCCAATCCAAAAATGGGCAGAAGACCTAAATAGACATTTCTCCAAAGAAGACATACAGATGGTCAAGAGGCACATGAAAAGCTGCTCAATATCACTAATTACTAGAGAAATGCAAATCAACACTACAATGAGGCATCACCTCACATTGGTCAGAATGGCGATCTTCAAAAAATCTACAAACAATAAATGCTGGAGAGGGTGTGGAGAAAAGGGAACCCTCTTACACTGTTGGTAGGAATGAAAATTGATACAGCCACTGTGGAGAACAGTATGGAGGTTCCTTAAAAAACTAAAAATAAAACTACCATATGACCCAGCAATCCCACTACTGGGGATATACCCTGAGAAAACCATAATTCAAAAAGACATATGTACCCCAATGTTCATTGCAGCACTATTTACAATAGCCAGGACATGGAAACAACCTAAGTGTCCACTGACAGATGTATGGATAATGAAGATGTGGTACAGATATACAATGGAATATTACTCAGCCATAAAAAGGAATGAAATTGGGTCATTTGTAGGGATGTGGATGGACCTAGAGTCTGTCATATAGAGTGAAGTAAGCCAGAAAGAGAAAAACAAATATCGTATATTAACACATGTATGTGGAATCTAGAAAAATGGTACAGGTGAACATAGTTCCAGGGCAGGAATAGAGACGTAGACGTAGAGAATGGACGTGTGGACACGGCAGGGGAAGGGGAGGGTGGGATGATTTGGGAGATTAGGTTTGACAAAAATATACTACCATGTGTAAAATAGATAGCTAGTGGGAACCTGCAGCACAGGGAGCTCAGCTCTGTGCTCTGTGATGACCTAGATGGGTGGGATGGCGGGGGAGAGAGGTCCAAGAGGGAGGAGATATATGTATACATATAGCTGATTCACTTCGTTGTACAGCAGAAACTAACACAACATTGTAAAGCAATTATACTCCAATTTAAAAAAAGCGCAAATTTATTACTTTACAGTTCTGGAGGTCAGAAGTCCAAAATGAGTTTCATGGGGCTAAAGCCTAGGTGTTAGCAGGGCTGTTCTCTTCTGGAGCTTCTAGGGAGGATCTATTTCCTTGCATTTTCCAATTTCTAATGGCCACCTGCATTCCTTGGCCTGTGGCCCCTTCCTTGATTTAAAAAGAAAAAAAAAACTGATGTGATTCTTCTCTCCCTCTGACCACAGATAAGGTTTTCCACTTTGAAGGATTTATGTGATTAGATTGGACCTACCTGGATAATTCAAGATAATCTCCCCCTTTGGCAACCTCTACTTAATCACCTCTACAAAATCCCATTTGCTATGTAAAGTAACAGACTCACAGGTTCTGCAGATTAGGATGTGGACATCTTTGGGGTACCATTGTTCAGCTGAGCATAGAAACCAACTTGATTTTTGCTCCATATGGTGAGACAGTGTTCCCAGCAGCATCTACCAACAGGTCATTTTCCCCTATCAATTTGTGGTGGTACCTCTTGCATATGCCAGGTAGCTGCATTCACACAGATCTGGTTCTGAGCTCTCACTTCTGTTCCATTGTCTCATTTATCTGTGCCAGCACAAGTATCAGTGTGGTTTTGGTGTTTTTGTTTTTGTTTTGTTTTATTACCTTGGCTTTATAAAATATTTTTTAAACTAAAAGAGTGAGTCCTCCTTTTCAACATTTTCTTAACTATGTAAGGACTTTATTCTGCCATATAAATTTAGGATTGCGTTTAATAGATTAACTTGGGGAGAAGTGTCATCTTTGCAGCGCTAAGTCATCATACCCATGAAGACAGTATATTCCACCTTTTATTCGGGACTTCTTTAAAGTCTCTCAAGGGGGTTTAAACTTTTTCTCTGTAAGGGGGTAAGTGTTCTGATCATCAACCTCCTATGTGTGTGTGTTGGGTTTTCCCCACATCAACAAGCAATTCTTTGACACCAACTGGGTGTCTTACTATTCAACTCAATTTTGACACTGTCTACCTGAAGACAGCGTCAGATTCCGCAGGTAGAGGGGTCAGTCCTACAAGACTGCCCTCCACTTCAGATGCCAATCCCAAGTCCAGGCTGCTGTCTATATTCGTGGTCAACAGGCTATAAATCAGAGGTTCCCATGACCTCCTCCTTAGGTTCAATTAATTTGCTAGAGTGGCTCACAGAACCCAGAAAACTTATTTACTCAATAGGTTACCGGTTTATTACAAAGAATATTAAACGATATGAATCAATAGACAAATGAAGAGATATGTGGGGCATGTTCCCAAACCAAGGAGCTCCTGTCCCCATGAAGTTTGATGCTGGTACAGAGGCACGTGGAAGAGTTCTGGTTCACCAACCCGGAAGCTCCCCAACCAAGTCCTGCGGGACTTTTATGGAGGCTCCATTACACAGGCATAATTGATTAAATCACTGGCCATGGACAGCTGATTCAACCTCCAGCCCCTTTCCCCTCCCTGGAGGTCAGGGGGGGTCGACTGAAAGTTCCAACCCTTTAACCACCTGGTTGGTTCTCCAGGCAACTAGCCCCAAATCTTAGGTGGGGTCCGAAAGTCATCTCATTAACCTAACAAAAGAAACCTTTAAGGCTCTCCTCACTTAGGAAATTCCAAGGGTTTTAGGAGCTCTGTGCCAGGAACTGTGGATGAAGATCCAATCTATTTTTCTTATTCTAAATCACAACATCACAAGTCACATCGATTCCACTGATGGGAACAAGCATTCCCCAATGCTCGTGTTTCCACCAGGTATTTCTCCTGGATCTTACCTCCTTCCTACACTTGGAATGGTGAGTGACAGTTATTTGCGTAAATCTCTTGAATGATTGTGCCAACCATGAAAAGGCTTTAAACATCGGTATTTATGACTCTTTTTCTTCTCCCTTCTGCCCTGGGCAGTGTGAGGGAACGGTCAGTTGTAAGTGCCTCTGATGTTTAGGCCCAGGAAGATAGGAGAACCCAGAGAAGGCGTGGGCAGGGAGGTAGGAAGAAAGCCAGGAGAGCGGGGAGACCAAAACACCAGGAGGAAAGAGTTTCAAGGAGGGTGGATCTCCTCTGCCAGACTCAGAGTAGGAGGAGCACAGATGAGGTGAAGATCGTTGGTGACCTTGACCAGGGCGGCTTCCCGGGGAGTGCTGAGAACAAAAGCCCAATTATAGTCAGTTCAAAAGAAAAAGGAAAACAAGACAGGAATGATAGGGCGTGTGAAGTCAGGCGGGGGGCTGGTTTTCTTTCGTTTTAAGACGGGAAATATGCTAAAGGAGGATCCAGGGGAGAGAAGACAGGTGATGCTGCAGGAGAGAGGCAAATGCAGAAAGCCACGTCCTTGACTAATTGGCGGGGGGGTGAAACCCATCAGTGCCAGGCTGAGCCGGATTGAAGCCTGAGGCCAAAGGAATAAATCAGTAATACTGACTCTGTCTTGACTTAAAATTTTGATATTTTGTTCATTATGTATTTTTGCATTCAATAATTATTAAAATATTTATGTTGATTAATGGAACTTTTGGTGTTCCTTTAGATTCTGCACCTGAGACCCTGTGGAGGGGAATCTTTGAGAGATATTCTAGTATAAGAGGGAGGTTGTAGTTAGGGCGTGTATAAGAATAAAGGGGCACAGGGCCTCTGATGATTGGCAAGGGTGGCCCACAGGCTGACAGGCACCCCAAAGCCCAGAAACAAGGAGAGGTTGTTTGTACCCACCGCTTGGCAATGGACCATGTCCCAGTACATAGTCCGCTTCAGCAGGGCTAGAGCTCCCCCTGGTGGGCCTGGCTGGGAAAGACAGCTCAGAACGGATGGGGCGGAGAGTCTAGGGCTTGCTTGGGCTGAAAGCTGCAGAGGATGGGAAGCCCGCTGATTTGGAGGGAAGTGGTCCCACAAGAAGGAGGAGCAAGTTTTTTTTTTTTTTTTTGCGGTACGCGGGCCTCTCACTGTTGTGGCCTCTCCCGTTGCGGAGCACAGGCTCCGGACGCGCAGGCTCAGCGGCCATGGCTCACGGGCCCAGCCGCTCCGCGGCGTGTGGGATCTTCCCGGACCGGGGCACGAACCTGTGTCCCCTGCATCGGCAGGCGGACTCTCAACCACTGCGCCACCAGGGAAGCCCCAGGAGCAAGTTTTGAGGAAGGAGTGATGAACAATTTGAGTTGCCAGAGAGGCGTCCATTAATTTCGGCCTGGTTATTTACACAGGCGCCGCAAGAAGTGTACATTTACGTGTGCCATCCTCTTCAAGCATGGGGTATTACGCAAACTAAGATGAGAAATTTACCTTTTATGTGGAAATTTTCTAAAGGAATCTTCGTTTGGACCTTTAACATCTCTATTATTTGCTCTTTTCTCCTGAGTCTAGGATCAAGACCAAAAAAGTCCCTTCACACACGTCACCTGCAGTGCCTGTAAGTGGAAGTGAAGTTCTGTCTCAGAGAATTCCCAACACTTTATAAGGTTCTTACTCTCAAGGAGTGGTCTTCCTTACCACTGTGAGGCGGGGACCTTAGAAAAAGATTTTAAAAATGTCAGCGAAGTCAAGGAACGTAAAAGGTAAAAGGAACCCACTATCAACCTGGGTTGCAAGGCAGATTTTGCGGTCACTGGGCATCTGATCCTGGGGTCTTTTGCGCTGGCAACGAGGGCTGGCTGATCAGTGACCAGATGGATTTTGAGTGACTCAGAGCAACTTCAGTTGCTGTAAGACTGACGAATCCCAGACTCACACCAACTAGAAAATCACGACTGAGCTGGCAGCTTTACTACGGAAGGTGAGCAGGAATTTAGAGACTGCAACCAGACTTGCCTGGACAGCTGGAGGTATGCTTCCACTGGAGCAAGAGATAAGTTTCAGTCATGCTTCTCAGCGAAAGCGGACACTTCCAGCCTGATGGGTTTAGGATACACGCAGACCTAAATAAAGCAGACATCCAGCCCACGTTGTCGGCTCCGCTGGATGGCAGGAACACAA
This sequence comes from Aethalodelphis obliquidens, assembly GCF_003676395.1. Lineage (NCBI taxonomy): Eukaryota > Metazoa > Chordata > Mammalia > Artiodactyla > Delphinidae > Aethalodelphis > Aethalodelphis obliquidens. The sequence continues at coordinate 7,104,301 of NW_020837974.1, forward strand.
ATGCCAGGGCCCTGGGCTGGGTCTGGCTCTCTAATTTTACTTTTAAGTGACTATTATCCAATAATTTCATTTTAAATTATTTTGCAGCATAACTACGTCCAGAATGTAATGGTTCTTTTTCATGATACTTGTCTGGGATGTAAATATTGCTAAGTATCCTGTGAGACTCGCATGTTGGTTTCCTCTGGAAAACTGAGGGAACCTAGCAGAAAGTAAAAGCCGGGAGAGATGTGAGTATAGCTGAACCCCAGATGTGTCCCCCAGCCCACACACAGGTCACACACATGTCACTTGGCAGAGGGTGGAAGCCTTAAGGGCTCCAGGTATTTGAGCACAACCTCTGCCCAAATCATGGACTGACAAACAACTAAGCTAATCAGACATGGGGAGATTCCCAAAGTCAGGCTAAAAAATAAGGCGAGAAAACCCAAGTGGAGGTATCGGTGACCTCACACCATGGAGAAACGAAGTCCACAGCTTAAGTCGAGTCTAGTTGCTAAACAGCAGCGTTAGCAACAATTAGCAACAATTAGCAACAATCCTCAGCACCAAATACTCCAAGATGCCCAGAGAAGCAGGACAGTGTGACCCACACTCGGGAGAAGAGTCGTCAACAGGAACTGGCTCTGAGCAGGCCCAGAGGTTGCATGTAGCAGATGGATACTTCAAAGCAGCTATTAAGAATATTTGCAAAGAATTAAAGGGCAATATGATGACCATGACCCCCCCCAAAACTTATTAGATTAAAAGAGAGAGAGAGAGGGCTTCCCCGGTGGCGCAGTGGTTGGGAGTCCGCCTGCCAATGCAGGGGACGCGGGTTCGTGCCCCGGTCCGGGAGGATCCCGCGTGCCGCGGAGCGGCTGGGCCCGTGAGCCGTGGCCGCTGGGCCTGCGCGTCCGGAGCCTGAGCTCCGCAACGGGAGAGGCCGCAGCGGTGAGAGGCCCGCGTACCGCAAAAAAAAAAAAGAACACGAACCCTCCTACACTGTCGGTGGGAATGTAAATTGGTACAGCCACTATGGAGAACAGTATGGAGGTTCCTTAAAAACTAAAAATAGAGCTACCGTATGATCCAGCAATCCCATTCCTGGGCATATATCCAGAGAAAACCATAATTCGAAAAGATACATGCACCCCAATGTTCATTGCAACACTATTAACAATAACCAGGATATGGAAGCAACCTAAATGTCCATCAACAGAGGAATGGATAAAGAAGATGTGGCACATATATACAATGGAATACTACTGAGCCATCAAAAACTACGATACGATGCCATCTGTAGCAAAGTGGATGGACCTAGAGATTGTTGTACTGAGTGAAGCAAGGCAGACAAAGACAAATATGATGTCATATTGCTTATATGTGGAATCTTAAAAAGGGGTACGAATGAACTTATCTACAAAACAGAAATAGAGTTACAGATGTAGAAAACAAACTTATGGTTACCAGGGGGTTGGGGGCGGAGGGACAAAATGGGAGATTGGGATTGACATATACATGCTACTATATATAAAATAGATAACTGATAAGGACCTACTGTATAGCACAGAGAACTCTACTCAGTGCTCTGTAATGGTCTATATGGGAATAGAATCTAGAAAAGAGTGGATGTATGTATACGTATAACTGATTCACTTTGCTGTACAGCAGAAACTAACACAACATTGTAAAGCAACTATACTCCCCCCCAGAAAATGAACACGGCCTCTTCAGCCACTTCTGGCACTGCTTGTGGGCCCATTTGGTGGGGCTCTGGTATCTCTTTTGCAAAAGCAGAAGCTGAGGTGACTTCATTACTACTTGCTATGATGGAAAGCTTGGTCCAGCTCGAGAGCAATGTTGATGTTAATGTGAAGGTGGTTGAAGATTGAGGCATATACCACTCAGTAGACTAATGAAAGCTTATTTTGAGAGACACGGCGGGTCAGTGAGGCAGGTCAGATTCTGATCTGCTGGGCAGCCAACCAATGAAACAGACGCTCCTGCATAGTTGAAACTGGAGGGCAAAGATACAATTGACGGCTTCCTAGAGCGGACGGGAAGTACCCACTAAAAAGAGAACCTGCCACTTTGGTCCAGAATTCTGTTTCCACAAGCCAGCAACGTGTTCTCAGTTGGAAAACTGTCATTTCGCCCCAGGACATCCTGCATAATTTTTTCTATTCTTTCATTTTTCCCTCCCCATTCCTTCATTGTATATGAAATGACTGGGACGTGTGCACAGGCCTCTTGCTTTTTTTTTTTTTTTTTTAGCTAAATGGCCAATGATATATTTTCATCAACATCAAATGGAGGTGAACTCAGGAAAAATACTGTTTCTGTGAAAATACCTCCTTCCTCTGTTAGGAGCAGGCTCATTTAACGCCCATCTTCTTATTCCAAAAAGTTATTAGCTCTTGCTGTTTAACAAAAAACAGGAACAACAACAAAATAAATCCTTCATATCTTGTTTGGAGAATTTCAATGTTTTTCATTTGTCATTATGAAATCAAGGGCAATTTTGTAACTTTTTTTTTTTAGTATGTAGCTGTTACATGTATGGTAATGTCTTTAAGTAGTGATACGTTACTTTTAAGGAAAGGTAGTCTTCTCTTTGAGTCAAGCACATTGTTTAAATAAATTTCTTATTTAAAAAAATTTTTTAATTAAAGCCAAAATATAAGACATTCCCAGATAAATACAAACAGAGATTGTTGCTAGCCAAACTATTTTACAGAACGAAGTCCTTCAGATTGAAAAGGAAGGACCCCCAAATGGTAGGTTTAAGTCACAGGAAGGAAGAATATGGGAAATGGTAAACTTGTGGGTAAATGCAAAACACTGATCTATATCTTTCCCTCCCTTAATGTCTTTTAAAAATGAAATTGTTTAAACAATTATTATAAGGCTGTAGTGTTGGGTTTTTAACATATGTAGATGTAATAGATTTGACAAAAATAGAATAAAGGAGGGGAGGAAATAGAGCTATGTGGCTGTATTTTATTGGATTTAAGTCAATATTAACCTGAAATAGTTTCTCATAAGTTAAAGATGCATATTATAGTCCCTACAGCAATCACTAAGAAATGAGTTTAAAAACATAGAAACAGTGGAATTAATGTAATACAAATATTTTTAACACAAGATAAGGCAATAAAGAAGGAACAGAGTTTCTTTGTGTTTACGGGACAGTTCTGTATCTTGATTATGGTGGTGGTCGCGTGGTGGTCATACTTGTGATAAAATTGCATAGAACTATACACAACACACACACACACTTGAGTGCACGTAAAAACTGGTGAAATCTGAGTAAGGTCTGTGAGTTCACAGTATTGTGCCAATGTCAGTTTCCTTATTTTTATATTGTACTACTGTATAGCATGATTATGTTGGTAATTATTTGACTATATACATTGTCAAAACTCATTGAGCTCTACATTTATTATTTTTTTAATAAATTAATTTATTTTGTTTATTTATTATTTTTGGCTGCGTTGGGTCTTCATTGCTGCACACGGGCTTTCTCTAGTTGTGGCGAGCGGGGGCTACTCTTCGTTGCGGTGCGCGGGCTTCTCAATGCGGTGGCTTCTCTTGTTGCGGAGCACGGGCTGCAGACATACGGGCTTCAGTAGTTGTGGCATGTGGGCTCAGTAGTTGTGGCTCGTGGGCTCTAGAGAGCAGGCTCAGTAGTTGTGGCGCATGGGCTTAGTTGCTCTGCAGCATGCGGGATCTTCCCGGACCAGGGCTCGAACCCGTGTTCCCTGCATTGGCAGGCGGATTCTTAACCACTGCGCCACCAGGGAAGCCCAGCTCTACATTTAAATTGGTGATTTTCATTGTATGTAAATTATACCTCAGAAAGCTAATTTTAAAATATAAAACAATTTTTAAAATAAACAAAATAAAATATAAAACAATGAATACTACAGTCATCTAAAGAGGAAGCCAGGGAGGGAAGGAAGGAGGAAGGAAACCATAACTTGGAGGTAACAGATACTGTGCAAGACGAAGAAAACTCACACACACACACACACACACCACCACCACCACCAATAACAACAACAACAATAACAGCACTATCGCTTACATCCTCAGAGAGGTAAGAAGATACTGGTACAAATAGGGTACATAAAAAAGGGAACTCATAAATTAACACTGGGACAGCAGATTGGAAAAAACACAAGGATTGAAAGTTCAAGGTGAGAAATCTCCCAGAAAGTAGTACAAAAAGAGAAAGAAATGAAAAATAAGAGAAAAGATAAAATCAGAGGACCATCCGGGAGATGCAACTTCTGAATGATGGAAGTTCCAGACAGGGAAACAGAGAAAACGGAGGGGGAGAGAATCAACAAAATACTTTAGGAGAATCTCCCAGTCCTGAAAGGCACATCGACAAGTAGACAAGAAGTTTGTGCATACTATAAATACAGTACGTCACATATGTACAAATATATATATATATAGAGAGAGAGAGAGAATTGTGTAAAACATACTCATGTGGACAGAGACCAAAGGAAATACACACAGGAAAAAAGTTATTTTGTTACAATGATGATGAGTGTTTCAAATTTTATTTTAAATTATGCTTATTTGTATAAATTAAGATTAAACACCTTTGCTTGCCCCACCCCCAAGTACCTGCACAACAAAGTCCAAACTTGCCTAATAAAAATTCTGTAATGGCTCCCCGTGACCTTAAGGCCTTACAGGATTGTCAACAGGAAATTTTGAACTTTGTTCTGCCTGCCCGTCCCCATCTCCTGCCGCTTCCTTCCACCTGCCTGCACTCCAGCGGTATCAGAACATCCAGCAGGACAGGCATCTTGAGGAACCCCAGCATCTGGCAGGAACTCCTCCTCCTCCCCGGGTCTCCATGGTAACACTTACCACTTGGTTGTAGCTGAGTTATCCCTTGCCTTGGAAGCCTGTTCTCAGGGAGGAGAAACTGTCTCCCTGAGGCCTGCCACACTGTAGGCACTGTAAGCAATTGTTCAATGTTTGGGGAGGCGGGGTAGGGCAGGCATTGTAATGCCACCCCTTTCGTGTGGCCTTTCTGATTCCCACACCACCACAACACCACCATTCCAGGAGAAATCAGACTTTCCCTCTGTGTTGCCGTAGCACTTTATGTGACCTTGGGTGACTTATTCCCTCTATAACTCAGTTTCCTCACCTGTAAAATGGGGCAAGAATGGTACCTATCTTACGACATTACTGTGAGGATTCAATCAGGTTATGTTTACAGCACCCATGCCAAGCTGGTAAATGCCCAGGAAGAGGAAGCCATTGTGATGATTACTTTGACGTCTTAATATGACATCTGTCTGTTTCCTATGGCAACATGTACAGACCTCACCTCTCCTATGTGAGTATAAACTGCCCGTGGGCGGGGAACCTATCTTGTTGATCTTCGTCTATTGCACAGCACATGGCATGCCGTCTGACTGCAGCAGACATCCAGAAAATCGTCCTTGGATTCACACAGACAAACATACACAGAGCCTTACACATGCGCAGACGTGTGCACACGCTTAGGGACACACATGTGCCAATACATTTTTCTGTGCTCATCTTGGCTGACCGTCGGGTCTGTAGCGTTCAACTGCGCTGACCACCTCCTCCTCTGGAAGTACAGCATTCTCCACCCCTGGCTCCTGGGACCTACTCTTGCTTGGATTTCAATCTACCTCTCTGGAAGTACCTCTCAGCCTCCTTCGCGCCCCAGCTCCTCCCCAACTTGCCCTTAAATGTCTTTGTTCCACATAGCGCCATCTCGGCCCTGCCCTTCTCACTTTGGACCTGTTGGGTGACTTCATCAGAACCAAAGATACATTTGCAAAAGTCTAGAAAAGTCATAATCCGGGTTAGCAGCAGCAAAGCTCTCCGTCCTGACTTCCAGAACTGCAAAACCTGAAGGACTTCCTACCCTCCTTCCGGCACCTCCCTCCAAAGGGACAGTCACAGGACCCACGGCTTCTTTCACCTGTAGCAGCTGCTCACACGTGAGGCTCCCATCCTCCACCCTCCTCTCTGCCCCTAGTGGCGCTGTGTCAGCTCAGACCCCTCCACTTTTCACCTGGACCCATGGTCAGGCCCCCCGTCTATTCTCTTGGCCGCTGCCAGAGTGAGCTCTCACCAGTTCTGTTTCCTCGCGAAGTCCCATCACTGTGGATAAAGCGATGCATACATGGGTAGCGGTGTGACGAATCAACTACGGCAAGACGTTAACTGTCGAATCTAAGGGGTAGGTACAGGAGTGCGCGTTCCAATCCTCTCAACTCCTTTGTGCTTCAAAATTTTCAGAAGATGTTGGGGGAAATACCCTTCAATGGTTTCTTTTGGCTTTTGGGATTAAACTCAGACCCCTTCGCGTAGAACATAAGGCCCTCTATGATCTGGCCGTTGCCTCACCCTCTGTAACCTCATCTGCTACCACTCACATATCCCTTTCCCACAAGCCATCCTGAATTACTTGGATCCCCCAGCAGAGTCGTGGTATTTCATTCCTCTGAGCCCTCGGACTTGCTGTTCCCGATTCCTAGAATGCCTTTCCCTGCGTTCTTCTCGGGTGATCCCTAACCCCCATGCACTCCTCTGACTCATCTCAAGTGACACCTCCTCCAGGAAGCCTTTGCTGACTCCTCAGTTCGAGGCCCCTTATCTGGTTCCCACAGCCCCTCCCGTATCTCAGCAGAGATTTATAGTACGAAGGGCCTCAGATATGCAGCAGCAATGGAACCCTGGCCTGAGGACGGGGCTCTAGTTACCCTACGCCGCCGAATCACCTATGATCTCTCATTTCTTCCCTCAGAGGACGCATCCTCAGGCATCTGCCCTGCCTTTGCGCCAAACACACTTAGCAGGCTGAGCGAATCCTCAGGCTCAAACTGACAAGCCAACCTCGGCAATTCCAGCCGCCGAAGCTGTCCTGGCCCCGGAGCCCCAGAGCCTGCTGGCGGGGGCTGTGCCCTGCTGGTGGTGGAGGCCCCCGAGGAAGCGCTCCAGGCAGGGTAGGGAGGAAGGCGGGGCCTGCGGCTGTACAAGTCGGTGTCCCGGGCCTGGGACGGAAGTTGCAGAAGTACAATTAGTTTCAGTTTTGTTTCTCTTTCAGGAGCCCAGCAACAGCAGCGCCAGGGCCTCGGGGGCCCCCACTCCGGGTCCTGGAGCCCCGGCTAGGTAAGGAGAGGGGCTTGGAGGGCGATTGAAGGGACAGCTGAACTGGAGGGGGTGGGGGAAGGGGGAGAGCGGGAGGAAGGGGAAGGGAGTGGGAAGAGGGACCCAGAAGGCGGGAGGAGAGGGGAGGAGAGGGGAGGAGAGGGGAGGCTTCCCCCGCGGGGCCAGAGATCCGAGACTTCCTGGGGAAGACCCCCTCCCACTCTCTGAGCTCTCCAGCCAGCCCCTGCTTTCTGGAAGTTTGGGGGAAATCCCCCAAGTTTCTTTATCAAGTATTTCACAGCCACTGTGCAGGGAGCTGGGGGCATTCACAGCTGATCCTCATGTGACTCCTACCCTCCAGAGGCTTCTAGGAAAGCAGGAGGCCTCTTGCAGCAGGAAAGGCTGAAAGAAAAGGGCTGGAGGAGATGGGGCAAAGGCTACGCGGTGACCCTGAGTTTGAGGAACTGGAAGGAAAGAGCGAGGCGGCCCCTTCCTCTCAGGCATCCTTCTGCCTGTTCATTTCAGGATAGTCGAGGCAGGAAGAGGGGCCCTCACAACCCGTGATGCCGCTGCCAGGGCCTAGGAGGCAGGTGTACGGGGCTGTGGGAATTGGGGTCCCTCATACTCCCCCACCCTCCGGGAGTCAAGGCACATCTGCCCACCCAGACCCTCGGTGGGTCCTCTGTGCCCTCCCCTCACCTGGCATCCCACCCCCAGCAGGACCCCCAGGATCTATTCACACCAGACTCGCATCCCATGTGCCACAAGGCCTGTCAGTGGGGGACACCGATCGTTACGCCGGCAGGTCTCTAAGGCTGTGCTTCTTGGTGTTGTCATATCTCGCAGGGCCTGACATGCAAAAGCGGCCTTTACTTTTTCATAGTTGCTGAATGTCTGCAGGGAGGAGGGAGGCGGCTCTTTATCTCAAGAGACCAGAAGAAAATTCCTGGCCATTCAGGTGAGACCCCAGACCTGGTGGGGCTTGAGGATGGGGGAGAGGTGAGAGGGCAGGTGGGGGCCACCGCGGAGGTGCCCTCTGTCCTCTGACCCCGACCCCTCGCTTGCAGAATGGTTTCCCAGGGCTCCTCGCCCTCCCTGCTGGAGGCCCTGAGCAGCGACTTCCTAGCCTGTAAAATCTGCCTGGAGCAGCTGCGGGTGCCCAAAACGTTGCCCTGCCTGCATACCTACTGCCAGGACTGCCTGGCCCAGTTGGCCGAGGGCAGCCACCTCCAATGCCCTGAGTGCCGCGAGACTGTGCCTGTGCCGCCCACGGGCGTGGCTGCCTTCAAGACCAACTTCTTTGTCAACGGGCTCCTGGATTTGGTGAAGGCCCGAGCCGGTGGAGACCTGCGCGCAGGGAAGCCGGCCTGTGCACTGTGCCCGCTGATGGGGGGCGCCAGCGCGGGGGGGCCAGCCACAGCCCGGTGCCTGGACTGCGCCGACGACTTGTGCCAGGCCTGTGCCGATGGGCACCGCTGCACTCGGCAGACCCACAGCCACCGAGTGGTGGACCTGGTGGGCTACAGGGCAGGGTGGTACGACGAGGAGGCCCGGGAGCGCCAGGCGGCCCAGTGTCCCCAGCACCCGGGGGAGTCCCTGCGCTTCCTTTGCCAGCCCTGCTCCCAGCTGCTGTGCCGGGAGTGTCGCCTGGACCCCCACCTGGACCACCCCTGCCTGCCCCTGGCCGAGGCTGTGCGTGCCCGGAGGCCAGGCCTCGAGGAGCTACTGGCGGGCGTGGACAGCAACCTGGCCGAGCTGGAGGCCACCCGGCTGGCGGAAGAGGAAGCCTTGGCCTGTCTGCGGGAGCAGGCAGCCAAGGTGGGCACGCAGGTGGAAGAGGCAGCCGAGGGGGTCCTCCGGGCCCTCCTGGCCCAGAAGCAGGAGGTGCTGGGGCAGCTACGGGCCCACGTGGAGGCTGCCGAGGAGGCTGCACGGGAGAGGCTGGGGGAGCTGGAGAGCCGGGCACAGGTGGCCAGGGAGGCGGCCGCCTTTGCCCGTCGCGTGCTCAGCCTGGGTCGGGAGGCCGAGATACTCTCACTGGAGGGGGCGATTGCCCAAAGGCTTCAGCAGCTGCAGCGTTGTCCCTGGATGCCTGGGCCAGCCCCCTGCCTGCTGCCCCAGCTGGAGCTCCATCCTGGACTCCTGGACAAGAACCGCCAGCTGCTAAGGCTCTCCTTTCAGGAGCAGCAGCCCCAGAAGGACAGCGGGAAAGACGGAGCCAGATGCCAGGGAGGCGCTGCAACCCCGCCCCAGAGCAGGGACGGAGCCCAGACCCCAAAGCAGGACAGCGCGCAGCCGCCCCAGGAAGATGGAGCCCAGACCCTAAAGGCGGAGAGAGCCGAGACGCCCCAGGAAGATGGAGCCCAGACCCCGAAAGAGGGCAGAGCCCAGACACCCCAGGAAGATGGAGGAGCCCAGTCCCCAAGGGGCAGCCGATCCAAAAAGAAGAGGAAGTTCAAAGGCAGGCTCAAGTCCGTTTCCCGGGAGCCCAGCCCAGCACCTGGGCCGAACCTGGAGGGCTCTGGCCTCCTCCCCAGGCCCATCTTTTTCTGCAGCTTCCCCACACGGATGCCGGGGGACAAGCGGTCTCCGCGGATCACCGGGCTGTGTCCCTTTGGCTCCCGGGAGATCCTGGTGGCAGATGAGCAGAACAGGGCCCTGAAGCGCTTCTCCCTCAATGGCGACTACAAGGGCGCGGTGCCCGTCCCCGAGGGCTGCTCCCCGTGCAGCGTGGCCGCCCTGCAGGACGCCGTGGCCTTCTCGGCTGGCTCTCGCCTCTATCTCATCCGCCCCAACGGCGAGGTGCAGTGGCGCCGGGCGCTGAGCCTCTGCCAGGCCAGCCACGCCGTGGCCGCCATGCCGAGCGGGGACCGGGTGGCCGTCAGCGTGTCAGGCCACGTGGAGGTGTACAACATGGAAGGCAGCCTGGCCACCCGGTTTATCCCTGGGGGCAAGGCCAGCCGGGGCCTGCGGGCGCTAGTGTTCCTGACCACCAGCCCCCAGGGCAATTTCGTGGGGTCAGATTGGCAGCAGAGTAGCCTGATGGTCTGTGACGGGCTGGGCCAGGTGATTGGGGAGTACCGGGGGCCGGGCCTGCACGGCTGCCAGCCAGGCTCTGTGTCCGTGGATAAGAAGGGCTACATCTTTCTGACCCTTCGGGAGGTCAACAAGGTGGTGATCCTCGATCCGAAGGGGTCGCTGCTCGGTGACTTCCTGACGGCCTATCACGGCCTGGAAAAGCCCCGGGTGACCACCATGGTGGATGGCAGGTACCTGGTTGTGTCCCTCAGTAATGGGACCATCCATGTCTTTCGGGTCCGCCCTCCTGACAGTTAAAGGGCTGGGACTGGAGAGACACTTCGGGGTGGGGGGACTGGGGGGGTAGAGAGAAGGGAAGCAGGGCGGCCCGAGGGATGTGGTGGCCGAGGGCATTTTCCCAGAGAGCAGGGGTTGGCAACTTTTCAAGGTGAAGTGCGAAACCGCTCTTCAGGTGCGCAGGAATAGGGACCAAGGCGGGTGGCATGGCCGTAACCCTCGGAAGCGGAGGAGGAAGGGTTGGAGGGGTGCTGGGCATTAATGCTGCTTGCTTTCGCTGGGGGTGACTGCCACTGCCGCCACCGTAGAGTCTAGGTTTCCAAGATGTGTAAGCTAGTCCTGATTTGAGTTCTTTAAAACCATTCCTGATGGGGTAGCCCAGGGAGAGTCTTGGGGAAGTGGGTAGAAATAGTCCTTTAAGCCCAGGGCTTGAAGGGTATGTCAGGTATGTACTTTCTGGAAGAGAGCTGAGAACCCCCTCTGCTCTGACTTGAACGGGACGCACCAAGTCAGAAGAGGTCTGGGATTTTGAACCCGGCCATAAATGGCATCTTCCACCAGCCTCGGCTGGGAAGTTGAGCCTCCTCTGATAATGGCGTCCCCCAGTGAAGTGCGGGCTGGACTTCATGGGGGACCAACTGTAGACACAAGCCGAGGCCAACAGGCGTTTACCTTTAAGTTCGTGAAGAGAATGTGCTACTAGAAAATGGAACCCGGCGGGGTTGGAGTCGAAAACACAGGGTTCTGAGTGTGAGACAAGGGGAGACCCTGGGTCTTACCCCCCGACTTCCACCACCCCTCACCTCCAAGCCAACCTGAGGCCAGACCTATGTAGGATTTAAAACCTTTTCTTTTTTGATGTCTTTACACTTCCTGGAGTTTATTTTTAGCCCCCTCTTAGTTTTCTGGCACAATTCCTTTTGAGAAATTGTGGCTGCACTAAGGGGTTGAAGGCATTTGTCCATATTGCCGTTATGGGTGGGGAAAAAAACCTAAGCCTAGAGGCCAGGTGCCGGACTCAGGGGCCAAACCGGTTGGAAGACCTGGGAAGTCGGTAGTGGGGCTGGGATGGGCGGAGGGGTGAAAATCTCATGGAGGGATCCCATCAGAAGGGAGCCGTGACCACCGGCCTTTTGCACAGGCTGTGGCAGCGGTGGAACTGAGGTGGACATGTTTAGCCAGGGGCTGTTGAGAGGTGACCAAAGGGAATAATATGTAAGGATCATGGGCAGTGAGTGTTCATGGGAACCAGAGAGATTTTGGACAAGTCCAGATGGAAAATGCAGGACATTAGGTGTAGGGAAAAGAAAATCTGTTTCCAGGGAGGTCGTTGATTGTTTAATGAAGTGAAAGGGGAAATCATCAATGTCAGGTGGACAAATTCAATTATATAAAATTTTGAAATGTATGCACAGGAAAGAAGAACGAAGATTAAAGGAAAATCAATGAGATGAGGAAATGACGGAGCATTGATCTAAGGAGTCTCCAGTATATGGAGCGACTAAACAGATCTACTGGGTCAAATGACCAAATAAGCCGTATACCCAAGGGGAACGCACACAGGCCAGGACACATAAAATGAAACATAAAATAAAATCGACCACTTGCATTCGTCAAAAATACATTTTAAAAAATATGTCGTGGGGAAATAGACCCCTGGCACTATAAATGATGCTTCCTGGTGAACAGTTTGGCAATTCTTGACAAAAGTCAAAGAAGTGATTATAAGACGAAGTTATCTCACTTTGGGGAGTACATTCTGGGAAAAGGATACAAAAGGAAAAAACGTATCTGCACACAGGTATTTGTGGCCACCCTGTCTATTACAGTCTTTGACAGGAAACAGCTCAGCTTAGCTCGCCAATTCTGGCTAGACCAGAATCTAGCCAAGTAGACTGTGTTCTACCAGGACAGTGAGCTGCTGCCTTCATGGATGACAATTATGAGAACTATTTAGGAGAATATGATGTTATATGATGCAATCGTAAGCCAAAAAAAAAAGATTTTGGCTTTCTGTTCACGTAATGATAGCAACAAGATAAAGGCATGTCTGAATAGTTACCAAGTGGAAATAGGTTCAAAATGTGTAAATAGTCAGTGATTGGGGAGATTGGGTTCTTTTTATTTCATGCTGTTATTCATATACGCACATTTCTACTTCAGTTATTACTGTCCGTTAAATAACATATATGCTTGACTACTTCAGAAAAATACACTCAAGAATAACTACTGGATTTGTGAATGAATGTGTCCGAATAAGTGAGACTGTTTTGTCAGGGGTAGGGGTGGGGGGCTAGGCAGGAGTCAGGAGGAGAATCCCAGCCAGTCAGGACCCAGCAGGGAGGAAGTTTCGTCAGAGCAGGATCCTGTCTGGTGACTGACCAAGGAATCTGCCCTGGGAAGTTTGCAGAGGTCAGGTGGTCCCCGTGGGTGGTCCCCGTGGGTGATCGGTCATTGTGGAGTGTCCAGAGACAGGGGAAGGTCTTACTGAGTTCACCAAGTAATTCAGACCAACTGGAAACCAAGTGGCGGTTCTGCGGAACCAGATGGTTTAAGATGAGTTGCACGAGTGGGGTGCCGTGTCTGTCTTCTTTGCAGCTCTCTCTACAGAGTCAGCACAGTGACGGCTCCTAGTAGGTGCTCTGTAAACGCCTGTGGAGTGAATTGATGTCTAGAAAATGCCAGGTTGTCCAAAACTTTGGCTTGTGGGAAATCTCCAGTAGGGGGCACTGTGGACACAGCCTACCATAAGCCTCCAGGAGACTGGCTCAGTTCTAAGTCACAAAAGAGGTGAAATTCGCGTGTCCTTCTTATATGTCCTGGGCAGGGGGTGGGGGTGGGGGGTCCTGGCCTCTAGGGGATAAATACCTTCAGGTTTGCAGAGCCGCATGGGAGCCACGTGCAGAGGGCCCGGCTGGTGGAATGGCTGCAGTCAAGTGGCTCACCCCTGAGGCAGGAATAGAGAACTTCCAGAGGGAAATATCACCTGGATTCAGGAAGAGAATCCCACAGATGCCCTAAAGATGAAGGAGGCACAGGGCTTTCCATGACGCTGTAGGAAGCCTGGGGAGTCAGGCACTGGACGATTGACAGACTTACTGAATTTTCCTCGTGAAGGGGTAGGGGTGGGAAGACACAGAACATGGCAAAATGTGAAACGGATGAGAAGTATAGCATTGAGCGTAATTTGGAGGTAAAATCCTCAGTGCCCCAACTGTCACCTGGGAATCCTAAATCCCGGCACAGAAAGCACTGCTCAGTGCGGAGAGAGAGTTCTCGGCTCAACTACAGATGTTAAGTAATAGGAACATTGTGAAACATCCGACATCCGCACCCTGCATTGGACTATGACAATGATCGCTCATTCCTTGTGCTGTCTGGAGCTCTCCAGATCGTGTAGGAAAGGAGAACGCCGTTCGGGTAGAGAGAAAGGGAGTAGAGAACCTTGTTCATATTCTCTGTGCTTAAAAAAGGAAGGTGAGGGCTTCCCTGGTGGCGCAAGTGGTTGAGAGTCCGCCTGCCGATGCAGGGGACACGGGTTCGAGCACTGGTCTGGGAGGATCCCACATGCCGCGGAGCAACTAGGCCCGTGAGCCATGGCCGCTGAGCCTGCGCATCCGGAGCCTGTGCTCCGCAACAAGAGAGGCCGCGATAGTGAGAGGCCCGCGCACCACGATGAAGAGTGGCCCCCGCTTGCCACAACTAGAGAAAGCCCTCGCACAGAAACGAAGACCCAACACTGCCATAAATAAATAAATTTAAATGATAAATCATATCTTTAAAAAAAAAAAAAAAAAAAGGAAGGTGAATGAGGCAGTGGAGACCTGGGTTGAATGCTGGCTCTTCCAACTAAATAGCTGTGTGATGTTGGTCTAGCTCCCTAACCTCTCTGAACCTCAGTTTCTACATCAGTAAAATAGCGATAATAGTATTCACCATGCCCACCTCACGGGGTGGTGGTGAGGACTGGCTGAGAGGCATAGAGAAGGATTTTGTACCCCATAAAGCTCAAATCTGCAGTCTTGGTTGGGAAAAATTTTAACCGACTTTAGCACTGACTTATTTTCCATCAGGGTAAGCTTGAATGGGGATATTGTGCGCATGCATTGTGAGGGGAAAACTCGAGGACGTCTGGGTAGAGTTGTGACCTGCTTCTCCTTTGGAGGAGACTGTTCTGTTTCGCTTTCCAGCAGTTATTTGGAGAAGCCATTTGCTAAGACACAGCAGTGACCATAGGAGCAGAAGGGACCGATGGCCAGCTTGCTAAGACCAAGGCCAGCTGCGAATCAGGCTGTACTAATGAAGGCCTGATAGCCATAGACATTTAGAAGAAATTCAAAATGGCAAGAGTAGCCCAATTTTTTGGTAATTTAGAGAAAATATAATTTGGGAGAAAATAACTCTTCTTTCGCTGTAGTCTTATTATTACTGTATCTATAATGCCATGTCATCGAATAATCTACAGAGATAATATTCCAGAGGGGCAGACATTCAAGAGAGAAGTCAGAAGTCTTCCGAGGAAATTGATGAGGTTGGTGACCTGAGCTGGGCGAGATGTGATAAGTGGGTGCCAAGATCAAGGTATTGGACCATTTCTCCTGGGCAGGTCAGCTGAGAACTAGAGTTATCTCGTAAGTCAGGTGGGAGATTGGATGGGGATGCAGAGTTCTGTTTGGGGGAGAAAATAGTCTTGGACTAGCTGGGGCAGGGAGCTGCCAGAGAGAGTGCTCAAGAAGACGTTCCCATTAGGAGAAAGATGAAGTTCAGATGCAGGCTTAGGAAAACAGGTAACTTGACAGAAGGTAACAAAACCAGCCTACCCAACTGATTCATGAATGTAGTTTAATTAAATGAGTCTGGATGGGAACAAAAATAGGTCACAGAGTGATTGGAGGTGTGGAGAAGGCTCAACAGGGTCTGGCTGACCTCACCCTCACCTGAAGCCTGGGTGAGGAATCTTTGGGACCAGGTGGAGAGGGGACCGTCTGTAAAGAGGCAATTAGGAAGTAGTTTGGGGAGGTTTTGGAACGCTATCTGACTTGTCTTCAGAGAAAGTTTGAACTGGCTGCATTAGCAGCTAAGAGAAATGGGCTTGAAAATGGTGGAATTGGGGCCTCTGTACCAGTGGTGTGAGCCCAGCAAGTATTTCTTTGCTGCCACCAGGCTGAAGAATCTGTGTTGTAAACTCGTTCATTCCTTTATACTTTGTATCATTCTTTTCTGTTTCTTAATAAATTCTTTTGAAACATGTGGACCTTCTCTCAGATGGTTCGTGGGTCTGGGAAATGATCAACACCCAGGTAGCGGACCTCCCTCGCGGTCCAGTGGTTAAGACTCCGCACTTCCACTGCAGGGGGCGCAGGTTCGATCCCTGGTCGGGGAACTAAGATCCCACATGCCTCGCGACACGGCCAAAAAAAATAAAAATACCCGGGTAGTGAAGGGAATCAGATATCATGGCCGTTCCTTGATATAGCTCCAGAGATGCTACACAGGATCCTTGGGGACATTTCAGAAGCAGGGTGATCAGCACAGTCATCGTCTGTGGTCCCAGCCCTCGTCCCGGGCCACTCCCACCTGTAGGACAGAGGGGCCCTCTGGGCAGAAGTGTGCATCTTCCAGGCTCACGTTTGGTGGGAGGCAGCCGTCAGGTGATCCGGCCCCGCAGGACCCCGTGGAGGTGTATATGAAGGAGGTGGGCCAGGGGCCCAGGTCAGGATGGCTGTGCCCATCACTGGTCTCTGCTCATTTTCTGGCTTGTGGGCTCCATCTAACGTGCTGCATTTGTGATCCCACGGTGGCCCCTGCAGGGCTGGGAGGTACCCAGGCTCTAGGAATATCTGCCTACAGGCCCAACCCACCCCCTCTGACCTACTCTCCAAAGCCCCTCCAGGAGCTCCTGACCCTCCCTTCTGAGTCCTGAGCAGGAAGAGAAAAGATCTCAGGTCTTTATTTCGAATTCACTCAGCCTCCGGCCTCCGCATCAAATACAGGCGTCAAGCAACAGTTATGGAGTGCCACCTACCTGTGCTTCACATCCATCGCCTTCCGGGATGGAAGTAGGCACCATCGTTATTTTACAGACACGTAGACCTAGGCCTGCGAGCTTTGCTCATTTTAAGTAGATTTCGTTTCTGACTCCAAAGGCTGCCCTTCCGACCAGCTCTGAGTCCGGAGCCTCATTCATCGATGAGAGAGCTGAACGAAATGAGATCTGAGGTTCTTCCCCAAGCTAACAGGCCAGGACCTATCCCTAAGCAGGTCCAGAATCTAGACCCAGGAAGGGAAGCTCAGTGATGCCCCCCATACCCCCACCACCATCTTCTCAGTGCCAGAGAGGCCCCGCCTCCCCACGGAGCAGGAATGACATGCCACAAGAGAATGCTCTAAGTGGCTCGTGGGGAAGCGGAGGGTGTGGAGGGCCCACCACTGCTGCGGTGACAGCCTGAATAAGAATTCCGCAATTCATCATCTAATGACTCAGCCTGGCTTTGGACCAGAGCCTCTGTGAGCCCTGGGGAGTGTGACTCAGCAGCTGAGGGGGCCGGGCGGGAGAGCCTGTGGGTCCATGTGAGCGGCGGCTGTGGGGAGAACGGCCTGTTCTAGCTCCAGACCCCAAGGCGAAGCGTCTGGCCCTGTGGTCAGGCACATGTGTCCTCGGTTCCCAGCCATGCGGCCCAGCCTCCTCCCTCAAACCTGGGTCTCTCTCTCCTCTGCATTGGAGAAGTCGCAGCCCTGGAGGCGGCAGACTCACTGCCTCTGCTCACAGCCATGGGGTCTGCAGCAAGTTGCCAGGCCAAAGACTCTGCAGGCCTCTCTCCTCTTCGCTGCCCTGCTGGGGTCAGGCCACCTTCGAATAAGGGCAGCAGAGGACACACTGTAGGGGTGGGGAAGCCGGGCTATGTCACAGGCTGGGCACTCAGCTCGACAGATGTTCACTGTATCCCTCCTCGTCACTGGGGTCAGGGGAAGGGGGCTCTGGGGTCTTGATTTTGCTCCAGGCTCAACTCAGAAAATGTCTCTTCCCCATCAGAAAGGGCAGCGTCTGTTTCCTCTCCCCTGAACACTAATTTAGGGACAGTCTCACCAGAAGAAAAGAGCCAGAGCAAGGAGACATGGAACAGCCCCCGAATCCAGCGAGGGGCCAGGGCACCGAGACCAGGGGTCCACGTGCAGGGCGGGTGTGCACAGACCCGCTTCTTCCCTCCAGCGCCTGCTTCCCTCCCATCTCTGACGGCCCTGACTACTTTCTCACCTCGATTATTCACACGCAGCTCTTTCCTCACCTGCAAAACCCTTCAGGACAAGAACTTCTGATTCACACTGAATTTTCCATAACCAGGTGTTCTATAAATACCGGTGAGTGAAAAGAACAAATGAGTGAATTGGGGCTAAAACCTAGTCCCTGTCGCTTACGTCAGAGAGAACACAGAGAGGAGCTGGAAACGCTGCTGGGCCAGGCCCGGAGGCAAAAAGCGCTTATCCCTCTTCCTTAGAAGGGAACATGAGTAAGAGTGAAGTTATCTGGAAGAAAAGATAGTAATCTCACTCCGCTGTACTTCTCCCATGTTCCAGCACTTTAACCTTCTAACATACTATTCCATTGAATTATTTGTCCTACTAATTGTTATAATTGGTCTCTTCCTCCAAATTCTACCCCAGGTAGAACGCAAACCCCAGGATGCGGCATTTTGCCTGTTTTGTGCACTAATACCTCCTATGCCCACAGAATGGTGCCTGGGATACGGTAGATTTGGAATGAATGAATGGTATCTATGAAACGTTTGCTTGGAGGCAGGCCCCTCTCTACCGGTTATGCATTTATGTGTATTAAAGTCCAGGTAGGTGCATAGTATTATCACCTCTGGTTTAATTATGGGGACGGTGAGGTTAGAAGGTTATGTGACATGAACAGGCTCACCACGAGCTGGGCAGAGGCCAACGCCAGCCGCGGCCGGCCTGGAGCTAACTCTGCAGCGCTCCCTGGCGAGGTGATGCGCACGAAGGCTTCCCAGCAGCCCCACCCCAGTCCAGCTTTCCTGGGTGAGACTTTCTTTCCTTTTTTAAAGATTTTTTTGTTTGTTTTTGGTGTGGACCATTTTAAAAGTCTGTATTGAATTTGTTACAATATTGCTTCTGTTTCATGTTTTGGTTTTTTGGCACAAGGCCTGTGGGATCTTAGCTACCAGACCAGGGATGGAACCCACGCCCCCTGCATTGGAAGGCAAAGTCTTAACCACTGCACGACCAGGGAAGTTCCCAAGGCTTTTTTTCTTTCTCTCCCTTCCCACCAACTTCCTACACGACCCCACTCTAACCCCCAAAAGTTAGCTCTGCCCCAAAGTACAGCTTCTTCTCAGTTGGAAAGACTTTTCCTGGCAGGAGAACCACGGAGACATGGGAGCAGAGCGCGGGCCGGGGAGCCTGGGCCTGGCTCTCCCTGCCCGGCCCCTACTCCCCGCCACCTTCCTCCCCCCACCCCACAGACTGCGTGGGAGGCTCCCAGGCCCAAGTTGAGGGCCGGAGGAACTCCCTACATCACTCTTCTGTGCGTTTCGTGCTGCTGGGAGCTGAGCTAGAACCTAAGGAGGTCCCTGCCCACTTCAAGGCGCGAGACTCCAGACGCTGTCTCCTCTCCAGGCCAGCCCTGCGGGGCCCAGGCGGGGAGAGCCAGGCCCCCTCACCTTCTGCCTTTCTCCCCAGTTCCCTTCTTGGCTCCAGTGCCTCCGTGGTTCTCTCGCCAGGAAGAGTCTTTCCAGCCGAAGAGAAGCTACACTTTGGGGCAGAGATATCTCTTGGGGTTGGAATGGGCTGGTGTGGGAAGTTGGTGGGAAGGGAGCTATAGAGAAAACATCACCCAGGAAAGCTGAACTGGGCTGTGGCTCTTGGGAAGGCCTTGTGCGAATCACCTCCCCAGGGAGCGCTGGAGAGTTAGCTCCAGGCCGGCCGCGGCTGGCGTTGGCCTCTGCCTAACCACTTGCTCCTGTGTGATCCCTGGAGAAAAGAATAGAGATCCAAGAACACCAGGAAGCAGGGAGAAGGCTGCAGGGACTTGAGGACACACACATCCAAGCTCAGGGAGACACGACGCCATATATCTCCATCCGAGGCCTCGGGGAGGCAGCAGGAGAGGAAGGGAAGGATGCTGGGGTGTCTGAGCACCATCTGGAAGTGGTCCATCAGGGGAGGCGGAAGCTGGATTGGGGTTTGTCATCGAGAATCTGTGTCCAGATGTTGAGAAGCAGTGCCACACCCTATGTATGGGTTTGTGGTTGTGGCCAGGGCCAGACATCTTTGCTGGTGTTTAGATGAGGTGTATCTCTATGCTCTGCAAAGCGCACAGGGCTGGGGGACTTGCTGTCAGGGTGTTCCCAGGCAGGGCACCATGCCAACTTTCACCTCATTAAAGAATCAAGACTGGAATTTCCCTGAAGCTCATTTCCTACCACTTACTACTTAGCGGAGGACCAGAGCTGCCACATCTGTCCTCCGAGGGCAGATGCTGGGTGTGGGCGAGGAGCAGAGCCCTCCAGGAGTGCCTCCATGCCCTGTTCATCTCTCCACCCAGAGGCCTGTCTCCTAACACAGGAGCACATGTGCCTCCCCTCTTGGATTCTTCCTCCCTCTCCTTCAAGAAAGGGAGTCACAGGGAAGAGATCCACATTTAGTCCCAGCTCCACCGCTCCCTGTGCAGAGGTTCCTTCACCTCTCTGAACCTCCGTTCCTCATCTGTACAAAAGATGCAGTGAGACAGCACAGTGGTTCCCAGATGAATAAACAAGAGGGAGAACACAAACACACTCAGTGCCTGGCACATGGAGATGTTCGGTCCATGGCCACCCATTCACTCCTCCCCTCACCCAGCCCTTGGGACCACGGGCCTTCTCTCCATCCTTTTAGAGGCAAAACACCCCATGCACCCATCACTCACTCCACCACACAGCAGGTATTTATTGGACCCTCTGCCTCTAAATAACCAATGCAAACAGCAAGCACAAAAATGTCCAGGGGGAGCTTCCCTGGTGGCGCAGTGGTTAAGATTCCGCCTGTCAACGCAGGGGACACGGGTTCGAGCCCTGGTCCGGGAAGATCCCACATGCCTCGGAGCAACTAAGCCTGCGCGCCACAACTACTGAGCCTGCGCTCTAGAGCCTACGAGCCACGACTACTGAGCCCACACACCACAACCACTGAAGCCCGTGCACCTAGAGCCCATGCTCTGCAACAAGAGAAGCCACCACCATGAGAAGCCCGCACTCGATGCAACTAGAGAAGGCCCGTACGCAACAATGAAGACACAACACGGCCAAAAACAAAATAAATTAATTTTTAAAAAAAGTGTCCAGAGACGACATGGCCGGGGCGGAAGGTGGCCGGTCTCCCAGACAAGGCAGCTTTATCATGGTGCTTCACCACAGCCCAGCACCTCCTTCTCGGCTACAGGTGCACACCTTGGACAAAGCAATCTCAGGTCCAATTAACATGAACCGGACGCGGAAAGAATAGCTTACGGACCCCAAATTCTGGCTTATTAATTTACAAACAGAGTCACATCCCCAGGCACCTGGACACATCTCTCCTGGGGGCCTCAGAATGTGGCTTTAGTGTGGACATTGGATGATCTTAATGGCAGGATGATAGTCTGAGGCGTCCTCTGCACCTCCAGACACACCCATCCTTGGTCCTAGCCACTGAAATTTGTGGGACGGGACACCGATTGTCCGGCACAGCCTGGAGCCCCAGCACCAAGTTGGGTCTCCTTGGATCCCCCTTTGTGATGAAGAGGAACTTTCCCCTCGTCTTGGCATTTTCCCTCGGGCAGAAGACAATGCAGTTACTTTGCTGAAATGCAATCACAATCTTATCTGCTCCTCTATGTCTCCTTAATTGGATTTGGGGTATTCACAGACAGACAGTCTCCTAGGTAATTTCTACAGAGGGCTAATATCCTCTCCTAAACTGAGTTTCTTCTTAATTGAATTCTCAGAAGGCGATGTTAACTTCAAGGTACTTGGCTGTCAGACCCAAGTCCCGCCCACGTGGGGCAGTATTAAGGGACACAGGAAGAAAGTTTACACCCAAACAGTTCCTGCCTCTAAACGATGTACAACCCAGTAGGGAAAACAAAACAAACACATGCAATGCAGTCGACGAATAATCCAGTGCTGAACGTGTGATTGTGTGGGTCTGATCATAAGAGGGATCAAGTTCAAAGGACAGACAGCTCAGGATGGCCTGGAGGAGGCTGGGAAGGCTTTGGGGAAGAGGCAGAGCTAAGGCATCTTGGGAGGCTCTGTGGACAGCTGACTTACCTGAGAAAAGCAGGGGAGGGGGAACATTCCAAAGGCAAAAAATGGGTGGGAAAAATGGAAATCAGATGGTCTAGATGGAAGGGGGCAGATGTGACCAATTCACATCCCACCCCTGTGATGAATGGCTTCCCGGTTCCCTTTTTCACCCCCACTACTTCTGTTCCTCTTCCCCGTGCATGAGCTGGGCTTGTGGAGAAAGTCAGGGACGCCCATGTCCCCCATCCTCCCCAACATACACAAACACACGCGTGTCCAGACGCAGCAGAACTAACGGTCTGCTGGACAGGAAAGCCCTGTCGGAGTGCAGGGAACCTCCACCCCAGGCCAGGAGGAACAGCCCTGGGCTTTCCACCTGCTGCACTGATCACCACCTGATTCAGCCTGAAAACCAGCCCCAGGTGCTAGACACAACATGACCTCTTCCCCTTTCCTACCAGCTCCCTGGGCTTCTCAGAAGTGATAACAGGGAGTTCCCGAGTCAGGGGCTTTCCATCCGGGCTCTGCTGCTGGCTCCCACCTCCACCCCCATTTCCCTGAGTAAGCTACCAGCACAGGCAGATACGGGCAAGATGGAGTTTGGCATGCCATTTCCAGAAAGAGGGAGGACTGGAGGAGAAACCCCCTCAGAGCCCCATTCTAGTGGCTTAGGTTCAGGACCAGACCCTTGAGACACCCAGAGCAGAATGGTTTCCATTAGTGCTGGTCTAAAGCGGGAGCTCAGAATGAGAAGGGGTGACCCCCAATTTCCTGGTGTCCCCTCTGAAGGAGCTAGACCCTGGAAACTAGACAATGGCCCCTCTGCTTCCCCAGACAGCCTAGTCCTTAGACAGAGCTGGCCAGTGTGGAGCTGAGGACTCAGGAGGGCGAGGTCTCTGCCTGCGAGGCCCGCAGCTCCTGCCAACCCTGGCATGACTGAGGCTGTCTGCGTCTGGGACCAGCCTCACAGAATGGTGAGCTGGCAGGCTGGGCTACACCCTGGGGAAGAGGGAGTGGGCCCCAGAGAGCCAGGTGGTCTAGGCTGTGAATAACAGAGGCCTCATCAGCACCCCAGAGCCACGGGGCAGAAGCACCCAGCACAGGGACTGACTAAGAGCAGGTCCGGGCGGGTGGACGATGACAGGGGAGTCGGGAGGCTCTGTCAGGCTACACACACACACAGACACACACACAGACACACACACAGACACACAGACACACACACACACACACACACACACACACACACACACACACACGAGCAAATCTCCCGGCCTGCTCTTTGGGGTCCTTCATTTCCAGGCCCTTCTACTCACACGACTCTTTGCTTCTCCAGGCTGACTCATCCTCCCTGAATGCCCCTTTGCCCTATTCCGAAGGTTGGGGCCCTGGACTCCTCGGCACCTGCCCCAGGCCTTGGCTGTAAGCCTGATTTCATGTGTCATTCAGGAGGCACTTGGCCCAGCCTTCCTTGGAACTGCTTATCTTTAGAAACGCCTGTCTTTCTCCAGAACAGAGCCCTGAGTCCCTCCAGGGCTGGAGCCATATCTCCAGCCCCAGCACTTTTATATGCCCAGGGGGCAGAAAACACAATGAAAGCAGCTCTGCAGGAATGCCAGCAGATGGCAATTAGGATACTGACCTTCATTCTTCACAGGCCGTGCCCCGCAGGGAGCCTTCCCGGGCAGTTCACAGCGAGCAGTTCACAGCGGGCAGTTCACAGCATGGCTCTTTCAAGGCATTCCAGGCATGTTCTGGCTCCTCAGCCCTGAACCAGCTTCTCATCTCCTCTCTCCCTCTCCACCCATCTCAGAGTTGAGCCTGAAGTCCAAGGTCAGCAGAAAACCAGCTCACAGACGTCAACAGGGCAGGAAAAGTGATCCCGGAGCAACTGGGTCAAAGTTCAGCACACCCATCCTCCTCCCCAGCTCACCGCCAGAGGCTGCAGCTCCCTGTCGCCAGGTGACCCAGCCTCCAGGCCTAGGGCAACACCGACCAGCCGTCAGGTAGACGCCTTCAAGTGTGATAAGGGGGCTCTGCCTCCAACAGCCTCCCCAGGGCAGCAAGTGCTTGACATTTCACATCACTGGCTCATGGGGTCTAAGGTCATAGTCTCAATCCTAGAAGCACCCGGAGAGCTAGTAAAAACAAAACAAACCCCAGTATCCCAGGGTTCCAGTTCAAGATTCCAATCATCAGGGGTGAGTCTGGGTCTCAGGACTTTTCAAAAGCTCTTGGCGGGGGTGGGGGATGAACTTGGAGACTGGGATTGAAACATACACACTACTTACATATACAATAGATAACGAATAAGAACCTGCCGTACAGCACAGGGAACTCTACTCAATTCTCTGTAATGACCTATATGGGAACAGAAGCTTAAAAAAAAAAAAGTGGATATATGTATATAACTGATTCACTTTGCTGTACACCTGAAATTAGCACAACAGTGTAAATCAACTATACGTCAATCAAAAATTTTTTAAAAATTTAAACAAAACAAATGCTCCTGGGTGAGCCTCAGGTGCAGTGGGGGGCTGAGAACCACTGGATCAAGGCACAGAATGTCGTAATTCCAAAGTGAGTGTGACTTGGGAGGGTTTAAAACAGTGAATCCTTAAGACCTGAGTTGGAATCAGTTCCTTGCTGGGCAGCAGATCTCGGGGGGTGCGGGAGGGGAGAGGGGATGAGACCAGGGTCAGAAGAGTTCTGAAGGAAAGAGTCAAGGGTGGTGGGAAGGGGGCAGTGGGACATGCAGTGAGGGAGGGGCATGGACCCATCCTGGGTTGGGAGGTTAGGGGGGACAGCTGTGCAGGGGACAGCTGTGTGGACAGGTGAGGCACTGAAAAACAGAATGGGGTTAAGAGCTGGGGGCTCTGCAGCCAGCTCCTCTCATTAGCTGAGTGAGCTTGAGCAAGAAATCCGACTCCTTTGTGTGTCGGTTTCCTCATCTGTAGAATGGGGACATCGCCACTCCCCGACTCTGAGCCACAGGAGAACGAACTAAGGTGATGAGTACCAAAGAGGGCCTGGTAGATGGCAACCACTCAGCATACCTTAGCCATCATTACTGCTGTAGTTTGGGGAAGAGAGCAACTCCTGAAACCCTAAAGAAAAGGCATGCAGACCCCAACACCTTAGAAAAGAATGGATTTGCAGATCAGAAGCTGCCTCAACACACTAACAGGGGCAGTCACAGATCCAGGCTGTCTGGCACGAGTTTTCAGAGGCTCAGGGTCCATCCTTCCTCCAGGCTTACCAGCATGGGAGTCCGGGAGGCTAGGGGCCCTGCAGCCCTGACAAGGGGGTTGCTTCTCCCTGTCCCTTTCAGATGGAGGCCTCTCCTCTAGCTCTGGGATTTCCCACACTCTTTCTAAAGGCCCTGAAAGAGGATGGAACTCTCCCCTCTGGTATTGCACACAGTGGGGGACCCCGGGCAGGCCTCCACCCTGTCCCAGCCATGACCTCATTCATCTCTAATGAAGTTCCTGCAGGTTCCAGCTTCTGCAAATCCTGCCCTAGAACCTAGAATTGTCTTACTTGGTTTCCAACAGCCAACTGGCCATCTGGGGGCTGTGACGGTCCCAGCATAGATGGGCTTCTTTACCAGATGCTCCTTCGGTTCTCCCGGGATCCGCCTGACCTTGGCACGGGACCCTGTTTTCCCCCCTAGGAGCTCATCTGCCTAAGAAGGCCAGCAAAGGGGGCGGGGACCATTTCTCCCAGTCACTACACCGCGGGACTCAGACCTCCAGCCTTCCACTGCAGCGCCCATACCTGGAAGCCAGTTCACGCTGGGGCATCCCCAGGGCTGTTTACCTGACTGGAGCAGGAAGGCCCAGTCTCTTTCCTTTCCCCCTTGTTCCCTGGAAGGTGACTCTGTCCCTCGTGCATTGTTTTCTTTCCGGTGGAATTTCTGCTCTTGAAGACTCAGCGTTCCGCGTTCCTCCCACCGCTGCCGTTCCTCACATCCCGGTTTCCTCCTGTCCAGACAGCGCTGGCCATCGGCCAGGACCTCGGCCATTCGTGGAGAGGACAAGGTCTGAGGACAGCAAAGGGTGGAGGCGGGAAGTGGGAAGCTGATCATTCCTCCTTCATTGGAGCCTCAGGCCTCTTCTGCAGGGCCTGTGGTGGTCCTCCATGGGCAGTGTGTCAACAGTGGGTGGCGTGTCCACTATGGGTGGCGTGTCCACCATGGGCGGTGTGTCCACTGTGGGTGGTATGTCCACTATGGGTGGCGTGTCCACAGTGGGTGGTGTGTCCACTGTGGGTGGCGTGCCCACTGTGGGGGGGCATGTCCACCATGGGCAGTGTGTCCACCATGGGCAGCGTGTGCACAGTGGGTGGTGTGTCCACTATGGGTGGCGTGTCCACCGTGGGTGGTGTGTCCACTGTGGGTGGCGTGTCCACCATGGGCGGTGTGTCCACTATGGGCGGCGTGTCCACTGTGGGTGGCATGTCCACTGTGGGTGGCGTGCCCACTGTGGGTGGCATGTCCACTGTGGGTGGCGTGCCCACTGTGGGGGGGCATGTCCACCATGGGCGGTGTGTCCACCATGGGCAGTGTGTGCACAGTGGGTGGTGCGTCCACCATGCACAGGCAAGCCCTACCCCCTGCAGTGGGCAGAGAGGCCCAGAGAGCAGGCCTGGGGTGGACACATGGGGAGGTTCTGCACGGACGGGGACAGACCTTGGACTTCCCACTCCCAAATTAGTTCCTCCCTGGATTGGGTACGAGACCCGTCTGGCACTAAAGCAGGCAGGGAGCCCAGACGGTCAGGCCAAGATTGAGGCCAATCTCCAGTGTGGTCTCAGGACAGGGGTTAGGGGTGGCAGGCAGTACTGCCCAACTTGTGCCAACTTGCCTGCCCATGGCGCTCCCTGTGGGGTTGTGGAAGGTGCTTGAGACGGGGTGGTTCATGCTTCCCCTCTCCTGACCTGGACCCCAGCCCACAGGCCAGTTCCAGGAAAGGGCCCAGGTCTGATTCCTGGGTGTTAAATGCAGTCCAGGTCAGCCTGCCCTTCCAGCCATGAAGCAGAAGGGGCCCCAGACTTCGTCAGGTCTGGGCCGCCTCACGTCTGCCACCTCAGCTCCCCTCACTCCAGCAGCCCAGCCCCTCCTCCACCCCGTCCCCCCAGGCAGAGCTGCGATGGGAATGACAGTTAGGCGTTTGCCTGCATCACCCTTTAATCACACAGCCCTGTTAGTTCCTGACACTGATGGGAGTGGGGGCCACAGCGAGGCACCACCAGGCAAGGGACTCAGGACAAAGTCATGTTATAATTCTGGGTCCTGGGAATAGGAGGGACAGCAGGCATTTCCAGCTCCGAGCATCTGCTTTAGATCGAATTTCTTAACTTGGTAATGATGTCTTTTTCAAGCATCTGCTGGAAGCCTGGCCCTGCCCTGCCAGTGCCAGACATGGGCCTTCCTTGCCCCAGTGCCCCAGCCCCACCTGCTGAATTTCTGGGGTTCCTTACCTGAGGACCTGATTCTCTAATCCCTTCTATCACAGGAGTCTTGGTCTCTACCCTCTACCCTCAGGAAACCAATGGGCTCAAGAGAGGACACACACACACACACACACACACACACACTTTTTAAAGTCAGCTGAAGGCTACTGATTGCTTTCTTCCTATGGGTAGATATACTTGGTCATTTCATTCAAGCCATCTTTTGAAACCCTAACAAGATAGTTATGGAAGTGGCATCATTCTCCCCATTTTGCAGAAGAGAAAAGTAAGGCTGTGGGGAGTAAAAAAGTTACCCAGAGTCTCCTGCTAGTCCTCAGGCCACATCTGCCTCTTTCTACAGAAGACATCTTGTTCACGCCCATGGTGTCTGTCTAGAGAGACTGAAGCATTAGGAAGGGAAAATGGTTTGCTCACGACCATGTGGATAACTGGAGCCAGAATGTCTGGTCACAGTGATGACCACCGGAGAATCCTGACGTGTTGAGAGCAAACACACGTGGCTCAGTAAGCAGGTCTGATTGAATACAGTCTTCCCTCGGTATCTGCAGATTGGTTCCAGGACCCCCGCAGGTACCAAAATGCACAAATACTCTAGACCCTTATATGAAATGGTATAGTGTACTCTGTCCTCCGTATCCACAAATCCTGCATCAGGGGATTCAACCGACTGCGGATATGATCGGTTGGTTGCATCCACGGGTTCGAACCCGCAGATATGGAGGGCTGACAAGAAGGGAAGGGGAACCTTCTGGTTGTGGGTCTCCTTGGGATGCCTTTCCTAATCAGGGTGGGGTCTCTGAGGTCAGGAGGAGGCAGCCACGGGGATCCAGGAGAGAAAAAGCAGGTCTCCGAGGATAACGTAAGGGACAGGAGCAGTTGCAAGGAAGAGCTGGGTGCTCTGGAGAAGGGAGTGGGCCCAGGAAGCCAGGAACTGGGAGGCGGGTGTGGACGGAGTCGGGACAGTGTTTCTATGTGGCCTCCAGCCTGCAGCGAGTAGAGGGTGCTGCTTAGGACAGCGACTGCGGGGCAGTCTCTGAAGGCATCTCTGAATGTCACATCAAACCCATCCCAGAAGAGATTCAGAGAAGCTCCTTTCTGAACACCTGAGCTGGAGGATGAGGGGAAGGCAGCCGTCCTGTGACTCCCCTGATCAAGCTGAGGTCGTCCTGTTGCCTTTCCTTCAAACGCTGCATTGCTCTCCCCAGCCCTTTCAGCTGCTGCACGACGTGGAGGGGCACAGGAAGGGTTCTGGGTCCCCCACGGATCCAAGCAAGCCAGCAAGCCAGGCGCCGACTGCCTTCCTGCTCACCAAGCCAGCTGAGGCAGCCCGGGGTGACTCAGATAGACAGACATGCAGAGAAGGCCTGCTTCCATATGGCGACGAAGTAAGAGAGAAGGAATAGTCAGTGACTCGGGACGTCCCTGGCTCCCCACTGGCAAATTCCATCTGTGCTGCATCACCAGGCTGCTTCGTTCCTGGGACCTGTGCCACCCACAGGTTCCCCACTGACCCAGGGTCACCACCACCATCAGAAGGTTCCACTTCCCTTCTTGTCAGCCCTCCATATCTGCGGGTTAGAACCCGTGGTTGGTTATCTGGCCGTCTGCCCAGCTCAGTAAACTGGTTGCGTCCAGAGCCAGGATGCAGACTAGAGCAGGAGCCTCTACTTCCAGCACCTGGGAAGAGGCTGCAGTGAGAGCAGACCTAGAACACGAAAGCCCATGAAGAGAGCAAGACGGAGATGGGATGCCTCAGCTAGAAAGGGTTGCTGCCCAGAGATGGAGATAGGTGGAGAGAGGATGAGAGCATTGTCTCCCCTCCCTGTCCTGGGATCTGTGACCCGCCCCCTGCTCCCCCGCCTCATCCAAGCTGCCCTCTGCTTCTCCCTTGCAACCCAGCATCAGTACCTCTTCCTCCGGGAAGACTTCCGTCCACATTTGGGCCTACACCCTGATAGCCTGAGTCTTACAACTTTGTATACAGAGTTTGACAGATGGTTTTAATCTAATCATTGCATGATGTTAATCTTCTGTCCCAGGACGTGTGTCTGTGCCTTCGGAGAAGGGAGAAGCTTATGTTTCTGTGAATCACACCATCGGGCATTGATTGTCAATAACCATTTGGCCATTTGGGGGAAGATTCACACAACAGCCAGGGTAAAATGAAAGATGTATCCAGAGAAAGTGATAAAAGGAGATTCAGGAACGCTGGGAATGACGAACAAGTTCTGGTAAACAGGAAAGAAGTGAATCAGAGTTAGACAATCTATGTATGTGGAGAGAGAAGTGGAAGCAGGGTTAGGATCTGACTGGGGTAGACCCAGTGGGAGTGGGAGGCTCCCAGGCCTGCACTACCTCATTCTGGCTGCCACCAGCAGGCTCTGCGGTCACACCAACCCCAGGAATCATACATGCCATCTGCCCCATACATCCCCCTGTGGCCACACTGGGCCCGCTTCTCTCCCTCTGCCTCTTTCTTCCAAGAGAACAGGCTCTTTCTTGCCTGGGGTCTGTGGGGGGTCTCTGGTGCTCACTGAACACTGACATTATGAGAGGCCACCCCCAAGGGAATACTGCCACCCAACGCCCCTCCAAGAAATAAGGACACACAAGACATGGCGACGGACACAGTAAAGTGAAGGATAAGCACAGAAGTGACTGTAAGAGAAGGGGATGTCTGTAAAAGTGGTTCAACTGTTAGGGGGTGTTATCGGGGAATCAACAGGACGTAGGGGATGTGGGTGGCAGAGAAGGGGACAAAAGGGCCAAGACCAGAAGAGTAGGTCAAAGTCTACTCCACTTTCACCTGCTGAGAAAACAAGCCTCCGTCCTTCCTGATATGCTGGAGGGTTCAAGACACGCGCCAAATGTCAGTGGCGTCCACATGTGACCCCACAGCTCAGAGAGGAAAATTGTCCCAGGATCTAAAGTCTGTGAAGTCGGCCAGTGGGAGCACGTCAGGCTCAGGGTGAAATCCAGAGGACCTGGCCTGAAATGGACAGAGGGGCTGGCAGCCGTTCTCGTGGGTGACCAGCCAGTCCGCTTCCCAAGGCATTTCATCCACTCTGCTAATCACCGAGAGACATCAAAATATATAACAAGGCGCTTGCCTTATGTCAAAGTTAACAGCTCAAGCTGTCTGGGTTCCTGTCCTGGTTCTGCCCCAACCGAGAGTGGCTGCCGCTTAGTGAGAGCCTGGAATACGTCGGACGCTTACAATATTTCATTTAATCCTCACAAAAACCCTGAAGGGTGGGAATGAGTGTCCATCTACATACCTACCTCACATACAAAAACGGAGACCCACAAAGTTTGGTTTTGCCCAAAGACACATAAGTAGCTAAGTGTCAGAGCCCTGACCAGGCCGGCTCAATGGGCACTGTTCTCCCATTTATGGTATGTCGCTGTGTGTTCTCAAACACATCCCACGGCCTCTCTGGGCCTCAGGTCTCTTACCTGAAAATTCAAAGGACCGGACCAGATGGTTCTTAGAGCCCTCCGCTCTGAAACTCTATGACATGATTGGAGAAAAAAGCATCCCACGTTGGGGGATGCAGGTTTTACTGTTACGGGAATTTAAGGCGAGATGGCTGGAGGTGGCGGCTGGAGAAAGCGTAAAGGAGAGGGGCTTATGGTGGCAGATTAGGGGGGAGTCAGGCTCGGCGGCAGTGTGAGGAGGGACCTTGGACAGGCCGAGGTGGCCCATGTCTGTCGGGCTGTCCCAGGGCCGTGATCTTCAATGAGAAAAAGCTGACACGTAGCCCAGGCCTCGGCTCACTCCTACAAGATGGGGCCGAGAGCCCAGCCCAAACACAAGCTATTTTGGGTGTTGTATTCTTTGGAAAACCACCAGGCCAGAAATAGCGCTGTGAGTTAGTAGGACCCCGGCCTTCTGCCACCCCCGGCTCTCCCACTGAAATTACCAAATTACCAAGGAGGCCGGCTCCTAACATTCCAGGGAGCCTGTGTAACTGATAGGAGGCAGCCTCTTCTTCCCACAGGAAGGCCTGGAGCAGAGCATTTGACTGTAAAAGGGATTCTGCACGAGGAGAGGAGAGGGAAAGAGGGATTGAGTCACGGAGAGCAGAAAAGAGAGAGGGGGAAAACGGGGAGAGAGCTCACATGGCTGAGACTAGAGGAGACGGGCGGGAGGGGCTGGAGATTCCCAGTGGATGGAGGGATGAGTAGAAGCAATAAGAAGAGGGAGTCTCAGAGGGAGAAAAGGAAAGAGAAAAAGAGGGTGGGTACCTGGGGCTTGGAGAGCAAAGGGGAAGCAAAGCGGAAGAGCAGAGAGCTAGAGGGCAACTGCGGGGCAGGAGGTAAAGCGTTGGAGGGAAGACCAGCATGGCAGAGGCCCCAGTGGAAGCAGGGCTACTGGGGGGTGGGATGGGGACAGGGTAGGGGGACAGTCACGGAAAGTGTGAGTCTGATCTCGTCACGAAACACCTGCTCAGAGCAGATGAAAACATCTTTCCCAGTTGGCTAGAACCGGAACTTCCCCCGAAAATCCACAGCCCTATAACTCATTCTCTTATCTCTGACCCTCCAGGAGTCTGAGATCCAGTTATTTCAACAGTAGGGACTTTTGACCCCTTAAGAAAGAGCCAATGCTTGAAAGAGGTGACGGGGTCAAGGCTGTTTGGTGTTCAGGGAAAGTGACAGCTCCTTGAGTCAGGCTGGATTCTGAGAAGGGCGTTGCAGGAGGTCTGCTTTGGGGCAGCGGGTGATTGGACTGCACCCTGGTGTGGAGGAGATCTCCTGAAGGCAGACCAGGGGGAGGCAAGGTCGTTTCACGGAGAGGAGAGGCAGGCACCACGATCAAGTCTGGGTTTAGATCCTCTGGTGGCCCCAAGTGATCAGAAAGTCAAAGGGAGGGTCAGAAAACCCAGCATGGTACAGTTACACTAGGCTTTGCCTCAGTTTCTAATCCACATCCACCAGACACCTACAAGTCTCCTCCAGTTTGGGAAAAGACCCCTTAGTAAGTCAGCCCTTTCTGTTTCCAAGGTAAAGCGTACCCCTTCTTTCTCCAACAGGACATAGAGCTGCTCCCAGGTGCTCCTGTGCCCAGGAACAGAGGGGCTTTTCTGTAACGGCAACAGGATCATTCAGGTCCAGGGGTGGGGGCAGAAATGGTCACTGCCCTGGCAGGACCCAGGCGGTCCCAGAAAACAGCAGGGCTTTTATGGCTGAGGCTGGGCGAGGAGAGAGACAACAGCTTCTGGAATAGCCCACGGAGGAAGGCATGAGGCTCAGCTGAAGTGGCTGGAGAGGCCGGAC
Source organism: Aethalodelphis obliquidens (assembly GCF_003676395.1). Classification (NCBI taxonomy): domain Eukaryota; kingdom Metazoa; phylum Chordata; class Mammalia; order Artiodactyla; family Delphinidae; genus Aethalodelphis; species Aethalodelphis obliquidens. The sequence continues at coordinate 7,136,796 of NW_020837974.1, forward strand.
AGCGGGGCACCTGGAGGGCAGGTCCAGCCGCCTCTTTTTTTTTTAGCGGTATGCGGGCCTCTCACTGTTGTGGCCTCTCCCGTTGCGGAGCACAGGCTCCGGACGCGCAGGCTCAGCGACCATGGCTCACGGGCCCAGCCGCCCCACGCGGCATGTGGGATCTTCCCGGACCGGGGCATGAACCCACGTCCCCTGCATCGGCAGGTGGACTCCCAACCACTGCGCCACCAGGGAAGCCCCCAGCCGCCTCTTGTCCCACTGCTCTTCCAACTTGGGGCTTGGCACTCCCAACACAGACTCCCAGGTCCCTGTCCCCCTGTGGCCCCCAAGGGTGAAGGGCGAGGCACTGGGGCCTTTCTGGGGTTAGGAGCTGGCTTGGAGGCTTCCCCTTCTCTCCGTGCCACTCCACATCCCCACCTGGTTCCCAGGGGCAACAGGGAAAACAAAGGTGGAGGCAGAGGGAAAATGGGAAAGTCCTCCAGCTGCAGTTGCCCTTGGTATCTGTTTACTTAAAAAAGCTAAAACAAACATCCTGACACATCCACCCACTTAAACTTCCTGTGATCCTGCTACCGGCTGTCTCCATGGATACTCCCAGCTGAACCCCACCACCTACACAAAACATGACAGCGTGTGGACTCCGCCACCCAAGTCAAGGGCTCCATCCCCCCAAGTCAAGGGCTCCATCCCCCCCAGGACCCCTCTGGCACTACCCCGTCCACAACATCAGGCACACAGCCAAGGGTGCCACCAGACCCCTAAATGCACCAGCCCAGTCCTACAAACTGGCCTCTCGCCGACGTCCACCATCGATAGAATTCTTTGGTCACTTTGCCACCCCTAATCCCAGTGCCCTAGAAGCACATCCCGTAAACCCGCCGTGAATTGACGCCCTTACTTCCATCCCTACTGCCGCCACTCCAGCCCTCCAAATGTTTGCATCTGGAGGAAAAGGATAAGACGTAATCCTCCCCAGTCACAGCAGGCAGCCAGAAAAATGAAACCTACACACTGGGCTCCTAATTTCCCACCAAGGCTTTACCCCTTTACCCCGGTTACCCACCACCCCACCCAGCACACCTCAAACCCCAGCCATACAGGATTGTTGACACAAAGAGAGCCCTGGGGACACCCCCAGAGTCTGGACACGTGGGGGAGTCAGCCACACATCACCCAGTGGACGGGCTGGCAGGCGCTTGGCAGGGAAGACGGAAAGAGGGGAGGGAGTTCTCCACCAGGCTCATGTCCTAGACAGTCAAAACCCAGACAATCACATGGCACGCTCCGGGCCCTCTGGCTGCTGGGATGTACTCAGGAAGAGGGAGGGGTGTTCTTCCCAGTTTGGCCAGTGCATGGAGCTGGTGGACAAAAGTCTGCAGGATCTTTAGTTTCTTTGATAACTCTGCAGCGATCTGTTTCTCCAAAGGAAAAGGAGGAAGTGTAAATCATTTCCCTACACTGAGCACTGGGGAAAGTAAGCACTGGGTGCCAGGGGTCAAGCTGGCATAACATCCCGAGGCAGAGGGCAGCAGAATCAAGGGAGGCCCTGGGGTCAAGGCAGCCAGGATTTGCTCAATTGTTCCAAGCCCTCTCTGACATGTACACACACAGGGCAGCACGCACACACACACAGACGCCTCAGCAAGTCCCACAGAGGGAGGTGCTGAGGGGGCCCGGCTGCAGTTCAGACAGACTTCCAGAGCCAGAAAGTGGGCGGGGCCGGGCCATGAGTTAATCTACTTCCGGCCCACATCTGGTATAAAGGGAAGCAGCAGCCTCTAGAGGAGCACAGCCGCATCTGGCTGAAAGACCAAGAGCGCTGTCCAAAGAGCCACACCCCCTCCCCAGCAGAGGAGTAGCCACCGCCGTCAACACCCGAAGCCCCAGCAGCAGCAGGACAAACTGCCAGTCACAAGGCACCTTGAGAATTTCAGGTAAGAGTAAAAGCAAACTCTCTCCACCTCCGGACCTCGGGCTAAGGCAGGGAGCACCCCTCTGCAGACGAGCCCCGGTGTTCCTCTTTCTTTCCCCGGAGACCCGCAGCCCTGAGTCGACCCCGTCATATCAGTGATCACAGGAGAGCGGGGAAGATGGGCAGGACCCCCCAACAATCCCACCACCCAGAAGCAAGGGCCTCACTTCTCTTGGACCCTCTCCATGGAGACATTCCCCCTTCCCAGCGCAGGAAAGGGGTTTTTCATGCCTGCTAACTTGAATGAAGCCATGATTGTGGAAGCATCACAAGAGAATTAAAAAGCATCGTGTAAATCACAGGTGTTATTATAATTTCACCTTTCAGCCTCCTGGAAGGGAAAGGAGATCTCTTGGAGGGTGGAGCCAGCGGGTTCCAAGATTCCCGCAGATGAAAACGCACTTACGACTCCCTGGGGCTGAGACAGAGGGGAAAAGACTCAGGATCTGAACCCATCACGGTTTCTGTCTTGCCCTCCTGTTCACGTATCATCTGCTAGCGGCAAACATGGGGAGCCTGGCCGCGGCTGGGGTCCCATCACCGCTCCCCACTCACCATCCTTCCGGAACTCTTCCCTCATCGGATCTTTTTCCACTGGCTCTAGGATGCCGATGTCTCCTGTCTTCACCTGCCTCGCACTGGGCGTGGCCCTCATCTTTGGTGAAGGGTCTGCCTCCTCCCATCACCAGTCTCCGGCGGCCCACCTCGCCGCAGACTTTGGAGTGAAAGTGTTTCAGCAGGTGGTGCAGGCCTCCAAGGACCTCAACGTGGTTTTCTCACCCTATGGGGTAGCCTCAGTCATGTCCATGTTACAGCTGACCACAGGAGGAGAAACGCAGCAGCAGATCCAAGAGGCGATGCAATTCAAGATTGATGGTGAGAGATGGGGCAGAGTGGGAGGCGGGCATTCACGTGGTCTTCCCAGGACAGGGGTGTAACCGACCAGAGGCAGAGGAAGGGCTGACCCCAGCTTAGCTGAGCCAACTCCTGTCCTCCCATGCCACAGGGATGGACCACTGCATCTTCTTCTCGCCACACCCTGTGTCACTTGGTTCTTGGACAGTCACAAGGTGTACAGGCCAGTGGATCTGGTATAAAACAGCCCTGCCTCACCACTCATATACTGTGTGACCTTAACCCCTCCGAACCTCAGTGTCCTCATCTGCAAAATGGGGACAATAAAAGTATCGACCACATGGGGCTGTTGTGAGGGTCAACTAGAATGATGCATGTGAAGCGCCTGATAGCTATTGTTATTATTAAAGGAAAAAATTAGGGTTTATAACTTAAAAACAGAGAAAAATATTCCAAGCCAAAGATAAGGGTTAGGACCTAAGATTTTTGAAGAAAAGAGGGAGATGCAGGAAAGATTAAGGTTTGGAATGAAATCTCCATCCAGAGACCTCTGGCGGAGCAGAAGAGTCCTGTGCATGTGGGCAGGGTTAGGGGAAGTTAGCCCCACTGGGAGCCCTGGGTTTGAGATGACCTTAATGTGTCCTTTCCTCCCCGCTTTGGCCCAGAGAAGGGCATGGCCCCTGCCCTCCATCAACTGTACAAGGAGCTCATGGGGCCATGGAATAAGGATGAGATCAGCACGGCTGATGCCATCTTTGTGCAGCGGGATCTGAAGCTGGTCCAGGGTTTCATGCCCCACTTCTTCAGGCTGTTCCGGACCACAGTCAAGCAGGTGGACTTCTCAGAGACAGAGAGAGCCAGGTTCATCGTCAACGACTGGGTGAAAAGACACACAAAAGGTGAGCAGGCAGGGAAAGGAGGCCAGTCCCCAGGGCCTGCAGAGAAAAGGGATTCAAATCCTAAGTGTCCTAACCTCTCCCTTCCAGCATCTTCTGCTCTGTAGACAGGTCAAGTGCTTTAAGAATCAAAGCATCATGTTTTTCCATAATTAGGCTTTCCCCGTGAACCAACTCTAAAGTCATCCCTAAAAAGTATTGCAAGGTGTTATAAGAACAGTAATAACCATGACAAGGGGCACACACAACCCGTCAAGACTGCAGCTTAGGGAGCAAAGTAAGGGGAGACATATTTCCAGGTCTGATCCTGGACAGGATCCCAAGACCACGAAAGTGTGGTGAGCTGGAAGGCTTTCTGAGACTCTTAGGAAGATGAAAGGGGTTGAAAGCAACTAGATAGGGTCACTAAACCTTACCCAGTCTGCCTTCTGACGGAATCCCTTCTGACACACATCCATTGGAGGACTGGGCGCCAAAGAGGACCATCTAAAAGGATTTAAAAATACCTAGCCTCCTGATCGCCTCGATTTCCCACAGGCATGATCAGCGACCTACTTGGCGAAGGGGCTGTGGACCAGCTGACACGCCTGGTACTGGTAAACGCCCTCTACTTCAACGGCCAGTGGAAGATGCCTTTTCTAGAGTCGAGCACCCACCACCGCCTCTTCCACAAGTCCGATGGCAGCACTGTCTCTGTGCCCATGATGGCTCAGACCAACAAGTTCAACTACAGTAAGTGCAGGACCCTCCCTTCCCCAAGTCCCACAGTGACTGCACCTCATCCCTGGGGGGCATCCCCTCTAAGGGAGGAGAAACCCTAGAATACACCCCAGCTGTGACAAAGACTCCCCAAGTAGGAGACACTGGGATTATCAGAGCAGCAGGAAGTAGCTTTTACCTTGTGCAAGATGAAGCTGAAATCCAGAAATTCCCTCAGGCCCATAGTTGACCACTTTGACCCCATCTCTCATCTTCATGTGGTTCTAGTGTGATAACCTGGGGTTCACAAATCCTTCTGGGGAAGAGTGATGTGAAAGTTGAGATTAAGGAGGTGGGGATTGGAATGAATTAGTAGCTGGGTACTGGGGAGAAGGCTGTGAAGGTGAAGAAGGCCAACAGGAGACAGAGAACCCAGAAGACACTGTGATTTAGCAGAAGAGAAGGGAAATGGGAATAAAGACATTGAACAGGGGAGTGGTGGGGTGGGGGAGCCTCAAAAGCTAGGATGGAGAGCTGGCTTCCAAAGAGTGGAGGGGACAGGAGGACTAGTTGAAAAGCCAGTGCTGGGTTAGAACCAACAAGAACTGGAGCCATTGCCAATGCGCCATCTGGTGTCTTCACAGCTGAGTTCACCACCCCCGACGGCCATTACTACGACATCCTGGAATTGCCCTACCATGGGAACACTCTCAGCATGTTCATTGCTGCCCCCTATGAAAAAGAGGTGCCCCTCTCTGCCCTCACCAGCATTCTGGATGCCCAGCTCATCAGCCAGTGGAGAGGGAACATGACCACACTGACCCGCCTCCTGGTTCTGCCCAAGTAAGCCACCCTTTGCTCTTGCCACACTTGCCAATGCTCTAGTCCCCTCTGCCTACCCCCTCCCCTCTCCCCTGGTTCCCTGGAAGTGCCACCCCCATGTGGAGTTTCCCAAACGTGACATCTGCAGGGTAGGGACAGGAACATGTGTGGGTGGCTGATGGGAAACACTCCGGCCTGGGTTTGATTAAGATTCCTCTCATCATCCCTCTTCTGCTGGAGGGCAGTTTCTAGACCATGCCCCACATTTACCACCCTCTGAATACCCAGCAAAAGCTAGCTAAAGGAAGAGCCAGAGAGATAGATGATGCAGGGTTGGGGTGGAGGGGAATACATTGATCTACACTCTTTTAGGAATGCCCCTCACTCCCACCCCCTTCTCTTCAAGTTAGCATCTAAACAATGGAGACAAAAGGAATCACTTCCGCAGATGAAACAGCCAGAACCACAGCTTCTAGCTGGCTTCCAACGAAGCAGAGTTTTAAAAATCCTTCTGCAGAAGCAAAGAGGGTGCCGGAGGGTGAGGCTGGATAATTCCAGAATTGTGGGGAAGCTTCCCACCATGCTTACCCCAAATTTCCAGATGCCATAATGCCAGGCTTAGGGAAAGAGGATCATTTAGTTGGTTAGCACGCACTCTCTCTCTCTCTCTCTCTCTCAAAAAAAAAAAAAAAATAGAGGTAATTAGTTGTGCCCTGATGGGAAGCAGAGCAAGAGCCCCAAAGCCTCGCTGCTGGAGTCCTCCTCAGGCTCAGCTCTCAGAACACAATCTACAGACCGGCTTTTTGTTCAAATATCCTTGCAGAAGAATTTGCCCTGCCCCCTCCCTCCCCAGTCAGACTGAATATAATTGTGCTCAAACTACTGCCTTATTTGAGGAAAGTAATTAGTCATAGGTTCAAGGGGTTGGGGAGATTGCAGGAAAATGTTCATTAGTACTAGAATCTCCCAGCAAGGAGGAGACCTTGCCAACGGATTTGAAAAAACAAGCTTCCCACTTCCACTTTCTTTTTTTTTTTTTTAATCTATTTATTTATTTATTTATTTTATTTGGCTGTGTTGGGTCTTCGTTGCTGCACGCGGGCTTTCTCTAGTTGCGGCCAGTGGGGGCTACTCTTCGTTGCGGTGCACGGGCTTCTCATTGTGGTGGCTTCTCTTGCTGCGGAGCACGGGCTCTAGGCACGTGGGCTCAGTAGTTGTGGCTCGCAGGCCCTAGAGCTCAGGCTCAGTAGTTGTGGCACATGGGCTTAGTTGCTCTGTGGTATGTGGGATCTTCCCGGATCAGGGCTCAAACCCATGTCCCCTGCATTGGCAGGAGGATGCTTAACCACTGCACCACCAGGGAAGCCCCCACTTCTACTTTCACATCAGTCCCCATCCTGTTGGTCTGTGGGGACGGAGATACTTGGTGGGGTTAGAGGTGGCCTGAGCTTGAGCTGTGTCCTGCTCCTGTCTGCAGGTTCTCCCTGGAGAGTGAAATTGACCTCAGGAGGCCCCTGGAGAACTTGGGAATGACCGACATGTTTAGGCCAAACCAGGCAGACTTCTCAAGACTTTCAGGTAAGAGGTTTTCCTTTCACTTTCTTCCCCTGGTGGACAGTGGGGTCCCTAAGAGGACTAAGGAGCTTCTCACTGAGAACCAAAGCTGATGTGTTTTGGTATCCACCTCTGTTTCAGATCAAGAGCTTCTGTACGTGTCGCAGGCGCTGCAGAAAGTGAAGATTGAGGTGAATGAGAGCGGCACGGTGGCGTCCTCCTCCACAGGTGAGTCAGGCTCAGGTGAGGTCTGGCAAGTCTCAGCCCCAGGCTTCCAGGAGGGCCCGCGGTCTGGCACCCAGACCCTGGGTGAACCAGGAAGACCCCACTGCCCACGTCAACCAGGTCTCTCCTGGTAGAGCTTCGCTTCCTGTGTGGAGCGCATCACCCCGATCCCACTAGAATACAGGCCTGCTTTCCCCGGCACCCTGCTCCCTCCCCACTGGCTCTGAGGTCCTCTGACTGTGAGGTCCTGGCTTTGCTCTCAGTGGTCAGTCACCTTAGAGGCACTTGCTTCCAATACGCCCTAAAAGGGTTTAGATAAACGTGCCTGCGAGTGACTACCTGAGAGATCTCTACCCAATTCCTGGAGGAAACCAGGCCTCAGAGGACATCCCAACACTTTTAGGGTCCACATCCAGGAATAACTGAGTCTCCTAAAACCCTCCCATCCCAGTGCCACTGTCACTGGATCACCTGTGACCAATCCAGGCTTCCGTGCCCACGTCCCTCCGCTCTAAGACGTGGTCTCTTCTTTTCCAGCCCTTACAGTCTCAGCCCGAATGGCCCCCGAGGAGATCATCATGGACAGACCCTTCCTCTTCGTGGTGCGGCACAACCCCACAGGTGAGCCGGGGGCCTGGGAGACCCCCCCCCCCCCCCGCTTTCCTGGACTTAGGCACTAGTCCGGGCAGGTGTAGACACCCCCACTCCCCCCAAGAGGACTCCAGGCAAGGAATCATAGCTCTGTTCCCCTTCCCCTCCTCGGAGGCAGTGCTCTCTCCAGACGGGGTGCTCAGTCTGTCCCCCAGTCCCAGCTTAGTCACTAGAGCAGCTGTGCCTCCAGGCACTCACTCATCTCCCTGTATCTCAGTTCATCCGTAAACACCCAGCTGGGTGAGCTGTGCTGTTCCCCTTCCCCCTCCCCCTTCTCATCTCCCATGATTCTTCCGTCCTCAGGAACTGTCCTTTTCATGGGCCAAGTGATGGAACCCTGACCATGGGAAATGCAGCCCTCATCTGGGACGGAACTGGAGATGTCCAAGAAGAAGAAACTCCGGAGCAAAGAATTTTTATTTTAATTCATTTTTCTGGAGAAAGAGAAGATATTTATCTTTTTTTTTTTTTTTTTTTTAATGGTAAATCTTTCGAATCTGTCTCTTAGACCTCCGGCTCTCCCAGGAGGGGGAAAGAGGACCTTTGAGTTAAACTCCCCAGCGGAGACCCTGGGAGAGACTTCAGAAGCGCAATGCCCCGAAGGTCTCCCAACAAGACTGCAGAACTCCCAGGATCATTTGCGCGGCTGCTTCAGCCCATCGCTCTGCCTGTTCGGGTCTTCGGACCTGGATCCCCCTGAGGCCCTGGCAGGAGGCGCCGCAAGGCTTACAGGAAGGAGCTTTTGTGTGTTTGCTAGAAATAATTTGTGTTCCGGTCACGTTGCCGTCACTCTTGCACTGTCTGCCGCTGCTGAGAAAGCTGGCTGCAGGCCAAAGAAGGCCAATGGGAGAAACACCCTTTCATGTCAAGGTCCGTCCTCCGCCAGCTCAGAGGCACGAGACCCACCCAGGCCTGGCTGCTCCCTCCCCAGAAACAGCGTGCATATATTATTTTGGAGTGTAGGTGACTTGTTTACTCGGAGAAGCAGCTTCCTGCTTCCCACAAACTTTCTGTTGCAGAAATAGAGGGAGAGAGATGAGATTTATGCCTCGTTCTTGGCGCCAATATCCTGGTGGGGAGGGTGGGATGCCAGGGGTGTCCTCGAGCATTTATCACATTGTCCTTGTGTGCTTGTGAGAGAGAAAGGACTATGGAGAAAACCTATTATTTAAACTTGTTCATAGTGTTCCTTTGTGGTCTGTGTCATTGCACCTCAGGAGTGGCCACTTGCCTGTCATTCCCCTCCTGGCAGCGGGAGCGATAGGGCCCACACTGCCACCTGGTGGCTGCCCGAATCCCATCGCTCCTCTCCTGGCCTTTCCACTCCGTGGAGCAGGACCCCTGCCAGGACTGTCCAACTTCAGCCCACTTTAGGGACCAAAAGGATGTGGTGGGTGAAGGCAGACAGAGCTGTTGTTTCAAAATTTTCCAATATACTTAGGAGCAGGAGTGCAAGGGGCTACACGACCTAGCAGGACAGAACTTTCCCCAATTACATGGTGACTCACAGCCGCATTGGTGACTCACTTCAGTGTGTCATTTCCGGCTGCTGTGTGTGAGCTGTGGACACGTGAGAGAGAGAGAGAGAGAGAGAGAGAGAGACAGAGAGAGAGAGAATGAGAGAGACAGCAAGAAGCTCGGGCTCAATTACCCCTGTTAGATAATCTTTCTGAAAGCCAACTAGCTGGTGGGTAAGGCATGAAGTCCAATGTATTGAAGAATTGCACACAGGCGTCGAATGAATGTAACCTAATAGAACCCTAATCATCCCACTGCGCCCCTCAGTGAAAAATCTTTGTTCTTTGTGTGTTTTTGTTCTTTTTTCATGATGCACTGGACAATGAGAGCCACACACAGTACCCTCAAGGATACCCAAACGTGGGGTCCAACGTTCCTGAAAGTGTGGTGAATTCTATGCTTTTTCACTTTTGATATAGAAGCAGCTAAAAAATGTTTTTTTTAAATAATAAAAATACTCCAAAATCGTCCCTGGCCTTGACTTTCCATGTTTCACACGGTACAAAATCCAAACCCTGTCAGTTCACAGACCTCTCGGGTGAAAGGGATCTTTATGAAACACACGCCCACAAGCTCAAGGCTCACTGTCCCGTCATGGGTGAATCCACAGGGCTGGCCACCGGGCTCTGCAAGAAGACCCCCAGGGATACACTGTGCAGGACATGATTCTCCCTTTGGGCATCATCCTCGAAAAGGAAAGAGGGTTCCCCGAACACCTGCCACCTGCCCAGACACACCTGCTCACTGCCCCTGTCACTTCCCATCTCTGTTCATGCCATTTCCTTCCCCACCAAATGTCCCCACCCTCCCCCATGCCTACCCCACTCCCCATTTCTCAAAACCCAGACCAGATCTATTTCCCCCACCATGGATAGCCATGGATCCAGTCGACATCATCGGTCTCTGCTTGGCATGGACCCGTCTTTCTTTCTCCTGGTGTGTAACAGCGCGTGCATGTGTGTATGCTCTTTGAGTTGCATGTTATCCTCCCCACCCCCATTGACACAGCAGGTTCTTTGAGAACAAGGCTCTTTTGTTACACAGATTCTTTTTTTTAACATCTTTATTGGAGTACAATTGCTTTACATGGTGTGTTAGTTTCTGCTGTATAACAAAGTGAATCAGCTATACCTATACATATATCATCCCCATATCCCCTCCGTCTTGTGTCTCCCTCCCACCCTCCCTATCCCACCCCTCTAGGTGGTCACAAAGCACCAAGCTGATCTCCCTGTGTTATGCGGCTGCTTCCCACTAGCTATCTATTTTACATTTGGTAGTATATATATGTCCATGCCACTCTCTCACTTCGTCCCAGCTTACCCTTCCCCCCTCCCCGTGTCCTCAAGTCCATTTTCTATGTCTGCATCTTTATTCCTGTCCTGCCCCTAGGTTACATAGATTCTTTTTTTTTTTCGGTTGCGTTGGGTCTTTGTTGCTGCACACAGGCTTTCTCTAGTTGTGGCGAGCGGGGTCTGCTCTTTGTTGCAGTGCGCAGGCTTCTCATTGCAGTGGCTTCTCTTGTTGCAGAGCACAGGTTCTAGGTGCACAGGCTCAGTAATTGTGGCTCGTGGGCTCTAGAGCGCAGGCTCAGTAGTTGTGGCACATGGGCTTAGTCGCTCCGCGGCATGTGGGATCTTCCCAGACCAGGGCTCGAACCTGTGTCCCCTGCATTGGCAGACAGATTCTTAACCACTGTGCCACGAGGGAAGCCCCTACATAGATTCTTAATATCCTCCTTAAAATGTTATCCTGAACAGTCCTTTATTGTCTTCTTCCAGTATCTTGAAGGCTTTTGCCAGAGGACATACCTCCCCCAATTATTTTCCATTCGTATATTCAAAAATAATTTTTAAATGGAAAAAATGCCAAGAACTAGTTGTCAAAATTGCATGCTATCCAGCTCCAGAGCCCTGAAGATGGGATTGATAGACCCAGCCCCCCCCCCGTAAACCTAGATCATGTCTTAATAGGAACTAATTATTGTCCAGAGGCTCTTGATCAAAACATTGTCTGATAGTTAAGTGGTAGTGAGTTCTCCATCACTGGAAGTATTCAAGCACAGCCAGGATGACCACTTGGTGGGGATGAGTCAGCAGTCAGGGTAGAGGTGATTTTTTTAAATGACAAGGAACACCTGCTCATACTAAGACATTCAAACTGTTTGAAAGGGTACAAGTGGATCACTGACTGACATTTTGGTTGTTTCATGGCTTTTAAAAAAAATGTCATTGTTGTTACCAACAATGCTGAGACGGACATCCTCGCACATTTATTCCAGTGCGCACATGCTCGTATATGCATAAGGTAACTTCTTAGCAATGGGACTAAGTATCTTTTAAGAATCTCCTAATCTCGCAAGAATGTGATTATGTTGGTGACACCAACATTTTCAAATGGTACAAAACAATCAAAGGTGATCCTCTTGCCTGGTAAGAATCCTACGTTTTCTGAAGTTTAAAAAAGCCTTCACAACTTTCCTGAATAACCCCACTGCCATGAATAAAGATAGATTTTTAGACCTTGAACTGAAAGAAGCCTCAATTATAATTTTCCCTAATATTATGTTAGACTTCTTTGGAGCAAATTTTGATTATAATGTTTTGGAGAGTAAATCTAGAAACGGTCTCCATTCACTGACTCCCTCCTCAGTCATTCAACACGTACTAAGTCCTTCTCACTGCCCTTCCGCTCCTGTATCCCTCTCAAGGGTCAGTCCAGGGGCATTCCTGGGGCCTCCAACACAATGCACTAGGATGTTCCAAGGAGATGTGGTTGTTACACCTCCTCCTCATGGTTTCCTCTCTTTACATTCAGGATTTCTTGTCTCCCACGAGGCTGATGTAGTAAGAGGCCCCCGAGTGCCATCAAGCCTGGAAGGAAGACCTTCCTCTCCCCTTAGGAAGCCAGTGGGAGCAAGGGCAAGACCCAGAGGAACGAGGCCTAGAATGAGTAGCTCCCCAAAGCTACTCTCAGCTTTAGAGAGAGATGCTCTCCTTTAACCTCAATGACTTCTCCGTCTTTCCTTTCCTATTCTCACTGTGCAACTGGCAAGCCTTGAAGGACTAAGATATGGTTGTAGAACTACAGGGAAAAAGGCCAGCGAGTCCACTTTGCCTCTTCCTAGCCTTACAGCCCAGCTCGTACACCCCAGCCCGTACACAAAAACTAGATGTAGCCTGAGCCAGTTCACAAGACACTTCTATGCTGAGGTTTATGGCCAAAACTTCAGCTGGGGCTAAAGGATTCCTCTTCCTGCAGGAATACTTCCTTCCTCTCATACAGATCCCGCTTCAGGCTCATAAAGGCTCATGAAGGCCAAGAATTTAGGACACCAGGATCCAGATTTATCTTTTGTCCTCCTTATATCCTGAAAAGATGACCAATGCCAGGCACTGGGCTAGTTGTTGAGGAGCTACCCATCTGTGACAGATTTGCTTAGAGACCAAAAGAGCCTCCTTTTTGCACAAGATGCTTCCAAAAGCAGAACACATTAGAGCCTTAATTCTGCAGGATGTAATTCAAACACTGTCCATACATGCTGAGAAGGCTCAGAAGAAAAGAGTTCTTCAGAAGGTCTCTTCGCCACCAAGGGAGTTTGCCCCAGGAAGTGCCCCATTTAACAGTGCCTTCTGTTCTTCTCAGATATTTTGAGGACAAAGACGGTGAGGCAGCCTCACAGTGTGAAGCCCACCCAGTCCTCCTTGGCCACTCTTCCTCTGTCTATTTCTAGGGATGAAAATTCCACAAGATCTGCCTGCATCTATCATAACGGCAGATTTCTCGTTCACCTCACCCACTGGAATTATTTATCTGCCCAGGTGTGGGCAATGAGTATGGATTTTGTAAATCCCTCAAGGGTAAAAAGATTCTATCAGAATGAAGCTTGTCAAGGAGACACCATCTGTTTTCCAAATCATTTTTTTTTCCAGGCGGTTCCTCAGGTAAGTTTCATTGTACTAATCATGGCGTGCACTTCTGTAGAGATGAGGAAGGTAAGACAAAGGAAGGTTGAATCATTTGCCCCAGCCATGCCTGTGCTCCTGGCCACTGCACTGTACCGCCCTCTCTGTGGCATTTGGGAACACAGATCTCCCTGAACACAGAGGGCTCAGACGCAGTCAGGAGCAAAGGTGCTGCCCTCACGGGCCCGTCACCAGGGCATCCTGTGTGCACACCGGTGCCTTACCAGCTGGAACACCAGCGTCCTGAATGTAGCCTTTTCTCCCCTGGCCACCAGAGGTCGCTTTGGCGCCAGTGGAGAGCTTCTGAAGCAAAGCAGCTATGGCTTCAACCGAAATCTTGCCAAGTCTGAACTCCGATTTAACAAGTTTTTCTTTAAGCGTGTAACTGTATACTGGGGGCGGTGAAGCACTTTTAAAACAGAGTAAGTGGGCTTCCCTGGTGGCACAGTGGTTGAGAGTCCGCCTGCCGATGCAGGGGACACGGGTTCTTGCCCCGGTCCGGGAAGACCCCACATGCCGCGGAGCGGCTGGGCCCGTGAGCCATGGCCGCTGAGCCTGCGCGTCCGGAGCCTGTGCTCCGCAAAGGGAGAGGCCACGACAGTGAGAGGCCCGCGTACCGCAAAAAAAAAAAAAAAAAAAAAAAAAAAAAAGTAAAACAGAGTAAGTGAGGGACTTCCCTGGCGGTCCAGTGGTTATTAAGGCTCTGCAGAGGGAGCGGGTTCCCTCTCTGGTCAGGGAACTAAGATCCCTCATGCTCAGCGCAGGCCAAAAAGACAACAATAACGTAAGTGATTGATGTTTCTTACTCTCAAGTACAGGCATACCTTGGAGATACACTTACTTTATAAATACTTTATTGCTAAAAAATGCTAACCATCATCTGAGCCAGTAAGTGTAATCTTTTGCTGGTGGAGGGTCCTGTCTTGATGCATGGCTGCTGACTGATAAGGGTCATGGTTGCTGAAGGTTACGACGGCTGTGTCAATTTCTTAAAATAAGACAACAGTGATTGACTGCATTGATTGACTCTTCCTTTCACAAACAATTTCTCTGTAGCCTGCAATGCTGTGTGATAGCATTTTACCCAGAGTAGAACTTCTTTCAAAATCGGAGTCAATTCCCTCAAATCCTGCTGCTGCTTTATCAACTAAGTTTATGTAATACTCTCATTCCTTTCCTGTCATTTCAACAGTCTTCACAGCATCTTCACCAGGAGTAGATCCCATCTCAAGAAACCGCTTTCTTTGCTCATCCAGAAGAAACAACTCCTCACCATGAAAGTTTTATTGCGAGATGGCAGCAGTTCAGTCACATCTTCAGGCTCCACTTCTAATTCTAGTTCTCTTGCCATTTCTACCACATCTGCAGTTACCACAGTGGTAACAAAGATCACTGATCACAGGTCACCATAACAAAGATAATAATAATGAAAAAGTTTGAAATATTGCAAGCATTACCAAAATGTGACACAGAGGCATGAAGTGAACAAATGCTGTTGGAAAAATGGCACCAGTAGACTTGCTCAGTGCAGGGTTGCTACAGTACAAACCTTCAATTTGTAAAATACTCAGTATCTGAGAAGCACAGTAAAGCAGAGCGCAGTTAAATGAGGTCTGCCAGCAACTACGGATAATACTCACCCAAAAGCTGAAATGTTACGGGAATCACTGCAAAAATGGTTGAAAGAAACATTCTAGAAATGATCACTGGAGTGTAAAGGGTCATCAGGACCGGCTGCTTTGTTCCATCTTAAAGGATGAATAAGGTGGATTTGGGTCTGTGGGGAGGGAATGGCAGCGCATTCCAGAAAACAATATGAACAAAATCACAAAGGAAAAATAATAGCAAGGCAGGTTCCAGGGACGTGTCTGAGAATGAACTCCCAAGTCATCAAGTTGGTTTTCAGACTGCTGCCTCCCTCCTCTGATAACCCAGCCCGTCTCCCCTTTTTCCATACGCTCTCCTGGTCTATCAGGCAGGTCTGACCTACGTCCCTTGAATAAGCCATGCTTTTTGTGATCCTTCATGTCCCAGGCTGATAGTCTGCAAACTTAGGAAAAGGTGGCGATGTTGACCACAATGGGAAACCAAGAAATGGGATGGTTTCAGGGGAAGGAGGAAGGAAGTTACTCATTTGGGGCAAGTGAAGTTTGAGCTGACAATGAAATTTTCAAGTGGAGGATCCAGTGTACCTTTCTTCAACAACACTTGGGTACCTGCTGTGTGCTGGGCACTGTGCTAGGCACAGGAGAAACAACAAAAGAAGGCAGTCTATCCTCTAGCAGGAATAATAGATATTAAATATGTACTATTATATAGAAAATTAGAATTTAGCATATTTGGGGTGAGAGGTAAGATTTAAATATCTCGATTAGGTAACCATGTATACCAATCATAATTGAAGCCAATCAACAAGCACTGTGCTAGGTGCGGTAAAAAAATAAAACATGAGTAAGACACTGTCCCAAGAGGAGCTTACAACTCACATGTCTCATCAACAGACAGTGTGGCATGATTACCTAGTATACCAGTCAGAGTCCTTTGTTACCAGGAACTGAAACCAACTCTGGCTAAATGAAGCAGAAAAGGAAACTGGGGAGCTCAGGGAATTGCCAGGAGGGCCAGAGAACCAGCAGGAGGTCTCACACTGGAGACAGAGCCCCAAATTACAAATCACCAGGTACCCCCACCCTACCTCTTACTGGTACGGGACACTGCCATTGGCGCCACTCCACCTGCGCCCTAGGTTTTGTCCTCTGACCCTCTGCCAGAGTCTTACCTATCCTCGTCACCCCATCCCCCCTCATTCCTTCCTGGACCAAAGCCCAGGTGAGAGTAAAGACTGGCCGAATCCAGCAGACATGCCCATGCTGTGGGCACAAAGAGGGCTGCCAAAGGGAATATCTGGGAAATTCAAATGCTACACTGGGAGGTTGCTCTATCTCCCCCTAGACTCGTAAGGTGGGGATTCTGAAACCCTAGGAAGGGGGTTTAGAGCCAGGGAAGTGAAAAAAAATGGCAAACATCTACCACAGAAAGTATTCAGGACCCTTAGGAATAGCATATGATAAGGTCCCAACTGCTTAGTTAAAAACAAGAAGTTAAAAAAAAAAACCCAGAGATGAGTGCAAATGACATCGTCAGGGAACAATGAGTACTTAAAGAATACACCAAAAATGGTGGCGGGGGCTTCCCCGGTGGCGCAGTGGTTGGGAATCCGCCTGCCGATGCAGGGGACACGGGTTCAAGCACTGGTCCGGGCGGATCCCACATGCTGCGGAGCAGCTGGGCCCGTGCGCCACAGCTGCTGAGCCTGCACTCTGGAGCCCGCGAGCCACAACTACTGAGCCTGCGTGCTGCGGCTGCTGGAGCCCGTGCTTGACAACGGGAGAGGCCACCAAATGAGAAGCCCGCCCACCGCCGCGAGGGGTAGCGCCGGCTCGCTGCGCTAGAGAGGGCCCGCGCGCAGCAACGAAGACCCAATGCAGCCAAAAATAAATAAGTAAATAATAAATTTTTAAAAAAAGGTGGCAGGGAGCATCATCACAAGAGAGAGAAACACAGATCATAGACTCAGAAATGAAAGGCTTTGAGGCCACGTGTATCACCCTTCCACCCACCGCAGGAACCACCGCTCCAACCAGATGAGGGAAGAGGGAAGGCTTGGGGAGATGTCAACATGGGCTTCGCAGGATAACAATAAAAACACCATCCATACTAATGAGGGAGAATCTCACCTCTTCTATTTTTCCATTTATACAAATGGCACCACTAATTCTCCAGACTCATCTTTGATTCTTCTTCCTCTCTACTTAGATGAGTTCTAAATTCAGGTGATTGGCCCATCACAGGTATCTCTCCAATTTGTCCCTCTCCATTTCATTTTTGTGCCTAGATTCCCAAAACTGCCCCCTAGATGATCTTCCAGCCTTCCATTTGTCCTTTCAAATCATCCCCCATATTACTGTAAGATTAACTTTTTCAAAGCTGTTTTCACCAAGTTATTCAGCAGCTCAGACAACTATAATGACTCCCAACTGCCTACTGCGTCAAATCCGACCTCATCTGCAGACACAAGCTCATTGGACCCACTAACCCATAGATTCTCTACGTGTAGCATTCACTAACCACGAAGAGATAAATGAGGTCCATCATCTTCTAGTTAGTTTAAACCACTTGAGTCTATGATTCTACGTGAGCAAAACCCCTATTTCTCACAATTCTCTCATGGATCTTATCTTCTCTGCAGCTAGGCATGGCATGTTGAGACAAGGAATTCTAGAAAGTGTCATCTTTCCAAGGCGTGTAGGAGTTTACATCTCTAGATCTTCTACACTTCCTCGGGCTGTTGCCTAGATCTCTGCTTTACATCTTTTTTTTTTTTTTTTTTGCGGTACGCGGGCCTCTCACTGCTGTGGCCTCTCCCGTTGCGGAGCACAGGCTCCGGACGCGCAGGCTCAGCGGCCATGGCTCACGGGCCCAGCTGCTCCGCGGCATGTGGGATCTTCCCGGACCGGGGCATGAACCCGTGTCCCCTGCATCGGCAGGCGGACTCTCAACCACTGCACCACCAGGGAAGCCCTCTGCTTTACATCTTTACCTCACTGCTCATTACTTCTTTATACACAACCTTCTCCTCTCCCCTATGAGCACATTTTATTATTTTGCCTTCTGCCCTTCTCACACACTCCCACTCCTTTTCACTCCATGATGACAACTTGCTTTATTGATATGATTCTTGACCTAAAAAATAACACCAAGATAGTTCAGCCAATGTCTATGCCATTGGCAAGCCTATGATATAGGCAGAGGAAAAAGGGAGATGAAAAAGAAAGGAGAAGGGCTTCCCTGGTGGTGCAGTGGTTGAGAGTCCGCCTGCCGATGCAGGGGACACGGGTTCGTGCCCCGGTCCGGGAAGATCCCACATGCTGCGGAGCAGCTAGGCCCATGAGCCATGGCCGCTGAGCCTGCGTGTCCGGAGCCTGTGCTCTGCAACAGGAGAGGCCACATCAGTGAGAGGCCCGCGTACCGCCAAAAAAAAAAAAAAAAAAAAGGAAGAAGAAAAAGTAGTAGACCAAAGAAGTTGGGAAAGGCAAATAGTAGTAATCGCTACCAATATCAAGTGTTTACAGTGTGTCAGATACTTTCTATACAGCATCAAATCGGACTTGCAAAGTAGGTATCTTCATTTTTTAAATGAGTAAACGGAGGGTTAAAGGACCCACCTGAGACTATACATCAAGTAGAGAGCAGAGACCAGATTGCATCCCAGGTGATTAGGCCCACCCCCTTGCAACTAAAGCATATGACCTCCATAACAAAGAGTAAGAAGAAAAGAATGCGAAGTGGAGACAGGTAGAGCCTTACCAACATTTGCTTCAAGTGCTACTCAAAAACAATAGCATCATTAGTTACCAACAATTATCTAGAAATATGCCATTAAGTTTTCGGCATGACAAAATTTAAGATTTTCCTCTTATCCATTTATATGCAAACTCCTTTACTACGTGGACACACACACACAAATATACACACTCACACATGCACATCCTCAGTCAAAAAGCTTGTATTACAATTTACATCCTTCTCATCTTTACACTTGTGTCTGGGTTACGATTGTCCCTTTTTAGCTTTAACCCATGCCAACTTTTTAAGATTCTCTTTATTTCTTTCTCTTTCGCCTTAATCATGCTTCTCCCCCTCTTCCTTACATCACTTTTCTTTCAGCCCCTCCTTTTCTCTTTTTATTTCTCGTCTGCCTCATTACCTACACCTTCCTCTTACTTTGTTGCTGCATCTAGCAGGTTCCCAGTAGATGTCTATTCTGAGCTCCATACTTCTCTCATGCCTGCCCTACCACCACCCTTTGTCTTTGCCTTCCTCGTCATTCCTCCTTCCCTACAGACAATTCCCACCCTGCTCCCTCTCAATCGCCCACGCCCCTTCCATTAAACCACCCTACTTCCTCACAAACTTCAGCGGTCACCTCATCCACCTCTCACCCCTTTACCCGCCTTTCTCCCCCAAGGTTCCAAAGCGCGAGGACCTCATTGTCCTCCTCCCCCATCCTCCTACCAGCCCACAAGACAGCCTTGTTACCATGACGACAGGGCTACTCAAAGCTGAAGTCAAGGACCTGGTTGCCATGGCTTCCGCTTCTCCACCTCCAGCCCCGCCCGCGCGCTCCGCAGCATTGGCGCCTGCGCAGTACGCAAAGCCTTGGTTCTCTGAACCGCGGCGGACGGGGCGGGGCTTCAAGAGAGAGGGAGGGAAGGAGGCAAAAGGATAAGAACGGGAGTGGAGCTGGCGCCTACGGTGGCCGAAGAGGGACGCGCAGAGCCGGAGGCTGCAGGATGGTAGGCTGTGCAAAGAGGGAGGGGAGGGGGAACCGAGGGACGTGGGCTGCACCTGCAGGGGTCTTTGGGGCCGCCCTCGGTGTGAGCCGCTCTTTCTCCCTCCGGTCCTCAGAGGCCCTCACTTACCTGGGCGGGTGGGCTAGCCGGCCTCGGAAGGAAGACCAGCTGGAAATGGCTTTAGGGAGAAGGCGCGGAGAGGGGGCGCATTTGTGGGGAGAGAGGGAGGTGACTAGGGGGCGGTGGGACCGTCCGGAGCCACGGGGGGCGCGCGGGTCGCGATCCAAGGAGTCCCAACCACTGCCGCAGGGAAGTCGCCCGAGGAATGGGGGCTCCGGGGCCTGTTGGCGGAGGGAGGCAGCGGGGGTCGCAAGTCACCGAGACCCTCTGTCCACGTGCAGCCCAGAGCAGCGGCGGCCGGCGGGAAGGGCGGTGTGTGCGAGGGGATAGTTTCCGGGTCCGAGGAGTGGACGTCCTGCCTCACCTAGAGGCGGGGGTGAGGTGGGGAAGCCAAGTGGGCTCGAGGTTTTGCTCTCGGGGACCCAGGCTTTGGCTTCCCGGTTCCGGTGCTCTTGGCTCTCCGGCCCCCACCCCATCCTCTTTCCGGAACTCGGGCCTTCCGTCTTCCTGCTCCCGGCCCACCCCCCATCGTAGCCGCACACGGCTCCCTTGTGCCCCTCTGTTGACCACCCGCCACTCTAGCAGCGCTTCCCCTTCCCCGCCACCAAAAAAAACCCCAGTTCTCTCGAATTCTGATCCTTAGCCGTCTAAACTAGTGCTGTTCCGCACACCCAGGACTCCGGCCCTGGTAATGTACACGGAGAGAAGAGCTCCAGGGAGAGGGAGATGACTCCAGGATGTGGCCCGGACCCACCCACCCCCCGAACTGGGAAGCTGTGGTTGCACGGGGTAGTGAGGGCTCTGCACTCCCCAGTCCACCCCCCTGGGCTTGTTCCACAAACATTCCCTAGGCGAGCCACCCTGAATGGCTGTGTCCAAACTGAGGGACTGAAAGGGAAATTGGTCACCTGGTATCTGGGGAAGTGTGGGCATTCAGCAGGAGGCACCCTAAAAGGAGGAAAAGAGGAATATGTCTGGCCAAATGCCTGGAGGGCCGAGGAGAGCAGAGGGTGGAATCCGGGGCTCCCAATACCATGTGCTAACGTGAAGAATACCCCTGAGCACAGGACTGGCACTGGAGGGCAGTGTGCTGGGGACATCAGCAAGGGTGTATGGCTAGGATGGGATGGAGGATTGAGGTAACTTCTTGAGAACAAAATACCTGATTTCAGCGTGGTGGTGGATAGAAAGAGCAGGAAAGAAAGCAGACGTCTCTGACATCAGCTATGGGCTTCTTGTCACCGTGATAGCATTTTACCCACCTTTGGAAAACAGGATTAGGAAACAGGAGATCAGGAAATAATAATAATGATACCTAATGTGTTACAGTGCTCCCTACGTGTCAGGCACTGTTTCACGTATCAACTCCTTCAATCCCACCTAACAACTCGGGAAAGTAGGTACTTTTATTATTTCCATCTTACACACCAAGAAACTGAAGCCCAGAGACATAAAGTAATTGCCCAAGGCAAATTACTCAACTACTAGAGGCAGGATTTGAACCCAAATGACAGACTCAGAAGCTCTGACACCCCCTACAAGGAAAGGCACCTGCTGGTGGGAGTAGCCAGTGTTGACAGCAAGGGCTGATGTTTTGAAGAAAGTAGGAGCCGTGAGTAGAGAAGAGGTAGATGGGATGGGTTTGGGGCTGTGTATTTCTGGAGGAAACCAGCTCAGAGAACCAAATCTCTGACCCTTGGCTCTGACTCCCCCCCACCCCCAGATGCGATTTATGCTGCTGTTCAGCCGGCAGGGGAAGCTGCGGCTACAAAAATGGTACCTGGCCACCTCGGACAAGGAGCGAAAGAAGATGGTTCGGGAGCTCATGCAGGTCGTTCTGGCTCGCAAGCCCAAGATGTGCAGCTTCCTGGAGTGGAGGGACCTCAAAGTTGTCTATAAGAGGTGACTCCCCACCTACTTTCAGACCTGCCTGGATCCTGCTTGATTGGGTTCTGGGATGGGTTCACCTGGCCAAGAAATAGGCAGTCCCTTAGGTCAGGAAGAGCTTACAGCTAAGGACATCCGGAGGGCAGCGATGAACTCCAGCCGCCTTTACTTTCCAAATTCACCTTGAAGAAATTCTTGTTCCCTTTTGGCTTTGCTCAAGCCTGACACCTACTTCATGCACCTACCTCTGTCCCGAAGGCCCCATCTTGCCTATTGCACACGTCCCTGGCAGCCTCATTCAACAGTCATAGATCCTGCACCACTTTCCTAACACACACACACACACACACACACACACACACACACACACACACACACGTGCACCAGCCCTTCCCAGTTCCTCCTCTGAGCAGGTGAATTCGTGGCTCAGGTTTTTGCTGAGTCAAACTGAACAGGTCAGAGGTCGAGAGGGAAAGAGCTTGCGTCTGTGAGAGGCACTAAGAGGCAGAGTGAGTTACTGTTTGCACACCCTGGGGCCACCCCGCCTGTGTCCAGTAGGGGCACAGACTGGGAATGGGGGGAA
Source organism: Aethalodelphis obliquidens (assembly GCF_003676395.1). Classification (NCBI taxonomy): domain Eukaryota; kingdom Metazoa; phylum Chordata; class Mammalia; order Artiodactyla; family Delphinidae; genus Aethalodelphis; species Aethalodelphis obliquidens. The sequence continues at coordinate 7,158,896 of NW_020837974.1, forward strand.
ATGAGAGGTTTGGGCACAAAATGCCTGGGTCCCAGAGCAGCCCCAGGAGCTGTCCCAGCCGTGCCTCCCGTGCCCCTGTCCTCAGATATGCCAGCCTCTACTTCTGCTGCGCCATCGAGGGCCAGGACAATGAGCTTATCACGCTGGAGCTGATCCACCGGTACGTGGAGCTCCTGGACAAGTACTTCGGCAGCGTAAGTCTCCCCATCCACCCATTGCTATACGCAGCAATCCCCTCTTTTTACCAAACCCTGGGGTCCTTCCGGTCTCTGCCCTGGAAGACTCAGGAGAGGGGAAGTTGGAACAGTGAGAACAGTAGTTAATCTCCCTCTTTAAGCCTTAAGCCTATTAGCCATGCCCCTTAATCAGCCCGGGGGAGGAGGGTGGGGACCAGAGTCTGCCACTTAGTCAATCCATCTAGAGCTCAGCTCAAACTTCTCACACAAGGACAGAGGCCATGTTCAGATTTTTATCAGTGGTTCCTGACCTTGACTTTGCTTTGGAATCTTCTGGAGAGGTTTTTTTAAAAAATAGCGATGCCTATGTCTCACCCCTGGAGATTCTGAATTAACTGATCTGGGCTATAGTCTGGGCACTGGCAGTGAGCTCAGATCTTAGGTGGGGAATAGTAATAACTCCATAATTTGTATTCCACTTAATAATTTACACAGTGCTTTCAGGTTCTCCTGATTGCTCCTCATTCCGTCCTATGAGTAGGTGTTGGTATCTCCATTTTCAGATGAGAAAACTGAGACTCAGAGAAATTAAATGCCATGTAGAGTTAGCTGGTTAGTGTCACAGTGCTGCTTGGAACCGAAGTCATTTACCCCATGATCCAGAACCTCCTTCCCTGCCCTGTCACTGTGCCTAGGGAGGGAAGCTAGCCCAGCCTCTGGTAGGAACTGTGTCGCAGATCTGGGGGGAAGGCAACAGGAGTCAAGGGTAGACTAGAGCAACTAATGTCTCATGATCACAGAGAAAGAGGCAAGAGAAGGAGAAGGAAAAGCCAAACCAAGGACTAAGGCCTAGGGGTTGGGAGGACATAGACCTGGGGCAAGAACCCAAGGTGGGCAGGAGTGGTCACGAAGGCCATGGAACCGTGATGAGAAAAAAGTGGGGTGGAGATGCACCTTGACACTCAGCTCTGCCTCCCCCCCCTCCTCCCAGGTTTGCGAGCTGGACATCATCTTCAACTTTGAGAAGGCCTACTTCATCTTGGATGAGTTTCTGATGGGGGGTGACGTCCAGGACACCTCCAAGAAGAGTGTGCTGAAGGCTATCGAGCAGGCGGACCTGCTGCAAGAGGTACGGGCCGGGACGGTGAGGGGTAGGAGGAAGAGGACCAAGGCCAAGGGCACCCTCCCTGCTCTGGACACCTTGCCTGCGGGCCCCAGCTGCCCCTTCGCACCCTCCCTGTGGCGTCTGGCCCCCAAGGCGCCTGGTTGGCCAGCTGGCCCTCAAGCCCTAACTGCTCGGGGTGGGAGGTAGTGGGGGTGGCGGACGGCCGCCTGTGCCAGTTCCCCCCTCCTTCTCCCAAGACCCAGGGTGTCTCACCCCAGCCAGATCGCCTTTGTCCCACGCTACTCTCGGCATTTAGGGTTGCTCAGAGAAATGGAGAAGGGGCACATGATAGGTCATTCTTTCTTTCTTTTTTTTAAACACACACATACTCAAAGCCTCTGCTTCTCAGAAGCAAAATTTTGCCATGGGGATTTGGGGGTTGGGGTCGAGGGCGCCTGGTTGTTGATTCTCCCTTCTATCCGGCACCCCCGCCCTCACGCCATTACTGCCTGCCCCCTCTCTGCTGTGCCACTGCTGAGCCTTGGTGCAGGGAGATGAGTCACCGGAACCTGCAATGATGAGCAAGCCGGCCTGAGCTGGCTCTGAGGAGGGGGAGAGATGGGGGGCGGGGGGGGGCTCATCCCTGCAGAAGGAGAAAGGGCAGAATCCAACTTGCCATCTCACTGGTCCAGCTCCCCCATCACACACACAGACGCACACACACATGCACACTCATACGCACGTGCCCTGGCACTCACACACCCACCCTGTTGCTACTGCTCTGCTCAGACCCTAATGACTCATCTCTCTGCAGTCTGGTCCACCTTTCCTCGGGGACCTGATGCCAACTTCTTACTCCCTCCCCGCACCCAACCATCTGCCACCCCCAGCCCTGGGAAAGCCAGTTTCCCAGCCCCCAGTCCCAGTTTTCCTCCCTCCCCTTCGGATACTGAGGCTGAGCCCCTTGCTCGCCAAGCTCCTGGCTTTGGGTTCTCTGCGTTGTGGGGGACTCAACCTGGACCCCACTCCTTGCCATGGTTGGCTCTGGGGGGCGCTCCTGGGAGGCGCTCCTGGGAGGCTGGAGAGCTCCCCTGAAGGGTGCCCAGCTGTTCCAGCCTTGGGCTCACGTTGGCTTCTCTCTTCCCTCCCCGTGTCTCTCTGTGCTTCCCCCTCCTCTGTCTGTCCTGACGATTGCTATCTTGCCCACCCTCCACTCCCTCACCCTGTCTGCCTCTCCTGGCGTCTCCACATCACCCTCTTTCTGTCTCTGCCTTAGGAGGATGAGTCGCCACGCAGTGTGCTGGAGGAGATGGGTCTGGCCTAGCCTCCGCCCGGGGCCACGTGGAGATGTGGGGAGCTGGTGGAGAGGCAGGGCATCGGTGGCCCTTTTCTTGGTGGGACCTAGCTGCCCCACCTCTGTTGCCTCACCTTCTTTTGCAGTGAACTGTGGGCTCAGGACCCTCAAACATTCCCTCCCTCCACCCCCTACCTCCTGTTTCCCCTTTTCCCACTGAAGGTTTTAGGAGCTAGGAGGCAGGAAAATGTGACCAAGTTGGGGGTGCTATTTGGCTTTCATCCCCTGCCTTTGAAGAACTAATGTCACCCCAAACTCCCCCCCCCCCCTATAACTGTAAATATATAAATATGTCAGGTTAAAGGGAAAAAGTTTTCAGGGCTCTTCTCTTCTCCCTGCCCCATAACCTACCTCCAGCCCTCCCCGCAGCCAGCCAGGGCAGCTTCTCTGCCTGGGAGGGGGACCTCCGTGTCTCCAGAGGGAAGTCCTTTTCCCTCATCTGTCTCCTCCCCTTCCTTCTTGGCTGCAGTGGGGCCTCCGTTCAGTTCCAGGGGAGGAGCAACATAGTTAATTTTTTTCTAACCTTGCTACTTTGAGGAAAGGGAGGGCTGGGGGAAGGGTAGGCTTTACAGAAGACTGGGCCCTGTCCCTCCTTCACTCCGAGTTCCCGGTGAGGCAGGAGCTAAGTGGGTGGGGTGGGGAAAGTGTCTGATTTTTTTTTCTTTTCCTCTAAAATAAAAGGAAAAGCATTTCTGGACTTTGCCTGGCTTAGGCTCTGTGAAGGAGGGCTGCTGCGATCAGTCAGGACGGGAAAGCAACACTGCCCGTTCCACTCATCCCTGGAACTAGGGTTGCCAGATTTAAGCCCCCCCCCCAAAAAAAAATGAAGATACCCAGTTCAATTTGTTATGATAATGAATAATGTTTTTAGGATGAGTGTGTCCTGTGCAAATGTATTCATTGTTTATCTGAAATGCAAATTTGACTGAGTGTCCTGTATTTTACCTGGCACCGCCCTCCCCCCAAACAGATTTGTGAGCTCAGTGTCTCTCTGACCTCAGTGACCACTGACCAAGGTGCCTCCAGCTCCCTGAGCTGCCTTCAGACAGGGAGGAGCAACTCCTGGGGACATGGTTTCACTCCTCTGAGGTTTCTTTGTGGTCCTTCACCTGGTTTAGTTTCATTTGGGGAGGAGACTCCAGAGTTCAAGGATGTATCCCATCCTCTATGCTTAGAAAAGGCTTGAGAAGCAGTTAAAAGGATGTTTCCGTGGCCGCCAACCCCTCCTCCCCACATGTCTTGTGAGGTACATAGGACCAGGGAATTGAGGGAGCAGTTAAGGGAGGTGGGTGGGTAAGGTGGAGCAGGGGTGGTGGGAGCCACCAGCACTGCCTAGGTGGCCCTGAGATCGTGCAAAGAAGGATTTACTAGGTGGCTCAGAGCTGTGGCACCGTGTCCGCTCTGCATCTCTCTGCCAGGGCCTGGGGACCTGTGACTTTAACCCCCAAGCTGGAAGTGGAATTTAGGGTTTCCTAAAGGATGTGAGCCTATTCTACGCCCCCTCCCCCACGCCGAATACGGTTGAAAGAGGTTCTGTCACTCAACCTTCGCTGTTGAGCAGGAGATGGGTGTTGTGGATGGCGCTTCCCTCACCGCCCCTTGGGAAGGACCACGCAGGCCCAAGGGGACGGGTGAATAACCGAGAACAAAGTCCTAATAAAATAGTCACTTTTATTTCTTAGCAAAACTATTTCCTCCGTGAGGGGTATTTACAACAGAGTAGGGAAAGAAGGGGTAAATTCACAGCGATCCGGAGAGGGTGGAGAGGCTCTTGGGAGGCCCAAAGGGCGGGAGACAGACACTTCTTCACACAGTTAACTGGAAATCCTTTTTCCGGTTTCAGACCGGGACATCCCGAGAGGGACTAGGTGGGGACTGGGCCCCGCGGGGGCAGGGAACTCGCACAAACTACCCGCCCCCCCCTGCTGGCCCCGAGACACCCGTGAGTGAGTTTGGGATTTCGGGCTTCCGACGCACGAAGAGGTCTGACAGGTCCCGGCGTAGCCCGGGGGCGGGGCGGCCCGCGGGCGGAGGGGTGGACGGGGGCGGGGCTGGGCGGCGGCCGAGGGCGGGGCCGGGCGCATGCAAACACTGAGAGGGGAAAGGAGCGACACGGAGGGGGGTGGCGGCGCGCGCGGTGGCGCGCGGGGGCGGGGCCGGTCACGGGCGCCTGAGCAGCACGTGCTCGATGTAATTCTCCAGCTCTTCCTGCTCCTGCAGCCGGCGCTCCTCTGCCTCCGCCTGCTCCTGAGCGCGCCGCGCCTGGGCCTCCCTGTCGGGATAGTGGCTCGAAGGCGGCAGGGCGTGGTGGTAGTGGCGGCGGCGCGAGGCAGCGGGTGGCTGCAGTGTTCGCGGCCGGATGTAGTTGGGAAAAGGGTGGTAGGGCCCCGGGGGAAACACCTCGTCCTCCTCCCGATCCCAGGGCGGGAGCACCTCGTTCCAGTCGGGCAGCTCGTCCCGAGCCGGGGCTGGGGAGAGGGGCTGGGGCTGCGGGGAGCGGGCGTGAGTGGGGACGGGGGCGGCCCGGGGGGGCGGCACAGGCTCGGGAGGGGCGTTCTTCTTCCGCTTCCGCTTCTCTTCCACCTCCTCGATGATGCTGACCACGTCGTCCGCTGGCAGGTGGAGTTTGGTGGACAGCTCAATGAGGCTATCGATTGTCTGCGGGTCCATCTCTTCGTCGTCGTCGTCCTCCTCCCCGCCCTCCTCTGCCCCCTCGGCCTCCTTTCGTCGGTGGCCGGGCGTCTCCTCCTGGGAGCGCTTGTCTTCGGCTCCGGCTTCTCCGTCCTCCTCCTCGGCGAACAGTAGAGCGTTCTGTCGCGCCCTCTCCGCCTCCTCCGCCTCCGCCTCCGCCTCCGCCGCCTCCTCATCCTCTTCCCCCGCCCTCTCCTCCCCGCCGCGTCTCTCCTGCTCCGCCGCCTCCTGCCCCCTCTCGGTCTCTCGCTCCTCCTCCTGCTGCAGACCCCGACCCCCCAGGCCGCGCTGCCGAGCCCCGCCCTGCAGCAAATACTGGAGCAGCAGGTCGGAGGCGAGGTCGGCCAGCCGCTCTTCCTGGGCCGCGGCCTGCCGTGTGGCCTCCGCCTGCCGCCGCCCGGCTTCCACCTGCGCCAGCCCTTGCTGTAGAAGGCGCTCTCCCGCCTCAGAGCCGCCCAGGAGTGAGGTCTCCGGCCGGCGCGCCTTGGTAAAGGGAGCGCCCAGGCCTTGGTACGCCTTGGACAAGGGTGCCAGTGCCTCACCTAGGTGTGTTTTGGGGGAGGACACTCCTTCCCCGAACTGGTGGGCTTCGGGAAGGGGCCCGCTCTCGGGCATACGCGCCTGGAATTGCGGGGGAGCAGGCGGCGGCAGGGCCGCGCGCTCCGGGACGCGCGCCTGGAACTCTCCCCAGGAAGCCCGCCACACGCGCTCCGGCCCGGGGCTCTCCAGGTTGACTCGGGTCAGCGTGTGCGTGCGGGTTTCCGTCTCTGCTGCCGCCGTCTCTTGCTGGCGCTTGGCACTGCTCGGACTGAAATCTCGCAGTTCCTGAAGCAGGGAAGCTAGCGCCTCGAGCTCCTCGGAGGGGTCGGCCGCCTCGGGACCATTCTCCTGAGTCTGAGGGCGAGGCGGGGCCGCGGGCGCCTGGGTCTCTGGCGCTGGGAGACTGTGGGTCTGGCTGCGCACGGTCTCGGTCAGCAGAGCTTCTGCTGCTTCTTCCTCTGGCCGCTGCTGGGAGCCGCCAGGCGCTGGGGGCGAGGCCGGGCGGTCGAGTGCCTGCAGCAGCACCGCGGCCAGCGCCCGGGGATCCACGCCCTGGAAAAGCTCTCCCTCGTCCTGCGGCTCTGAATTCCTAGCGGCTCGGACCTCTGGGGCGCTAACATCCTTCGGCCCGAGCACTGCGTCCCCGGCTACCGGCTCTTTATGCTCAGAGCTGGGGGGAGGTGGCTGAGCCTCAGGGTGCCCCGGGGGCGCTGCTCCCAACCCCTTGGTCAGTAGAAGGAAGCAGAGGAGGACAGGAGCCGGCAACCTGAGCGATTTCATGACCGAAGTGCTGCCGGAGACTGTGAAAAAATAGAAGTGACCAAAGAAAGAGAGGGTTTCTGTAAGAATTTTCCGCTCTCTGATTTTATATTCCCTTCCCCCACCTTTAATCAGGAAAGCCGGGGCTTCCCTTATCCCCCTAACCTTACCCTGAAAAGGGACGTTTAGGAGCAAAGGAGGAAGATGTGCCGATCTCTGGAGTCGTGTAAATGGGAAAACGCCTGCAACCCTTGCTCCCCCGGTGCCTCCTCGCCCCCCTTCCCTGAGCCAGCTCACTGGCAGCGCCCACGTACTAAGCAGCAAGGATACGGGGAAAAAAAAAATCTCTGCTCCCTCCCCACAGGACTCCCCGGATGGTGCGTGGGCGACTTCAGCAGCAAGAGAAGAGCGGCGACTCCCCCATTTACCAGGGACCCTTCCCGGGGGCTCCCCGCTGTGTTTTCAACACTCCCAACTGGGGGAGAGAGAACCCTCCCTCACGCCCACGGCTGCTGAGGGTTTGAGGGACGGACAGCAGAGTATTTACCAGCTGGTGCCACGACGCGGGAGGTGGAGAGGAGGGTCGGGGCGGGGTGGGGACAGGGGAAGATCGGGGCTCGTCCGCCTCGGCTCCGAGCGGTGGCTAGGATACGAGCGATGGTCGAGGTCTGGCGTCCAGTGGGCTGGGCTCAGCTGGATCCGCGCGGCTCCGGGAGACTCGCTCGCTCAGGCTTCAGCACGCTGGACAGCGCCCGCGCCGCTACCGCCTTATAAAGAGCAGCGCGCGGGGTCACGTGGGAATCGCCCCGCCCCATTGACGTCAATGTTCATTCATGGGGAAGCGGGCGGGCGCCTAGAGGCGGGAGGCCGCCCAGCGATTGGAGGATGCGTGCCTCTCCCGGCCCGCGCCTGCGCGCTGCAGGCCTCTTTGGAGGGGTGTGCGCTATCCTGGCACCAGGGAAATGAATGAATGAAGGAATGAATGAATGAAATGCTGAGGCGGGCGGGGCAGGGGGGCTATGAATGAATGAAGGAGGGACGAGGAGAAAAGGATGAATGAATGAATGGCAGAATGAATGGAAGGGTGGATTCAGAGACGCTGCAAGGCGGGAGGGTGGGTTACAGAGCAACTTGCAGCGGCGGGAGCCCGACGAGCGGAATAGGGTGGGGGCTCTCCCAGCGTCTGACTGGGACCCATAGGAGATCCACACTGGGAAGGGGGAAGAGAAGGATTCCAAAACTGAGGAGGGGGCCAGACTCCCCATTCCCCGACTGCACGGTGCGTGGGGAACACGCCCAAGGACGGCGTGAACCTGAGAGAGGAGGGATGGTTCTGCGCGCCTGCGGGCGCTGTCCGCGGATCTGCGGTGCGGGATGCGGGCCATGGGCAGGGGCACATGGGTGGATCTTGAGGCTTGGGTGATGCTGTCGGAAAGGATCCAAGTTGGAAGAGATAGGGAAAAGATTGAGGATGTGTGTGCCTCTGTGTCGTGTCTGTTCATGGTCTGTGCGTGTCTCGAGAAAAAAATGTGTGTCTGTCCTTCTGTCCAGCTGACTCTGTTGGCCCCTTTTCAGACCACCTCTCCCCACCACCCTCCTGCTTCTTCCCCTCTCGCTGCTACCCCCCAAAGGACGTTTGGAGGACGAGAGCAGACCAGGTGGGGAGGGGGGTGCGCAGGTGGGGGGTGACTCAACTCCATCTCTCTCCATTGCTTAAAGGGAAGATTTAAACGCGATGGAGGGGGGCGTGGAGGGTGGGAGTGCAACGTCAGAGATCGCCGCTCTCTGCCACCAGACCCCTCGTCCGCATCTCCTGCCAGAGGGGTTGGGATTGAGGGCTTGGACAGTTAGAGGTTCCGGGGGGATGGGGGGCGATGACGCACAGATTGCGCAAAGAGAATCCATCAGCGAGCCGGGTCCAGTGAAGGGAGACCAGCCGTGGGCGGGGGTGGGGGAGGACGGAAATGAGGAGGGGGGCAGGGGAGAGGGGAGGGAGGCAAGGGGAGCAGCCACTGCAGAAATGAACGGGAGGGAGGGAGGCTGGAGGGGGGCTGCGGTGCAGGCAGAGAGCTGTGCGGGGGCGTGGGCAGGGAAAGGGGGGAGTGGAATGACACATGCCAGACACACAAGGACTGCGGACACGGGTGCCTGTGGGCACACACAGGGCACCCGCGCCCTAAGACTCTGGAAACCGGGATCAGAGCTGTATGTCAGGAGCTCAGAGACTCTTTCAGAACCAGTCCTCAACCCCTTCCTCATCTCTTCCTAGCACTGACCCTCATCCTCTCCTCTCTCTCTCTCTCTCAAACTCTCTCTCTCTCACACACACACACACAAACACACAAACACACGCTCACGTGCTTTCCCTCTATAGCCAGCAGTGGCTTCTCGGTTCCATCAGTGGCTCCACTTTCCCAGAAGAAAACCCATCAGCTCTGCGGGGAAAGAGGTGGGGAGAAGTAGAGAGAGAGGAAAGAGAGAAGAGATGGGGGCAGGAGAGGGAGGCAGGCAGGCAGGCATCTGGAACAGGTAAAGCATCAGGCTAAAGAGAAAAAAAATAGGAGAACCAAGGTGACTGTGAAGATGCCAAAGAAGGAGAGGAGGGGGCAACAGACCTGAGACTGTGCCGCATCCCCTCCCCGGACTATCTAGGACATCCCTCTGCCCCTATGGGTTCCCCTCATTCGTCTTCCTCCTCAACCCACTCCCCTTTATCCTCCCTGCCTGGTTACCGAGAGCAGTGGAATGGGGGGGGGTCACGTTACCTTCCTGAGGAGGATGAATCAGAGAGAGATGGCTCAGACATCTGTTGGGGGGAGGGGAAGCCATCCAAGAGAGAAGGAAAGAGGGAGGGAGGGAGGCGAGGTGGGGGGGGGTCAGCCTGAGAGGCTGATGGGGCTAAGAGACCAAGTATGAGATGACGGAGATGGGCATCTAGAGAAATTGTTTGTGTTCCTGTGGGCTTGTATATGTGCACATGCATGTACATACATGTGCATTGCGTTTGTGTGTGTCCTGAGATTAGTGAAACATAGGGGGAAAGAAAAAGAAATGGAAAATGGGGGGACCAGTTGTGTATTTAATCAGCTAGAGAGTGGATGGGCATGGTAGTGTTCCAATTTAAATATGTAATTTTCTCTTCCAATCTGCGGAGCTGTGTTTTTGCCTGTTTCCAGGTGTCTCTGTAAGTGTGAGTGTGTGTGGGTCCTGATCCCTCTGAGTGCCTGTATACCTGTGCGGTTGGGAGTTTGAGTGCATCCAGTCTGGGTATCTGCTGGTGTCTGAAAATTGTGCCTGGCTTGGTGTGTCAATAATACGTGTGTCTTTGTGCACTTATCTGGGTCCTTCCATGTCAGTTGATATATGTTACAGGTTATGTGGACTGCTATGTGCTTTTGATCTTTCCTGCCCTTCCCCCACTTACCTTCACCTCTAGATTTCTGTGCAGAAAAGCGTCAGTATCCTAGCCACTCATCTGCAGCCCCCAAGTTCAAGTCTTGCCCCGCGTTTTTTAGAGTGTTCCCTCATTCCTGCATTCTTCCCCAATGCTTTCCTCCTCCACTCCGCCCAGAAGTCCAGGGGAGCTTCTCAGAAATCGACATCCCAAGAGTCTCAGTCATTATGACAGGGGGGAGAGGGCAGTGAGATGGAAGCCAGGGCAACAGATTTGGTGATTCCACAATCTGGATTGTGTCTGCATGGACTCTGAATCTCTGGGTCTGTTTCTGCCTCTCTCTATCCCAGTTCCCTGCCTGGGTCAGCTCGTTCACACGTACCCCACCTCTCAAAAATGTGCTATGCCCTTCACACCTGGCTGCCTCTAGGGGCTTCTGGAAAAGAGCTGGACTGGGGACAGGTTCCTGGAGTTTGGAAGAGGAGGGAGATGGCAGGAAAGAAAGAGGAATGAGAGACAGAGCTGGGAAAGGCAAAGCTGAGAAGGGGACCAGGAGGGGATGCCTGGTGTTTGCTCTGAGATGTTTGTGTAAATCCGTCTCTTTATCTTTGTTTCTGAATCTCTCATACTCTCCAGGAGGGTAGTAAGAGAAGATGGGCTCCAACCAAGTAATGATCCAAGCTGAAGATTTGGAAAACCCAGGGAGGGGGTAGAGCACTGGGTCTTTTCCCTGAGAAGGTTTGGGAAAGGAAAAGAGGGCAGGGGCTTGGGGGTCCCCGCAGCTCACCTCCCCTCTCTTCCTCCCTTCCCCGCAACCGGTGACTCACCTCTGCAGCCTTTCAATGCGTCAGCTATGGGGGGGACAGGCAGGGAGGGGCACTTTATGAGAAAGGCAGGGGTCTCCACCTTGAATTGAAAGAAAGTGCTGAAGAACCCCGTGGAAATGACCCCATTAGAACACATCATTGCCTATCCCCTGCCCATCCCAGTTCAGGAGGGTGGGGAGTCCTGGGAAGGGGACTGGGAGAGAGCTACGGGCCACTGGTGGGTCTGGGAATGATGAGTAATAAAGGGGTGCTCACCCTGATTTTTAGTCCCAGGGTCCCATTCCTTCATACCCCCACCCACTCCTGGGTGGGGGAGGGGAGACCCAGCAAGCTGGGGGAGGGCAAAGCCGCAGAGATGAGTCACCAAGAAAGGAAAAGAGAAAGAGGGAAAGAGACAGAGATGAGGAGAGACACAGAGACAGCCACTGGAAAGACGGAGAAAGGAACACACACACACACACACACACACACACACACACACACACACACACACCCCCCTGAAGGTGGTATCCACAAGCTAACAGGAGAAAGGAAATTTTGTACTTCCATAATCCTGAACCAGCCTCTTCCAGCATCCACCTGTCACACAAACACACACACAACAGTATCATTCAGAGTTACACTGATATCCTGAGACACACCCACTTACACAAACACAATGTCACACCTAGTCCAGCAGAGTCACCTGTCCAGGCACATGCTGAAGATGTGACCAGTGTAATGGAGGTTCAGGTTGAGAGCCCTCGATTCCTTTTACACAGGATGGTGGGAGGGCATAAAAGCCCTAAAGGAATATAACTTCAAAAATCCAAGACTCACAGGCTATGCCTTGCATACGCGACGATACACACAGTCCCCTGCTTCCCCATCCACACGTACATAGTAACCTATCAAGCGCCTCCTCGTCAAGAAGCCACTTGGAGTACCTGATTCTGGGGTACGCCAGGCCCGTAGCCCCGAATATATCCCACCCAGACACCCCCTGATTCGTACACACATGTACAGAAACACAGACACACAAAGACGCCCATGGACACACTCACACGGACGGAAACCACCTTGCGCTGCCTTGCCCGCGTCCGCACACGTCCTGGCGCCCCCGCGTGGTACTTTTCGGGATCGCAGTCTCCGCCGCTTCGGAGCTCTGCTCCCGCGGGGCGGCGCCCAGGCTCCCTCCACCTCTTCCCCCTCCGTGCGGTGCCCACCCAGGAATGGGGAGAAAGCAAGGGCGCTGGCCGCGAGAGAGCCGAGAGCTGGGAGTTAGATGCCTGGATCGTGGGAATGAGGCAGGCTGGTTCTGGATGCCAAGGGGAACTTGCGAGAGAGCAAGAATTTGGAGCAGCGGCAGACTCCCAGGTCCAGGGGAAAGCGAGGCCGGGGGCTAGTCCAAGCGCCGTGCCGCTGCCCGCCTCGGTTCTGAGCAATCAATTCTTTCTGCCGCTTGGCTGGTGTGGGGGGTAGGGGCGCGCAACGGCCAGCAGCCCTCCCCAGCTCCCCTCCAGGAAGTCATTAGCCCCAGTGCCACAGGGCTTAGAGATCCTCTCTGATACAGGCTGCTGGGGAAGGGGGAGAGGACAATGCAGCTCATCCCTCCCCACCGAGAAGAAGTGAAACAGACACAGAAGGTGGGCCAAGGGCCCGTTTTATTGCAGTACAGCCATGGTTGAAGTGACAGGGAGGAGGGCAGCTTGGTTAGGTGCAGGAGGCAGCCAAGCAAGGCACAGCAGCGCAGCCGGAACGGGGGGGAAAGGGAGCAGCGGCTGTCTGCTTTGTCCACCTTCTTCCACCTCCTGGCGCCCTCCTCTGTCCATGTCTTTGATTCCATCCCCAGCGAACCCTGTGCTCGCTGTCCATTGTCCAACAAGAAGTTCCAGCTACAGTGAGGTTCTGAGGTATGCTCTGGGCTGGGGACACCTGGTTTCTAGTCTCTGCCAGGCTACCAGCTATTGTGAGCCACTTGGAAGGCACTTGAGTCTGAGCCTCTCTCTCCTCCCTCTGCGGGAGACGTGAGGATCCCGTGTAGGAGACATCGCTGTGCAAATGCAGCTGTTACTACTTACATTTAAATAGAAGACTGTCAAAGTCCACAAAAAGCATAAAGGAACAAGAGGATGGGAGGGGTGTCCAGAAATATCTGGAGGAGGGGGTTCCAGTCACGCTAGGAGGCAGCCTGGGTAGAAGCAGGAGACAGACTCGCACCAGGCTGAGCGACCTGCCCTCCACTACACCAGGCTCTCCACCCAGAACCCTCTGGTTCACGGGCCTGCTTCGGGTCCCTGGTTGGGGGCATAGGGAAGGGAGCCTGCAAAATAGCACCACTGTGCAAAGTTGGAGGAAACCCCAGTCAGAGGAGGCAGCCTCAGAAAAGTGCATCACCAGAGCGTAAGCAGGGGCCAAATCGGGGTGGGGCATTATAAATCTATTTCCTTTACAGGTCCTTCTCCATATTACACACAGGGCGGGTGATGAAGAGACCATGGAGAAGGGGAATGGAGGGGCAGACAAATGGACAACGGAGAACTAAGAGAGGTCCAGGCACGGGAGACTGAGAGGACGGTGAGGAGAGGAGCAGAGGGCAAGCTCTGGGGGCCTGAGAAAGATCGGGAGCAAGAAAAGTAATACGTATTGGGCAACTGTGCTCCTGGCCGGGTACTGGGCATTGCACACACTCTGCCAGCTTCCATCCACGACGGGGCAGAAGGGAGAAGCCACAAAGGGCAGAGTACACTCCCAGGCTGGGGCACGGACAGGGAAAGGCTCCGAAGCTGTGAAGGAACCCATTCTTTGGTAGGGAGAGGGAATGGGTGGACAACAGAAGCGCGAGTGGCTTCCCCAAACCCGGCGGTTCAGATCAGGTTGTGGGCAACTGCGTTTGGGGGCGCTAGAGTCAAGATGGCAGACAGAGATGTGAGGGGAAAAGGGGAGGGAAGGATGGACTGCGGGTAAGTGTAGGCGGCAGAGCCGATGGCCGAGGGCAGGGGGAGGGGCGGAGCTTGAAAACAGCAGGGGCGGGGCTTTGGGGGGATACGAGGAAGCAGGTGGGTCTAAAGTGCATCTTCTCTCCCCTCCGACTGGAGAGGCCTTAGATGTCGGCCTCCAGCAGGTATTGTTCGGTATAACCCTTGACCAGCTCGAGCCCCAAGCCAGCCTGGCAGAAATCAGCCAGCTGTAACCACAGCTGGGGCGCCAGGAAGAGCTGGCACATGACGTTGAGGTGGACGAGACGCGGGGCCTGGCGCTGCAGATGCCACAGAAGCTGGCTCTGAACCTGCGCGCCTTCGCTGACGAAGGTGTAGATGTTGACGTAGCGCCACGTGCCGTTGCCGCCAGGTGGGATGGGGAAGGGGCGCGTGCACAGCGTGAGCACGCGCGGGCGCGCGCGGCTGTTCACGCGCCACTCCAGGCCCTTGGCCGCCAGCAGGCTCAAGTTACTCTCGCTCGGCCGGTAGGGCTGCCAGTCCTGGATGATGGTCCCGCCCGGAAGCACGTCGCGCTGCACAGAGGGCGACAGCAGGGGAGGCGTGCCACGACGCCGCCAGCCTCCGACACGGCCTCCGTGGGCAGCGGCGAGAAGGCCCGCAGAGCCGCCAGCCGCGCGCCCAGCCCCTCCAGCAGGGCCGACACGTTGAGCTGGACCAAAAGGATGCCCTGCGGGGGGGCACGAGTGATCGCGGGGCGGGCGGCGGGAGGGCTGCGAGCCCGGCTTCTCTTGGCACCGTCACTCCCACATTCACACCCACGGGCTCCCACCTGGGCCCCTCGAGGGCCGACCGTGCGGGGCCGGGTGAAGTGGGGTATGTGAGAGCATGCAGGAACCAGGGGCAAGGCCTCCGAAAACCTGGATCCCCAATGAGAGTGGAGATCAATGTGGAGTAGTCAGGGTCGTGGGGATGTGGACCCCAAGAGTGGAAGCAAGGGAAGCTGATCAGTCAGTAGGATGCGGGAGACGGAGGGGAAGGACAAAGGCTCAGATTAGGATGTTTGGGTCCCTGAGGAGAGGCGGGGACACTAAGTCGGGACGCCTGGGCTCCAGCCTCCTGGAGTAAGGATGGAGGATTTAAAGACGGGAAGTCGGGAGCTGTTTGACTTTTCCTGGGCAAAAGGGCCTGGGTAAGGACTGGGAGTCCCAGGGCAGGGCTCATGGGCGCCCCCACTCGGCAGAGCCGGGAGCGAAGGAAAGCCGGCAACTGGCTGCATATAGGGTGACAACGCCCGGAGGCCCCTCGGAGACAGGCCCGCCCATCCGAGCTCCCTTGTCCTTCTCACCTGCTTGGTGATTAGGTGCTATTGCTTCAGCTCCCGGGACCCCAGCTGGTCGTCCCGGGTGAGTCGTGCCACCTTGATCCCCGGGTGCCTTCGCTTGACCAGCTGCGAGCAGAGGCGCTGCAGCATCCCAGCCACGCCCTTGCCGCACTCCCAGGGCGCCGCGCGCAGCCCCTCCACCAGAGCCGTCTCCCCAGCGTCGATCACGTGCACCGACCCCAGGGCGATCTGCGGGCCGAGGCCGTTAGGGGGCCCCCGCCCCGCCTTCGCCCCTGCCAGGGCTCTCCGTTCAAAGGGCTCGCCTCTTCCCACACGCTGAGCACTCCGTCGTCACCACCCCGAGCGCTGGGCCAGACCCGGGGCCTGCCCAGGGAGCTCTCCTCAGCACTTGGGTCTTGGATTCAAGAGCCCGCGGAAAGATCATTCGCGGGCGTCTCTTCCACCTCTTGAGATGCTCCAGACCCCTGAGCATCAGGTCCTTGCCCACTCGCCACGCCCTCTTTCTTTGGCTCCACTCCCAGGAGCCTGCTACTCCCAGCTTCCTCTTAGCTCCGCCCCGGAGCCCATCTCTTAGCTGCTCCTGCATTCAGGCCCTCTTGTGCGAGAGTTCAGTCTACTCAGGGGTCCAGACCCCATTCTAGCTGCTCCCAACCCCAGCCTACCCCCTCTTGTCTGCTCCCCTCTTTCTGTGCTCGGAATTCTAAATTACAGAGGCTGTCAGGTTCCTCCGCTATTCCGAGTTCTACACATCCGCCACGCACCCTCACTGGCTGGGCCCCTGGATCCACACGCCCTTCTCTCTCTTCTTGTCTTCTTTTTGGGAAATTTCTTCCTGTAATCCTTGCTTCATCTCCCACTCAGGCTACCCCTGCTCTTCCCATTCCTCAGAGTTTCCTTTTTGGGTCAATGGCCTGTGGATCTGGTACCCCTTTGGCATCCAGCTCTTCTTTTTCCCCTGCCCAGAGACAGGACGAAAGAGAAAGGCCCGTCCCCAAGTCCGGATGATTCCTCATTTCCAGATCTCTCTCCTCCAGACCAACCAAATCAACCAATCAAATCCCCTCTTCTCTCTTTCAGCCAATTAGAATTGTCCACTCACATAACCTACATAAGCCTCAGTAACCAACATCCCAGGGGACACACATACCAGCTACTTTGAGGAGGGTGATTTGGGGATGATTAGACTTTTTTTTTTTTTTTTTTTTTACAAGAACATGACCTAGGTTTAGGAGATGGGACCAGCAGGGGCACCAAGGGGTGGGTTAGGGATAATTTTAGCTTCCATGTCACAAACATGGCTTATGTAAGCACAGTGTGGTTCCAACACAAACAAGCTTCAAAACCAGGGCTCCATCTCCCGCTTTCTTTTCCGTCTAATTCTTAGGCTTAAGACTCTCCCAGGTAAGCTGGGGTGACGTTAAGACAGCTCAGGCCAGTATCATCAGAGGGCAGGGAGAAGCACAGGCTCTTAGAGGATCTTAGAGCCCCTGCTATGGCCACTAGGGACCGTCAGGTTCAACCCATTCCTTTCACAGAGAGGAAATCAATCAAGGCCCGAGATGGTTAAGATCTTGCCTAAGGTGAGTCAGCTTGGACAAAGCTGGGCTAAAAGTTAAATCTTCCTGGATCTCAGGCCAGTGGGGAGATCTCCGACCCCAGCCTGAAGAGCAAGGATAGGCATGACTGGGTCCTTGGCAGGAGTCAAAGTTTCCAAGTGCTAAGGGTTAAGCTGACTCAGAAGCAGAGATGAGATTGCGGGAGGAACGCACACTGCCCTCTCCCCACCGTCAATAATTTCTATGCCAAAAATGAGCTCAGTCAGATTACTTGCGCCAGGTTCTGGGGATGATGAGTCCCAGAGAGGAGCAGGTTAGCTTGTGGCTCCCATCTGGATCTCCAGACAATCTCATCAGCTGTTCATGGGTCCCTGGAACATACAAGCTGGTACTTCAGGGATATTCCAGCAATTCCCCACTGCCCCCATAAGGGGACAGAATGTGAGCAACTTGTAGACCGGAACACATCCTACTAGGTGCAGACATTAGGCTCCATTTTCCCTCTTACTTTCAAGATGGGGAGACTATTGCCAAAGAGTGTCTGCATCTCAGATAAAATGTGTGTAAGGGGAGGGGATTCCCAGGGTCACAGGAAAGAACGGGGAACTTGCTAATTCACCCTGCATCTTTTCTTCCCCGGCGCTCTACTCCTATTCCCTTTGAGGGAGATGCAAAAGTTCTAAGGTCCTTCAACCCTGGAGGAGGTGGGAGCTGGGAACAAAGCAGGTCAGGGGAAACAGGCCAAGTGAAAGCAGCCAGCTGGCCCCACAGCCCTTGCTCCACACTCTGATCCCTTCCCACCCTCCAGTGTAGCTCCTTGAATTCTAACTCCCATTAGGTGTCTAGGCAGAGACAGAGGCAGCCCTGTGCCCCTGGGCACTATGGGAAATGTAGTCCAAGCACCCCCTGGACCAAGCTCCAGGAAAGGGGGCAGCATTTCCTTATCATCCTTGTATCCTTTCTCTCAATCTCATAAATATGAATGATCCACTCTGGCGAGAGGATGATTGGAGTCGTCGCTGGGCATGCCGGGAGCCCATCCCCCACCCCATCTCTGTCCCACCAAACACACCTGAAATATTGATGGCCCTGAGGTCGCAGCTTCTCTGAGCTGGAACACGGAGCAGAGGAAGCAGAGAGAGGAGAGGCGGAGTCAAAGAGACCGCAGCTACACAAAGCGCCCAAAGAAGAGAGCGAAAAGGACTGGAGCCGAGGCAGAAAGGAGACCAAGGCAACCTGGAGACGATGGGGGGTGGGGGAGAGGCACTGATACCAAGTCACAGACATGACACCTCGTGACACAGGGCACAGCAGATGCCAAACAAGTCCTAGCACGCGCCCCCTCCCCAAGGAGACCAGAAATAGAAAGCAGCTTGACACACCCCCTTCTCCCCGTGGTGTGTGGTGGGGAAAGGGGTCACGGGGAGGAGAAAATCAGCAGAGGCTGGAAGAGAACAGAGACTTGAGAGCAGAGGCAGGGGAGACAAGATGAAGTGAGGCAGGGGCAGGGGATGAGGAAGATGGACCAACGAACTGGGGAGAGGGGGTGCCTCAGAGGGCCACCATCATGGAGAAGGGGCGGCTGTATTGGAGGGTGGTCCCCGGTCTTTTGGGGAAGCAGGCGGGAGGGAGATCCCGAAGGAAGCTGTGTACTAGGCAGGGGGCCCCCTGGGCACCAGTCCCACCAGACTGGGACAGGTGGGAGCCAAATGATGGCGGGAGGCGGAGGGAAAGCTCCTCTGAACACCTGGGCGAAGTCGGTTCTCGAGTTATCTGGGACGTGGGGCTGGGATGGGTTGGGCGGTAGAGGGCGCAGAGGCTCTCTTCCCCTGAGGGGCGTGGCTTTCTGCTGCCCCCATTCCGCGGGGGAGGAGCATGCCAGCCCCCCGCCCCCAGGCCTGGCTGCCCCCCTACCTCTCTCAAGCCAGGGCCAGGGACTGGCTGCTGAGAAGCCGATCGGGGCCGGCCGCGCAGACAGCGAACGGTACCTAGAGCGGGGTCACCTCGGAGCTCCGAGGGTCAAATTCCGATGACGCGCGGGGACCCGGCCGCCGCCGTCCGGTCCCGACTCGGAGTTCCGATGCGAAGGCCGGGTCTGCTCAGTCCTGCACGCGGGCTCGGGCGCCCAGAGCTTCGGGATTCGGGCGGTACGCGCGGTCGCTGCTCTGCTCGGGCTCGGCCGAGGGGAGGAAACCCCAGTGATGCAGAGGAAACGTGGCGCGGATCTGGAGCGGACTAGGTTGCCACCGGGGGCTGGCGGGCGCTGGGGGCAGGCGGTGGGGTGGCGGGGCGCCTGGGAAAGCGGAGTGGCCCCTGGGCGGCGAGGTGGGCGCTGCTGGGTGGCCTCTAGCCTTGCAGACGAGAATCCGCCCCTTGTCCCGGTGGGGGGCGGGACTGAGGGTGGGGAGGCGTCTTGAGCGTCGGTGGAGGGGCCTGATTGCTGGCTTAGTTATGGCCCCATGCCCGCAGCATCTCTATGTTGAGTCCGGGAATACCCCCCACGCCCAGTCCCCCTTCTCCGGGAGCCACGCCCCTACCTCCCGCAACGTCAGCCCCATTCTCTGACCTCCGGCTGCTAGACAAGTAACAGCGGCTGGAAAGGGGACGCGGACCCCAACACCCTGGGGACCTGGTCGGAGAAACTGATAGAGGAAATTGGAAACCCATGAAGATCAGGAAGGATAGAGACACCAAGTGGCAGAAGCCAAGAGCTGAAAGGAGCAGAGCAAGGCCAAGACGGGTCAGCCGGGCCACCACTCCCCGGGGGTCGCCGAGCAGCCTCACGCCCCCCTCCCAGCCCTCCGCACTGGCAGGCTCAGCTCCACTCAGCCACGGACATCTCAGCCGCAGGCATCTCACCTGCCATCAGGCAGCAAGGCCCCCGCGGGGCAGCACGCAGAGAGAAAGGCTTCAATGTACACCTGGGGACACCCGAGGACAAGAACACAGACCTCTGTGCACACGGCTGGGCACCCGGGCTAACCCGGTGGGTGGACGAAGGGGGAGGGAGAGCGCAGTGTAGACCCGGAACCGGAGTGGCTGCAGCTCTGCTGTTGACTCTGGACAAGCTGGTGACCCAGGCTCTTAACTCCTGGGAGCTCCCCACCCCATAAAGTGAGACAAAAACACCTGCAGTTCTACCTGCAAGGAACCAGGCAAGGGATGGATGTGAACGTCCTTTAAAACCTGTAAAGTGCTGCGGAGGATGGGACACCACCCCCTTGTCTCCCCTCCCATTCCTGCCCCCCCCCCATCCCCCCCCCCCCCCCCCCCGCTTCCCACAGAAGTTGACCTCTCACCTACCTCATCCCAGTTTTATACTTTCCAAGGTAATCACTCCATAACCTGGTAATCCCACTGGCTGTGCTAACGTGAAAAGATGGAGGATCGCGTTCCTGGACTTCCACACACAAAGCCACCCCGAGAGTTAAAGGGATCAGAGTCGTCTCTTGACTTCAAGGCCAATAGGCCAATAAATAAGTCACTCAACCTTTTTTTAAAAATAAGACTTCCCCCCATTTCTGATTTTTTGAAACTGCTAGCACACTGTGCATCTCACAAAGCTGCAGTCAAGGTGGAATACATTCCAGTGTGGGAAAGGACCTCCAAAAGTTAAAGGTGCTGGAGGAAAAAGTCACTAGTGACCGAAAGGAGATGCGATCACACCCTAATTCCTTCTCTTTCACCAGAAGACTCCCCTCTGCCACCAGAAACGCTTGGATTGGTCCAACCTTCACCCACCTCTAGTTTCCTCAACCAATCAGAATTGAAAGTTTCCCAAAGTTCCAGTTTTTTCATGTCCAAGCTATAGGTGGTGTTGCATTCTTCCCCTAAAGGCTCAAATATGGTTGTCTTACTGAAATTTTATCGAATATTGATGTTTGACCTAAATCCAATCATTTATTAGGGGTTACAAAACGGCGATATTCTTAATCTGTCATTCTGGGTCCCCCCCCCAGCTGGAATATGCCTATAAAAGGAAACTTGTTCTCTTCTACTATGATTACCCTTAGAGGTAGCTTGTTGAAGGAAAGACCGGATAAATGCTTACATTTTTCCCTTTATTTGTTAACTGTTCAAATAATGTGGTGTTTCCTCAGCATCCTTCAGTGGTGATCAATTATTACTTTCAGACCGTTTCATAACGGTCTGAAAGTAATAATTGATTTTAAACAGGCTTAATGTATTGCAATCCAATGCTGTTAGTGCCCTTATGAATGTTGAAGCTAGCCAACTTTTTTGATAAATTGATGTTTTAAAGCGACACAGAGGATCTTGCTAGATCTTCAGGAAGCACTACGCGGATGCGGAGCAGAGGATGCCCTGGACCAGCCTGACACGTTGGCTGGTCAAGGGAAGTGCGTCTTAGAAATTCCCCTCTGGGGACTTTCCTGGCGGTCCAGTGGTTAAAACTCCGCGTTTCCAATGCGGGGGCCGGGGAGCTGCTTCGATCCCTGGTCTGGGAATTAAGATCCCACATGCCACGGGGTGAGGCAAGAAAAAAAAAAATCCCCTCCAGATGACAAAGAAGGGCAGGGTCCCTCCTGCGCAGGGGGAAGCCTGAGCAAAGCCCAAAGCTGAGAAACAGCCTGCTTGGCAAGAACAAGCAATTCTGGGTTGCACCCATCCTGTAGGTAGGGGCTGGCCTGCCAGGGGAGGGCTTTAAACAGGAGAGTGACAGATTGGCCTTGTGAGTAGAGGTTGCCCTCTGGTGGCCACATGGACAATGGCAGGGAAGGAAGAAGGCCTGCCAGGAGGCAATGAGCTCTGCCCCTAAGGCATATATTCATATATTTGTAAGTTAGACTCTTCCAGATAGGAGGAGAAACCACAGAGTGTTGGGGGTTATTATCCAGATACACGGCAGGAGAAATGGGACAGGTAACCTTGACGGCTCTGTACTGTGGAGTCCAGAGCTCTTGAAACTACAATAGATCCTTTAGGCAGTTTAGTGACCCATCTTCTCTCTGTGCACGTGGCACCGGCCCCCAAAGAGAAGATCCCAGAGCACATGTTTGTCACCGCCCAACCTGGAACATTCTTTGTCTAATTTGCACAAAGACCACGTCTTGCTGGAGGCAGCACCCAGGCAAAAGCAGACAGCACTTTTCTGTGTCTGGTACCCTGTGTGTCTATAGGGTAGGGCTCTGTTTGCGGGGTGCCTCAAATGCTGTGCTGAGGAGTTCACACCTTCTGACAGTGAGGATCCGGTCCCAGTGAACAGGAGGAATGGCATGATGAAAACAGTGTTTTCGGGAGAGCATCTTGCCAGCGTGAGAAGGTGTTAGATGGGAGATGAGAGGCAAGACCCCTCCTCTCTGAGGAATGGTCCCAGAGGAAGTCCACGGGAGGGATGGGGGCCTGGAGTAAGAGAAGCAGCTAAGAAGACAGGAAGAAGAAGACAGGAGGCCAGGAAGTGTGACTGGGGTTCTGGAAGGTGGGGAGAGAGGAAGGCGGTGAGGGTGATTCTGGCATCCCTAGCATGTTACCGGGGAATGATAACGTCTGGTGGCAGCGGGCAGTGCAGGATATTAAGCTCCTCGGATACGCAGATGCTATGTTTTGTCTACAGATGGGTTGGCTTTTCAGGGCTGCAAGGACTAGCAGTAGGGGAGGACCCACTGGGGCTGGAGCTCTGGAAGAATGACCAGAAATAGGTCTGTAGAAGAGCCCACATTAGGGTCTGCATGGGTGGCAGGTGAGTGGGGATAGCCCCGGGCGCAGGGCTGAAGTCTGACCCAGTGGGATTCTCACTGTCTGGGGCTGGAGCTTCCGAAACAGCTGTAATGATGCTCTAATGGACCCTAACCTCCTCCAGCCTGCTGGGTCGACTCCTCTACCCATTCAAAAGGCTCGTCCCCAGCCCAGCCCATCCAAGTGCTGACCGCTCGCTCTCTTCTTTCTCTGAAAAGGCTTCCAGATGTTTCCTCCTGGCTCCATACTGGGTGAGTGGGCACCCACCCAGCAGAGAAATCCAAGGGTAGAGATGGGTGGGAGGACGATGGCTGACAGTTCCTCTCAATCCATACATAAGGATGCCAGTGCAGCCGTCCCATGAGCCTGAGTACCTCTCATTCACTTCCCAGGACAACCCCGTGTATGTTCAGTGGATGAAAAATCAACCCCGTGCCCTTGTGATCTGTGCACTTCTCTGTGTTGTATTTCAATAAAAATTAGAAACCCTGCAACTCTGAAGTAGGTAGCCTCGCGTTATAAGGAGGAAACTGAGGTTTGAAAAGCTTAAGTGACTTGGATAAGGCTACGGTCAGTTGCTGGTGGAGCTGGGAATCCGATGGTGGGCATCCGATTCTATGAAGTAGTGGTGTGAGAGAACTACCTTTTATTGGTGCAGTAGTATGGCAGTAGGTGGGGGTCTCACGGCACTGGGATCAGGGGCTGGTGGGGCTGGTGAGTGTGGGGGGAGGGGTAAGGCCAGGGCTAGATGAAGGTGGGGCGAGTGGAAGCTGGGACACTGCAGCTTTCCTTGTGCTCATCAAACAGCTGCTCCAGAGCCTTCACGTAGAGCATGTGAGAGTGGTCAACCTGTTCCTCGGTGGGCCCGAGACACTGGGGCACCGGGATGGGGCAGCCCACTGAGGGGAGAGGGGAGACACAGGTGACGTGCTGCTTATGAAGCTGATGGCAGCCTTCTCCCCTGGAGACGGGCACACTCACCCACAGTGGTCATGGGCCTGGAGAAGGGCACCAGGCCCCAGGAGTTGGCTGAGAAGAGACCACAGCCCCGGAAGATGCAAGGAGAAAAGCCCAGGAGCTTCTTGAAGCCCAGCATCTTCTAGCACAGATGCTGCCACAAGTCTGGGGCAAAAGCCTTAACTCTGAAGATATCATTCTCCCCAAAGGAGTACACGGGCACCAGAGAAGTGCTGGGAAGGGGCGGCAAGAGAGAAGACGGGTGGTCAGATCAGTGTCTCAAGGCGTGCCCCAAATTCCTCCCTCGCATGATTCCACTTCCCAAGGCCATTTGAAGCAAATGACAGTGGCTACAAGAGATCTGAAAGAGGGATTTACATTTCTTGAGGAAAGACTGTGCGACATGGTGGCCAGGTAGGTATTAACCCTATTTCACAAGTAAGGAAGCGTGCAAGCATTTGCCTTTGAGAGGGTGTCATAAAAGAATTTGAACCAAGGGCGTCTGAGCCCCGGGGTCCTGTGACTTGCACTGTGATCCTGTCTCTCTCCGCCTGGGAGGAAGCCTGGGGAACTGGCACCGGTGCTTGGCACAGAGGAAACGCTCAAGGGGCAAGAGCGCCCCCTAGGTGTGGTCACAGTGTAAGCTCTGGGGACACACAGGCCCACCTACAGGGGTGCGGGTGTGTAGGGACAGACAGTGCGGATCCCCAGACGCACTGTGGCTTCTGAGCATTCAGGGCAGCACCCCTGGGCACCCACTCACCCGTGCCTCAGTGCCAGGTGGACAAAGCCTTTCCGATTCTGGACAGTGAGGCAGTGCTCCCCTGGGACGGCATACAGGGACTCGTGGGCCCCCTAACCAGGACGACCACAGCCTGCCCGACGTGAGGCTGAGACAGAATAAAATCCAGGCTCTGCTGGTCCACGGAACATCGTCCCGCAGGTACGAGGAGGTGTGGGAACAGTCACCACCCCGTCCTTGGCTCCCTAGCCCCTTACCCCACCCCTTAGCCTAGGAAGGGTGAGCCCCCCATCCCTTTCCTTCCAAGCTCCCCTACCCCTGTGCCCATGTCAGTGTGCCCTGCAGCACCTCTCCCAGCAAGGATGCAGGACGCTTGCTCCAAAGCCATTCACCGACGCCCACTGTGAGCCTGGCCAACGTTCAAGCCAGGTCCCTGGGCGGAATGGTGGGTGGGGGTCACTGTGGGGGGGTGGCTGCCTCCTCCCCTTAGCTCAAGACTCAGCAAAGGATAGAAGGTAGCCTCGGTAGACTGGGAAATGGAGGAGGCCATTCAGCATGGCCGTCAAGGGCCGAAGCCTGGGGAACTGCTGGGAGAAGCTGGAGCTCTCAGTGGAGAAGTTACAGAGGATTCCCATGGCCATGATCCCATGTGGGTGAGCGACCAGCAGGTAGTTCCGGTCAGGGGGCAGCTCTACCGTTTTCACCAGTTTTGGGGGCAGTGGGCAGGAGGAGGGGAAGAAAGCATAGACAGCAGGCTACCTGCTGAACAGAATTCCCTCCACACCAACAGACTTAACTTAGGGTTAGAGTTCAAGGTCCTACGATGGGGTCAAGGGCACAAGGGGCCCCCTCTGGTACACCATCCCACCCCTCCCCCATTGCCTGAACTTAGGCAGCTGGGGGGCTCAGACTCCAGCATAGGGAGGGGTGAGTAGGGGGGGTACATAGGGGAAAGGGAGGAACCAGAGCATCTCCTTGGAGGGTGGCCTGTTGCCTTAATGGGAAAATAATCCCTTAGGTGCTTCCAAACAGTCCAGTTCCTCATCCACTCAGAACGCCTTCCTCCTTGGGCAGACAGATGAGGGTGGGAGAGTTCCTGGAGTCACCATTTATCACCTCTCACTACTTGGGTCCTTGTTTAGTGCTCACCTGGGGGGCGGGGTGTGTGTCCCGGTCCAGGAAGAACCACACCAAGCAGAGAACAGAGAAATACCAGAGCGACGTGAAGAGGAGGAAGAGAAGAAGGGAACAGAAGGAGCCTGGGGGAAACGTGGGAAAGAAAAATGAACTATAGCTTTTGAAACTCCAGTGGCTCCTCCCCTCCACCCTCACCAATGAGATCACTGGCCATCTCCCAGCTGGACCTCTGGCCCCTGCCCCTTCCCTTGACCCTCGGACATCCTGGCAGGTGGGGCTCCAGCCTTTCTCCCCCCACCCTCCCACTTGCCTCCTTCCCCAGTGGACCCCGGGCACCACTCACCCGTGAAGAGGCAAGTGCGCACGTAGCAGTAGGCGCTCAGTATAGTAGGCGCGCAGTATAGCAGGCGCTCAGTATAGCAGGCGCTCAGTATAGCAGGAGCTCAGTACTTCTAGCCGCCGCTTCTTCAGGGTTTTCATACTGCGGGAGGGCGGCGGGGCTGTGGAGACTCCCATTCGCTCCCCTTCTGCCAGCAGGGCTCCAGGACCCGGAGGACAAACGATGAAGATTTCGGTACGAGCCGGGGAAGCCTTTCTCGTCCGAGTGGCCACGCCCCTGGGGCCTCCCGGAGTTGCTTGTAGAGGGCTGTGTGGATGGGGAGACCTTGGGATCCGGAGCGCCACAGGTCTTCACACACTGATCTTTGAACTCCATACGGTAGGTCTGGGCTGGCCGCTGGGCGGGGCTGGGAGCCGGGGTAGGGGCCGTGCGCTGGAGGTCCACCCCCGCGTGCATTAGGAATCGTTGTGGGGAGCGGTCGCAGAAGAAGCCGGAGAGCCCACCGACTGGGTCCCAGCCGAGACTCTTTGATCTCAAGTGTGGCCGGCAGATCCTGGACGCGCGCCCCGGGTGTGTTTGCGGGTCTCCGGGAGTGTCTGGTCCCCTCCGAGGCCCGGCCAGGCGCGCGAACTTGCCCCGCCAAGTACAAACACACACACACACACACCGCAGGTCTGTACCCGCCTTTAATTTCAGTCCTCACCCGCAGTCACCGAGGGCACCGGTGGGGGCCGGCGGCGCGTCTAGGTGGGGGGAGGTGCCTGTCGGCGGGGACGCCAGAGCGCGCCATGTGCTCTTTCAACAGCTGCTTGAGCCGCTCCAAGTAGACCTCGTGCTGCGCGTCCACCTGCGCCCGGCTGGGCCGCGGGTTTCGCTGCGCCGGGATTGGGGCCCCCACTGTGGGCGGAACAGGAGGCCAGAGGGATGGTCGCTAGCAGCCGCCCGCAGGTCACCTTCTCGCTCGCCGCGATTAACTGGGACAGAGTTCAGGGCTGGCGCGGTTGCCAAAGGCAGCCTGGAGGCGTGGCCGGAATCCAGGATTTCACGCCCCAACAGGGGGGACCTTCACCTCCGGCGCGGGAAGGGTGCAGGGGCCTTCAGCCCGGGAGAAGCAGGTGGGCGGGCCGGATAGCGGAGCGGGTAGAGGCCGGGGCTCGCCGACGGTGTGGATGGGCGTGCGGAAGGGCAGGAGGAGGCCCCGGGGGCCGTGGAACAGCGGCAGGGCCATTCTCAGCAGTGGCTGCAGCGCTTCCTGTGTCCTTCGCACCCATGAGCCCGGCGGGTTCGGAAACTGCTGGATGAGCTAGTTCTCTCCGAAAGAGAAGGCTGGCACCAGGGAGGCCCTGGGGGAGCAACTGACTCCGGACCCCGCCCGGCGCGCGCTGCGCTCCCTCCCGGGCAGCGCTGTCCTCTTCCAGCGCCAACTTGACAAATCTCTTCTGATTCCGGATTCGCAAGCTCAGCGCTCCGGGCTTTGCCTCCCACGCCTCCAGGGGCCCTCCCACGGCCAGGAGGCCCCCGGGCAGGGACAAGAGATAGGAGGCGCTGGCCTTGTCCGAGGGCACTGATCCTGCGAGAGAGGGCGGAGGCTGGGGGACCTGACGCCTGATTCTTCCAGAAAAGAGGGCGCAGGGCTCTGGGAAGGTAAGTAGAGGTGGGACCAAGTGCCCGCATGCGGGAGGAGGAGGGCAGTTAGGAGGTGACAGCAGGCACTGGGGCTCCTGAGACGCAGCGCTCTCCTCACCAGCACACATGATGTAGTCCCGGAAGACAGGGAGCTGGAACCAACAGGGCAGCGTGAGCAGGTGGGGCTGGAGGTGAGGGAAGAGGTGGGAGAAGCCAGTGGCCTCTGTGCAGAAGTTGCTGCAGGCCCCGCTGACCAGGACCCCGTGAGGGTGGAAGCCAAAGAGGTAGTTCCAG
This sequence comes from Aethalodelphis obliquidens, assembly GCF_003676395.1. Taxonomy (NCBI): domain Eukaryota; kingdom Metazoa; phylum Chordata; class Mammalia; order Artiodactyla; family Delphinidae; genus Aethalodelphis; species Aethalodelphis obliquidens. The sequence goes on from NW_020837974.1 coordinate 7,186,351, forward strand.
GAGGGATCTGGATCTGCGGTTTTAACCAGCTGGGGGACACCCCACTGGGGAGCTGACATTGGACTTCGGGGGTGAAGGTCCCGAGAGTCCATTCTGAAGCCCTGCTCCCAGCCAGCGCACCGTTCCCGAGCGCCTTGCCGAGATGGGGAGGTGGTCACGGATATGTCTCCGGATGGCCCAGTTGTGGACCCAGGCAGAGCAGCGGCCCCCTGCCCCAGGTGTGTTTCTATCTCCATGGAGTCAGACCAGGTCGAGGACCGCTAGGATCCAGGCCCGGCCCAGGAATACAGGAGCAAGGCAGCCAGGGACACCTGGGCGGGAGGTGGTGGCGGTGCGTGGGGGGTTGTGGGGACTCAGGATCCAGAGGTTCGAGTCCCAGGCACACCTGGGCGGGAGGTGGTGGCGGTACGTGGGGGGGTGTGGGGACTCAGGATCCAGAGGTTCGAATCCCAGGTCCCCCGCTTTCCCCCTTCCCTGTTCCATGGTTTCAGGCGCATCTGTCCAATCTACGTCTTTCTCCCTCTCTCCACCCCACAGACCCCTGCCCTGCCTCCCTCCCTCCCGTACTGGAATGGGGAAGCAGAGTGCCAGGCGCAGGGTTCCTCAGGTCTTCAGGGACTCAGTGAGCCCCCCAAAAGGGGAAGACCCGTTGCAGGACGGCAAACACTTGGAGGCCCCGGAAGAGGTGGCTGGAGGAGGATGCAGAGGGGAGTCACCCAGGAGCCACCACGGCCGTGAAGCGTACCTTCTTTGACCCAACCCACTGGTCCTGACCCCTGGCCTGGATTCTGCCCTCGCTTCCGCCCCCGCTGCTGACCTGCACATTGGAGCACTGTGAACCCCGGCATGGAAGGGTTAACCACTACTGGGGCTCACAGGGCTGTGACCAGTAGGACCGAAAGGAAAGACCAGGGCTGTGGCTTGGAGCCTGGGGGTGAGGAAGGTGTTTAGCTTTGTGGAAGTCAGGACCGGCTCCCTGTGAGGAGCAGGGTTGGGAGAGGTCTGGGCCAGCAGGGGTTGCCATGTGTGTGTACCCTGAAGAGCAGAGCTCCCCATTTGTCACCCGGACCTGGCGCCTAAACGGTAGGTGACCTGCAGGAGGATATATTCCCTAAGGAGTAGCTTAGGCCTCTGTGGGGAGACCTCCAGAGGGAAGGGTTTTATGGGAGAGGCTAAGGATTGGGGAACCCCTCCAAGAGAGAGCCCACTGGTCTGTGGGCACACCCTCCAGTGGGCCGGGGCCAGTCATCACTGTGACCATGGCCCTGTTTAACATTGACCAGAGGCCTGCAGAGCCAGCACTTTTTCCAGGTCAGGGAGCGTCACTTGTTTTGGGGTTTTTTTGGCTGCACCTTGCCTTGTGGGATCTTAGTTCCCTCACCAGGGATGGAACCCATGGTCCCTGCAGTGCAAGCCAGGAGTCCTAACCACTGGACCACTAGAAGTTCCGGTAAAAAAAAAAAGTCCCAGTCTTGTCTTTTGCAAAGCTGCATCCCGTCCCCCCTCTTCCAGGAAGCTTTCCTGGGCTGACCCTTAGGATTCCCCTCTCCTGATTCCACCTAACAGCTTAGATGCAAGAAGCCACAGTAAGGTTCCAGCCTGTCTTCCCTCAAAGAACACACGCCCCCAGGGGGACTTACTTCCCCAGCAATGTCCCTGGAGCTTAGCTTAGGGCTGTGCCACCCCACACGTCATGCACTGGAGAAGATGCCATCAGGTGAGGAGAGAATCAGGGAGGAGAGCTTGGGGGCTTTGCAGGGGTGGGGATGGGGGGGTTCTCACCTCAGCCCAACAAGGGAAGTCCTTCTTTCGGTCTGGCCCTCCTCACGTCCTCCCCCAGCTCTGGCAATGACAGGGAGTTAGACATGGGAGCCAGGGAAGCTTCCAGGCTCCCGCTCTGCTCTAAAATCATGTTTCTGCCTTTTCTTCTTCTCTGTTCATTTCCTCTGGAAGATCCCGGGTCTCCCCTCTACACTGGGTGGCGGGAGGGATACGGGGTCCACAGGTAGATGAAAGAATAAATGGACTCAAGAATTACAAATCCTCTTTTATTGAGAGGAAGACTGAAAAACAATAATTTATCACGTGGTGAACACCCAGAAGCCCTCTCCCTGGGAACTCTTGGGGGCTGAGGGGTGGAGCAAGGGGGCTCCCTGAGCTTCCTGAGGGCCGCGTGGTGGGGAGCGAGGTGACACATTCAGTCCCAGGTACACGGAACATACACCCAGGAGGCGAGGAGCCGGACAGACCCCCTCCGAGGAGGAGTGGGGCACAGGAAGGCACAATGGCAGGGAAGCTTGGGCAGAGTGGTGGAGCGTTAGGGGTCCACAAAGGACACCATGATGTAGCGAGTGCCCCGAGTGGTGGGCAGCCCCTCGTGGTAGTGGGTGAGGCGGCCAGGGTGCAGGAGCCCCCAGCCCTTCCGGGGGGATGACACCACGCAGTCGTAGCGCAGGAAGCGGCAGCCACCTCCCTGGGAAGACGAGAAGGGGCAGGAGTGCAGAGTGAGCGGAAGTGGGGACTGGGCGGCGGGCTGACAGAGCGGGGAGAGCCCGACCGGGGGAATCAGGGAGGGAGGACACAGGAGGTTTGGGCATCAGCAGATGGGAGACCCAGGAGAAAGGGTGAGGCTGCCAGCCCGGAAGGGGTCCAGAGGATACCCACGAAGTCACTGAGAAATATAGAGAAGGCAGACAAGGGGGCGGGAGGTGACGAGGGGTGTGTGTAGGGATGGTGAGGGGGCGGGACACAGGGTCCTGCGTGCGGGGAGGGGCCCTGAAGTGGAGGGCAGTAGGGACTCACCTCATAATCCAGGCCCTTGTGGTTGAGGGCGACGTTGAGGGTGAAGGTGGATGAGTCGTGATGTGGCCGCAGAGATGGCTGCTCATCTGGCCGGTAGCGGACCACAAAGTTCATCACCGCCCGGGTCTGTGACAGGGACACGGGAGGAGAGGCTGGAGGGATGGCCATCAGGTCCGGGGGAGGGGAGGGGTTCTCACTGGTACCTGCGGGCTGCCTCCCCCAGGGCTGCCCTCCTGTAGGATCTCATTTTATGGGGCCCCAAACACCACGGGGGCCAAAAAGGCATCATGTGGAGACGTCCAACCGGGACGGGGTGTGGGAAGGTGGAGGTGCAGGGGTGGCGAGTGCAGCGGCCCACCTTGGTGTGGTAGCCGGGGAACAGGCTCTCGGTCATGGGCCCCACGTACGTCCTCAGCAGCTGCAGCCACTGGTCCTCATAGCCCACCTGCTTCATGTGGATGTCCACGGTGGGCACGTTCTCGTAGCCTCCAGCCAGCCTTGAGTCCTGTGGGCAGCGGGCACTGAGCCGACAGGGCAGTGCCAGCCTCCCCCTCCTCTTGCTCCCAGGCCTTACAGCCTGTATTCCCTCCGTCTGGAAGTCTCGACCACTTCTTAGCTTGACTCACTCCTCCTGTCCTCTAAGTGTCAGCTAAGATGTCACCTCTTCTGTGAAGCCCCTTGGTCCTCCCACGTCTGGGTCAAGGGTCCCTCCTGAGACTCCTGCAGCACCCGGGCTGCCCATCACAGCCTTTAGAAGCTGGGTTGCTGCTGCTGCTGACAGCAGGTGAGACCCAGGAGGGCAGAGCTCGACCTGCACCACCCAGGTCAGGGGCTGGCGTCTAGGATCCACCCCGTAAATGTTAGTTGAACGAATGGATGAGTGAATGAATACAGTTGTGCCTCCTGTGGGCCCCTCCCCCTTGGGGACCCCTCTTTGCTCCCACTCTCTGGATTCCATTTTCCCTCAATCAGGGAAGTTTCACCTCCCTCCTCCTGGGGCCCCCCTCCCCCCTGCCCCAGCCCCTCACCTCATGCCGGCCTCCTGACCACTGGCCGTAATGCTCCGTTTCTTCCACCAGCTCATCGCACATTTGCTCAGACAGCAGAGGGAACCAGTACACGTCCGGGCAGGGCTGTGGACGGGCGGGACAGGGCGAGAACAGCAGGGCTGCGTCATGCTCGGGGAGCGGACAGGTAGCCAAAGGAAGGGAGAGAAAGCAGGGAGCAGAAAGGGAAGCCAGGAGATGAGAGAATCTGCAGGAATGGGGATCTGAGTGTGGGGATGGGCCAGGAGGCGCTGGGCCAGAGAAGGTGGGAGCAGTGCTGAAAACATGGCGCAAATGGCACGGGGGTCCTGGAGCCCCGGGTTCTAGGATAGTGGATTTCAAACTCATCTTAAAAAGTATCATTTCACCCATACACCAATATACCCAACAGACAAGAGAGGACCACCCTGATTAATGCCAGGATGGGGGCTGCAGGCCTGTCTGCTCCGCCTTTGCCCTCAATGCCTGAGCAGAAAACCCTGAGGCACCACTAATCCAGGCGGTGGACCCAGGGGGTGGACCCAGGGGGTGGTGGCCATGCGATGGGTCAGGGTCCTGAGTGGGGCTCACCTGTTCCACGAGTCCCTCCCCTTCCAGGGCCCGGCTGTAGTTCTCGTGAATGTACTGCTCCTTCCAGTCCTGGGGGATGGGGGGAGGTGCACCTTGACCCGGGCCCTCTTCATTCCATCTGCTCCCACCCAGGAAGCCCCCTCCCCAGGCACCAGGAGAGCCTGCACAGCGCGCATGAGCGTGCGGTAGGCCTGGGGCATCCTCCTTTAGTGAAGGAAGGGAAACTACCTTCTGAGCGCGGGGCCGCCTACTCACCAGGGGGTTGTCGAAGATCTGCCAGAGGTCAGGGTGCAGGTGGTCCGTGTCATACCGGGAAGTGGCCAGGAGGCGCCCAAACTCGTGCTGATTGCTGAGGTGGAGAAAGACGCCCTGGCGTGGGGGGCGGGTGTGAGAAGGGTGACAGGGAGCAAGGGCCTTGCCCCGCCTCGAGCCCCAGGCCCACTCACCTTATCCCGCAGGCTCTTGCAGAAGGCCATGTCTGGGTCCGTGTCGCTGCCCGAGAACACCTCCCTCTGGGGCAGCTCCGTCCTCAGGGTCTCCCCGCGGATCACATAGGCCTGGGATATGTAGGGCACGTTCCACACGCCCCTGGAGGCACCCACACCGGTGAGCTAGGTGGGCGAGCCCCACAGTCCTGCCCTGTTCCTCCCAGGGGCCCCTTCCCTCGAGGGCTGTGAGCTGCTAGGTCCCGCTGGCTTCCCCCGTCAAGCCTCTCATGCCCCCTGCACGGTCAGTCCCTGCCCACAGCCCCCCCGGACCCCCGAGACTGGGGCTGTGCGGCAGGATGCAGGGGTCTTATGCCCCCTGCACGGTCAGTCCCTGCCCACAGCCCCCCTGGACCCCCGAGACTGGGGCTGTGCGGCAGGATGCAGGGGTCTCATGCCCCCTGCACGGTCAGTCCCTGCCCACAGCCCCCCCGGACCCCCGAGACTGGGGCTGTGCGGCAGGATGCAGGGGTCTCCGAGGGCCCAGGCCAGGGCAGGGGAGGGGCTTCAGGACTCACACTCGCTTCCGCTGCACCAGCTCTACGTAATCCTCGGAGCGCGCGTAGTACTCATCGGGGCTCAGGGCTCCCCAGAAATTGGACCACAGCTTCCCGTGGCGGGACAGCATGGGCGCTATCACCTTCCTGTGGACGAGCAGAGGTGAGGGCCGGGCGGAGTTGTGCCCCACGCCCAGGGGAGGAGTGGGGGGTTCCCTGGGGACTATCTGGGGGCCCTCTGGCTGAACCAGGTGAGTGACCTGTTCTCTGCAATGAGGATGCGCAGGGTCTGCGGGTTGCTGATGACCGCGTCTGCGTCCAGGCTGAAGTAGAATTCACACTTGGGGTCCTGCCGACAAATGTCCCTGGAGGTGACAGACCAACAGACAGATGAGCTGAAACGGGAGCAGGTGGGGGGGGAGAGGGAACTGTAGAGAGGGTGGAACTCCCCCTACCCGCTGAGGAGAAGAGGAGGAAAGTGGGTAGAAGCATCAGCAAGAGGACAGGAGGGAGAAAAAGACTGGGGGGGGGGAGGGGGAGGGCGGGAAAGGGGGAGGCCGAGGCCTCTGTGCCTCCTCCCCCAGATTCTTCCATCTGTGCGGGGCAAGGGAGGGACAGCACACGTAGTGGCTGGAAGTGCGCCACTGTGGAGGCCGAGGAGAGGCTGGATGGGGAACGGAGAGGGAAGGGGGCTTGCAGCGGGTGGCAGCCCCTCCCCCACTGCTTTCACCCCCGCCCCCCCCAACGCCCGCCCGAGGCTCACTCACATGGCCATGTCCCTGGCCTCGCCTGGCGTCAGGCCCTCCTCGGGCCCCACCAGCTTCACAGCTGAGAAGTGGTCCTGCAGCTGGGGCCAGGAGTCAGCAATGTGGGGCTCGTGGTACACCTCCTGGAGATGGCGGGGGGGGAGAAGGGGGAGATGCGGAGACTGAGAGGGCAGAAAAGATGGTGCCTGAGGGACAGGAGCGGGGAAGGAGGTGAGCAGAAAGGGTGCAGGAAGGAGTCTGGGATATAGGGAGTGGGAGTTCTGATGAGGGCAGGGGCGGGGTCCCTTGGGAGGGAGAGGCTGTCAGTTGGGGTGTCTCACGTTGTTGTGCAGGAAGAGGGTGACCCTGTCGGATGGATAGTCCAGGAGCAGCAGCCGCTGGAGGAAGCGGGGCAGGAATGGGGTAGGTTGTTCCACAAACACTGCCAGAAGCACCCGGGGGGGAGTCTGGAAGATACAACGTGATGGGGCTCAGAGGAAAGCCCGCCAGTCTGTCCTCCACAACCCTGGCAGGTTTGCGGGTCTCCAGGGGCTTTGCCCCCACCCACTGCTGCCTGGAATGCCCTCCCTGCACCTCCTGCTTCCAAGCGCTCTCCCACCCACGCTGGCACCCCCTCCTCACCTGCCCCCCCGGGAGTGGCCTCCGGTCCTGGTCACAGAACCCACAGCCTCCCTCAGGAGTCCAGCCATTGGGGACGTAGTTTCCCAGGTAATTCAGCTGCAGCTGTTGGGCGAGACGGTGAGAGGCTGAGGCTGAAGAGTCCGGGGCCAGAGGTGAGGGAGGTGGGCAGACAGGGAGGGGACAGGGCAGGATGGGGAGCGGTGGCCACTGAGAAACCCTCCCAGCACCTGTGCTTCTGGGGCTGGGGAGGACTCACTACTTGGAAGGGCTGGAGGAACCTGGGGGCTGGGGCGAGGTCTGGGGCAGGGGCTGTGCGGGCAGGACTGACTGGGGCTGGGGCTGAGGGTATAAGCAACCTGGGCACCTTAGTGGGGCCGTTCCCGTGGACCACAACAGGAAGTGTGTCATAGGCCACGTTCCGGATACGCACGCGATTCCGACCAAACTTTAAGACCACCTCATCTGGGGAAGAAAGGCCAGGCTTCAGACTCCCTTTCCCCCAAAGCTGCCAAACAGCATGTGCTTCTAAATATGGGGGGGCGGGGGCTGCCCAGCTTCTCTAGAGGATGAAGGACTGTGACCCGTGGGGCGGGGATGGGACACCTTCTCTCTGAGGGCACTGACCAGGCTGCTGTCACCCTGGGGCACCCCACCACTTACTACCTGTGTGACCTGGGCAAGTCACTGGCCCCTCAAAGAGGTAGTTTCCCCATCTGTAACAAGTGGATAACCACAGACCTGCCCTTTGTAGAATTGTTGTGTTAAATGAAATTACAGAAGTAAAGCCCTGGCCCAGAGCCCTGCCACGTAGTATGTCAAACAGACATTAGGTACGACCACTGCTGCTTCTGTTACTATTAGCACAGCGCAACTAACTCTATCAGCCATTCGGACGTTTGATGAAGTTAACATCGAGGTGAGTTGAAGATCACCCCAGTTCTACCAGGAGCCTCTCCCACATTCAGGACCCCCAGCAGCCTCCCATCACCCCTTCGGATTGCCTCTTCCTCACCTAAAGCCCCGTTGAGGTTCTGAAAGATCTGCGATTTATGATCCAGATTAAGGCTGAGTTTCTCCTGGATGGGATGAGATGGGGCAGGTAATTAAAGAGGCGGTGGGACACCATTTCCCACTCTTTTCTCTTTACGTCTTTCAAGAAGCCTCTTTACCCCTTCCCTCCCATTCAGCCTGAGAGGCCTGCCACCTCCAGAGCTTCAAGTCGGGCCCCCTCTTCTGCCCCTCCCTACCCTCAGTCCTGGGTCCAGGTAGAGCCGAGTGTAGAACAGCTGATCGTCATCGTCATCTTTGTACTTCCACTGGCGGACGATTTGGTGGATAGCGGGGGCGAAGCCAATGAATCCTGGGTGGGGGGAGGGGAGGTGCTGACTCCAAGATTCCCAGGGTCCCAGGACCTGTCCCCACTCCCTCTCCAGCCCTCAGGCACCTGGAACACTCCATGCCCCACCACTTTGGACACTCTGCCACTCACCACCAGAGTTGAGGAAGCGCTTCCCCGTGCCCACCTCAGGGTACTGCTCCGCCAGCCCCCACTCGGGCCAGCAGAAGGCCTCTGCAGAGAAGAGCAGGCGGCTGCCACTCTGGACAAACTTCTTCAGCAGCTCCGAGGGGCTGCCAGCCAGAATGACATCGTAGCTGGGGGAGGAAGGGGAGGATGAGCAGGACAGCCACTAGGAACCTCAGTCTCCTCACCCCCTCTTTCTGTCCACCCCTCTTCTTTCTCCCCAGCCCCAGCCCCTTTACCTGTCCACAAACATGATGACCATATCCCCCCTGTCTGCGTATTTCTCCATTTCCTTCTTCAGCCACCTGACCTTCTGTCCTCCACCAACCGTTCGGGCTACATCGCCCCCTCGCCATTCCTGTCCCAGGCCCAGGGTCTGTGGAGGAGACCCAGAATGCCAGGGAGGGGCTCAGGCGGCCAGGCGGCCAGGCGGTCCCACCGCCCTCACCAGGCTCACCGTGGGGTCCCAGGCATCCAGCCCTCAGCCCTCTCCTAGGCTACACCCCACCCGCACCCCTTCTAGAGGCCATGAGGGTGTTCCTCTCCTCACCCGCACAGTGTAGTTGAAAAACTCCGCTGACCGCAGGAAACGCCGGTATCCTTCTGTCTCGCCTGTGGCCACGGTGATCACCAGCAGCTTCTCTGTCACCAGCCAGGAATTGACACTCAGGACCCACTCGCCCAGCTCGCTGCCCGGCGCGCTCCACTCACCGCAGCCCCCCTTCCCCTCCCTCTGACTCTGCTCCGGTTCCTCCCCTCTTTTCCACATTCCCTCTTAAACTCTTCCCACCCAGGGAAACTTGACCCCAGTGAAAGCGGGATGGGAGTAACATCCAGAAACTCAGGATCAGTTCCCATGGGGAGGGTGGAAACAGTTCAGAGCGAGGAGTGGGCGAGGGGCCGTGTGATTCGGCCCTAGAGAGCCCGCTGGGCGTGGGAGAGGCCCGCCTCGACCCTCTCCCCAGGGTCAGCCTGGCGCCACTCGCCCCTCCCCGGGTTCTCACCTGGGTTGACAGGGTCGCTGCCCCGGGGACGATTTGAAGCCGAGGCCTCAGGAGGCGGCGACAGCAGTAGCAGCAGTAGCAGCAGGAGCCGGAGTCCCGGGCCCGAGGCCATGACGGGGAGCTGGCCGAGGGGCACACAGGCCCGCACCGGGCTCTGGCTGTGCGCCTGGACCCGAACTCCGGAGAGAGGCTCTGGGAAAAAGGATGGGGGCTGCTGTGCGGCCCGTAGCTAGGAGGAGCCGGCTTGGGGCTCCGCCCTGGGGGAAAAAAAAGCGTACCCGGAGGTTACAGAAAACTCGAGATGCCGGGCCTTAGACAAGGCGAGGATTGTCCCGGGCGGTGGGCAGAACTGAACGAGCGGGAGGAGGCGCCCAGCCCGGAGGCGGGGTAGGGGCGGGGACTAGGGCTGGCGATCCCGAGCCGAGGTCTTTTAGAGCCAGCCCGGCCCACAGCGCCTAACACTTCAGGAAAGTGAAACGCGGAGAGGGGAAGTGACCCCTTGCGGGTCCGGCGGGATGCGGAGGCGGGTCTTTGCCACAACCCTGCCTCGAGCAGCCGGGCGGAAGACCCAGAAAGAGGCGGTGGGGACGCGCGGAGCGGGTTTGACGGCAGGGAGGGAGAAGGCCGAGGAGTCTGCGGCCCCAAGGGATCTGGGGGTTGAGGTTTAGGCAGAGGGTCACCGGGGACCTCTGGGATTGCCCACTGAAGCCAAGTTCTTTGGTACTCCGGCCCATCATCTTCACTGCCCAGGGGAGAAGCTCCATGGGATGCCTTTGTGATGACTGTATCTTCAGACAGACCCAAGGAAAATGACGTTTCTTGAAAGATCACTGGCAACATCTCTTTAAAATGACCCATTTCGAGGGTCCCGCAAAATACACAACTACACCGAGGTCGGAAGTAGTTTTGCCCGTATAAAATATGGCGGAAAGCTTTCTGGTCTCTAAGGAAACATTACGTAGTCAAAGCGGTGGATTACACTGCGCACGCGTAGGGGCACGCGCCACAGGAAGTCGTGATGACCCAACCACAGCGCGTGATTTAGAACGCGTGCGCAGTAGGCTCAGCTGGCGGCTGTGTTGTGAAAATGGTGGAGAAGAAAACTTCGGGTATGTGAGCCCCTGGCTCTTGGCCCCCTATCCTCCTCTAAAATCGAATCTGGCCTAGGATTCCCTCAACCAGTTATTAGTCTTAAATTCCTACCCAGGACCTCGGGTCCTGACGTCGGGGCAGACCCCCAAACCATCCGTTCACGTTTTATTCATGCCTGCTGCAAGCCGGGCCTTGGGGATGGAGAAAGAAAAAAATATCCTTAGCATCCAAGAACTGGCTTTCCGGGAGCTGGGCAGACGCGCAGACTTACCACGGCATTTCAGAGTGATACGTGCTATGGTAGAGGGATGCAGCGTGCCTGGGCTTGGGGAGGAGTGGCATCCAACCCAGCTTCTGGGAAGGAGGGGACTGGAGGGAAGGAAAACGCTTGGATTGAGTCCTGAAAGTCACAGTTTCGCTCAGTGCAGGTGCGTGGGGACTCCTTCCCTGCAGCGGGAACCGCACCTGCCAAGGTAGGAGAGCAAGAAAAAGCAAATCGCTTAGGAAGCCAAGTTCACAGTTCTGGGGCTTGCAGAGGAGAGAGGCTGGAAGGCTAGGAAAAGGTACCCTTGAAAGGCACTGTATACACTGCTGAAGAGTTTGAACTCTCTGGAGAGGGCGGTGGAGAGCCATCAAGGTCTTTTAAGGCAGGGGAGTGACCCAGACAAATTTATCTCTTAGAAAGGGAGTTCAGCTTCAATGCGGAGGATGGATTGGAGCGACTAGAGCTGCGCCGTCCAATAGAAATTTCTGGGATGATGGGAATGTTCTTAATCAGCACTATTCAGTATGGCAGCCAGTAGCCACATGTGGCTATTGAGCGCTTGAAATGTGGCAAGATTGAGAAACTGAATTTAAAATTTTATGTATCTTAATTAATTACATCTTTTTTTTTTTTTTTTTGTGGTACGCGGGCCTCTCACTGCTGTGGCCTCTCCCATTGTGGAGCACAGGCTCCGGACGCGCAGGCCCAGCTACCATGGCTCACGGGTCCGGGCACGAACCCGTATCCCCTGCATTGGCAGGCGGACTCTCAACCGCTGCGCCACCAGGGAAGCCCAATTAATTACATCTTAATTAATCTACATGTAAATTTCAGTAGCCTCATGTGACTAGTGGCTGCTCTATTGTGTAGTGCAGGTTCAGAGATTGGAAGGCCAGTTAGGAAGCTGTTGAGGAATCCAGATAAAAAGAGATGAGGGTCAGAACACTCTGCCAGATTGACTTGTAATAAATACAGTCATGTCATCTTTAAACCCCTCACTGGATCTCCATCACCCTCACCATAAAATCCCCAAATCCAAATTCCTTTATTTTATTATTTTTTTAATGTTTTAATTTATTTGGTTGCGCTGGGTCTTAGTTGCAGCAGGCGGGCCCCTTAGTTGTGGCATGTGAACTCTTAGTTGCAGCATGCATGTGGGATCTAGTTCCCTGACCAGGGATCGAACGCGGGCTCCCTGCATTGGGAGCTCGGAGTCTTATCCAGTGGACCACCAGGGAAGTCCCAAAGCCAAATTCCTTTAGATACTTAAAGGTAAGATTCTTAATGGTCTGCCTAACTTCATATCCCCATCACCCCCCACACACACATACTTTATGTACCAGCCATACAGAACTTTAAAAAATTTATTGAAGGCACTGCAGTCTTTCATCCAGGCCTTCCCTCATGCTGGTACCAAGGCCTAAGACACCCCACCCCCATCCCAATCAGGCTAACTTCTATTCTTTCCTCTGGAAAATCTTCCTGACTGACTACCCCAAGCCCCGGTTATGTGTTTCTGTCATGTGCTTTGTAGTACTTTGTACTTCCCTGTCCTAGCATGTACTATCCTGTACTGTGCTTGTTTATTTGATCATTTATATTCCCCACCTGACTGTAAGCTCTGGTTGTATTCCCAGAACCGCCTGGTACTTGGAAGGGAGGCAGTATAGTACAGCGCTGAAGAGGATCTTTTTTGATGCTGGGCAGTTCTGGGTTTGAATTCTGACCCAGGTGCTTATTAATAGCTGTGTAAACTTTGGACAGGTTTCTTAACCTCTGAACTCCAGTAAACTGGGGATGATAATGATACCTATTTCATAAGGTTGACGTAAAGATTAAAGAATTCCATTTATGCAAAGAGCTTAGTACAGGCAGATCTCAGAGATATGCAGGTTTGGTTCTAAACCACTGCAATAAAGCAAATATCGCAATAAAGTGAGTCACAAATTTTTTTATTTCCCAGTGCATATAAAAATTATGTTTAGGGACTTCCCTGGCTATCCGGCGGTTAAGACTCCACGCTTCCACTGCAGGGGGCACGGGTTCAATCCCTGGTCGGGGAACTAAGATTCCACATGCTGCTCGGCGCGGCCAAAAGAAATCTTTTTTATTTTTACGTTATAGTCAGTTAAGTGTGCAATAGCATTATGTCTTTTAAAAATGTACATGCCTTAATTTAAAAGTACTTTATTGCTAAGAAATGCTAGCCATCGTGTGAGACTTCAGCGCGTTGTAACTTCTTTTGCTGGTGGAGGGTCTTGCCTCAGTGTGGATGGCTGCTGACTGATCAGGGTGATGGTTACTGAAGGCTGGGGTGGCTGTGGCAGTTGCTTAAAGTAAGACAGCAGTGACGTTTGCCACATTGATTGACTCTTCCTTTCGTGAAGGTTTTCTCTGTAGCCTGCAATGCTGTTTGATAGCGTTTTACCCAGAGTAGAACTTCTTTCAAAATTGGAATCAATCCTCTCAGCCTGTCACTGCTTTATCAACTAAGTTATATAATATTCTATTTTTTAAAAGTCTTTGTTTTTTCCTTTCCTTTCCTTTCCCTTTCTTTCTCCTCCCTCCCTCCCTCCCTTCCTTCCATCTGTCCCCACACAGCTTGCAGAATCTTAGTTCCTCAGCTAGGGATTGAACCCTGGCCCACTGCAATGGGAGCTCATAGTCCTAACCCCTGGACTGCCAGGGAATTCCCTGTTATGTGATACTGTGAATCATTTGTTGTTGTTTCAACAATCCTCACACATCTTCACCACGAGTAGATTTTATCTCAAGATAAAATCTAATCTTATCTTTCTTGGGCTTCCCTGGTGGTGCAGTGGTTGAGAGTCCGCCTGCCGATGCAGGGGACATGGGTTCGTGCCCCTAGTCCGCGGAGCGGCTGGGCCCGTGAGTCATGGCCGCTGAGCCTGCGCGTCTGGAGCCTGTGCTCTGCAGTGGGAGAGGCCGCAGCGGTGAGAGGCCCGCGTACCGCAAAAAAAAAAAAAAAAAAAGAAACCACTTTCTTGGCTCATCCAGAAGAAGCAACTCCTCATCCATGAGTTTTATCATGAGATTTCAGCAATTCAGTCACATCTTCAGGCTCCCCTTCTAATTATAGTTCTCTTGCTGTTTCCACCACATCTGCAGTTACTTCCACTGAAGTCTTGAATCCCTCAAAGTCATCCATGAGGGTCGGAATCAACTTCTTCCAAACTCCTGTTAATGTTGACATTTTGACCTCTTCCCATGAATCACAAATGTTCTTCATGTCATCTGGAATGGTGAATCCTTTCCAGAAGGTTTTCAATTGACTCTGCCCAGCTCCATCAGAGGAATCATTATCTATGGCAGCTATAGCCTTATGAAATATATTTCTTAGATAATAAGACTTGAAAGTCAAAATTACTCCTTAACCCATGGGCTGCAGAATGGATATTGTGTTAGCAGGCGTGAAAACAACATTGATCTTGTTGTACATCTCCATTAGAGCTCTTGGGTGAGCAAGTGCATTGTCAATGAGCAGTAATATTTTGAAAAGTATCTTTTTTTTCTGAGAAGTAGGTATCAACAATGGACTTCAAATATTCGGTAAACTATGTTGTAAACAAATGTGCTGCCATCCAGGCTTTGTTTTTCCATTTATAGAGCACAGGCAGAATAGATCTAGCCTAATTCTTAAGGGCCCTAGGATGTTCAGAAGGGTAAGTGAGCATTGGCTTCAACTTAAAGTTACCAGCTAGCTGCTTTAGCCCCTAACAAGAGAGTCATCCTATCCTTTGAAGCTTTGAAGCCAGGCATTGACTTCTCCTCTCTAGCTATGAAAGTCCTGGATGGCTTCTTCTAATAGAAGGCAGTTTTGTCTACATTGGAAGTCTGTTGTTTAGTGTTGCCACCTTCATTAATTATCTTAGGTAGATCTTCTGATTTTTTTTTTTTTTTTTGGCTGTGCTGCGCAGCTTGCGGGATCTTAGTTCCTCAGTCAGGGATCGAACCCGGGCCCACAGCAGTGAAAGCGCACAGTCCTAACCACTGGACCACCAGGGAATTCCCTTAGTTAGAGCTTCTGAATAACTTACTGTAGCTTCTACAACAGCACTTTAAAAAAATATATTTATTTATTTATTTGGCTGTGCCGGGTCTTTAATTGCGGCATGCGACCTCTTAGTTGCAGCATGTGGGATCTAGTTCCCTGCCCAGGGATCGAACCCAGGCTCCCTGCATTGGGAGTGTGGAGTCTTAGCCACAGGACGCCAGGGAAGTCCCTCTACCTCAGCACTTGCTGCTTCAACTTGCACTTTTATGTTATGGAGACGGCTTCTTTCCTATTTTAAAAAAAATTTTATTTTTTTAAATAAATTTACTTATTTATTTATTTATTTTTGGCTGCGTTGGGTCTTTGTTGCTGCGCACGGGCTTTCTCTGGTTACAGCGAGTGGGGGCTACTCTTCATCGCGGTGCGTGGGCTTCTCATTGAGGTGGCTTCTCTTATTGCGGAGCACGGGCTCTAGGCACACGGGCTTCAGTAGTTGTAGCGCGCAGGCTCAGTAGTTGTGGCTCGTGGGCTCTAGAGCGCAAGCTCAGTAGTTGCGGCGCACGAGCTTAGTTGCTCCGCGGCATGTGGGATCTTCCCGGACCAGGGATCGAACCCATGTCCCCTGCATTGGCAGGTGGATTCTTAACCACTCCGCCACCCGGGAAGTCCCTGGCTTCTTTCCTCAAACCTCATGAACCAACCTCTGCTCGCTTCACACTTTGTTTCTGCTGCTTCCTCACCTCTCTCAGCCCTTGTAGAATTGAAGAGAGTTAGGGCCTTGCTCTGTATTAGGCTTTGGATTAAGGGAATGTTGTGGCTGGTTTGATCTTCTATCCAGACCACTAAATCTTTCTCCATATGAGCAGTAAGGCTGTTTTGCTTCCTTGTCATTCAGGTGTTGACTGAACTAGCACTTTTAATTTTCTTCAAGAACTTTTCCTTTACATTCACAACTTAGCTGTTTGGTGCAAGAGGCCTAGCTTTTGGCCTGTCTCAGCTTCTGACATGCCTTCCTCACTAAGCATAATCATTTCTAGCTTTTGATTTAAAGTGAGAGACATGTAGCTCTTCCTTTCACTTGAACACTTAGAGGCCACTGTAAGGTTATTAATTGGCCTGATTTCAATATTGTTGGGTCTCAGGGAATCGGGAAGCCCGAGGACAGGGAGAGAGACTTGGGTCAGCCGACTGCCAGAGCAGTCAGAACACACACACATTTATCAGTCAAGTTTGCCGTCTTGTATGGGCGCAATTTGTGATGCCCGAAAACAATTACAATAGTAACATCAAAGATCACTGGTCACGGATCACCATAACGAAGATAATAATAATGAAAACGTGTGAAATATTGCAAGAATTACTAAAATGTGACATATAGACACAGTCTCAGGCTATGGAGAGCTCAAGCAAACACACTGGATTTGGCCCTAGATGGTCACTGGTGTCCTAAGTGTGAGTGGTTCCCATTGAATGGAAGTTGGTTTGCCAGGGGTTGGTTAGGAGTGGATGGGAGGTAAGGAAATAAGACTTACCATGGACTGCACTCTCAAAGCAGAGTAGGTATGAAGTTGGATAGACACGTGAGAGTTGATCAGGTTTTTCTATGGAGGGGAAAGTACCAGTTGAGTGGGAGGGGTTGAAGATGCAAGAGTCAGGGAGGACTCGAGCTAGAGGTAGAGGGTTTGGGTTTAGCAGTGGGACTTGGGGGTGCATCCACTTGGAATGGAGGGACGGGGGTACCCATGCAGTTATGATTGAGGGTAGGCTGATGGTTGAGCATCTCTCCATGGTGGCTCAGTTCCTTTTAGGTGGGAAATGAGATTGCTGAGTGTGAAGTCTGAGTGCATCAAGGTCCCAGTGGAGCCTGGAAGCCGCGAGTGTACTGTGGTCTCCGTCACCATGGTTGTGTGATTTCGGCCAGCAGTGAGAGGTCTCCAGGAGGCATTTCATTGGCTGGGTCTGGGATTGGGAGGAAAGGCTGGGGCCAAAAGGATAGAAAACAGGCATGAATGGGGACTTACCTGGTGGTCCAGTGGCTAAGAGTCCATGCTCCCAGTTCAGGGCGCCCAGGTTCGTTCCCTGGTCAGGGAACTGGATGCTGCATGCCTTAACTAAGAGTTCACATGCCGCAACTAAGAATCCCGCATGCCACAACTAAAGGTCCCACATGCAACAATGAAGATCCTGCGTGCCGCAACTAAGACCCAGCGCAGGCGAATAAATAAATAAGTAAATAAATAAATATTTTTTTAAAAAGAAAACAGGCATGAGTGACTGAAACGGCAGCCTTAGGTAGCTGGGAAGGAAGCAGCCAGAGTGGGTGATATATTGGGAGAAGATACAGGGGCCAAGGGCTGGGGGACTAGGATGAGATCAGAGAGCTGTGCCTCCCCAACCCCTGGAAGTCTTCCACACACGGCCCAGAGCCAAGGCCGCCCCAGCTTCTCTCTTCTCTGACCCCATAACTCTTCTGGCCCCATCCCATCTAGTTCGCTCCCAGGACCCTGGACAGCGGCGGGTGCTGGACCGGGCGGCCCGGCAACGCCGCATCAACAGGCAGCTCGAGGCCTTGGAGAATGACAACTTCCAGGACGACCCCCACGCAGGGCTCCCCCAGCTCGGCAAGCGGCTGCCTCAGTTTGATGATGATGCAGACACTGGTGAGTCGGGTGGAGGAGGAAGCGGGGGCCAGGTGCCAGGAGACAAGGCTGCAGGAGGAGGGAAGAGCCTGCCCTGGTCAGGGTTTGTAAGGACATCAGGCTGGGGGATGGGTGATCCAGGAGCTCCTCTGGCTCCTTTGAGCCAGCTGCTCTCCCTTTCTGTGCTTCAGTTTCCTTTCCTGTATGTATCAATAGAATGAAGAAGCGGGAGCCGATGAGCTCTGAGATCCCTTGAGCTCGGACACAAAGCTCTAGATATAGGGAGAGTGGAGATGGAGGAAGGCTTGGCTTGGAGAAGTGGGGGGCAGGGAAGGGTGGTAGAGAGAGGCCGGCTTAGAACCCAGGTGGGCACCTGGGCAATGAATGGACATGGGGGATCGGAACGGTGAAGCAAAGAACCAGTGTCTTCCTTGGCACGTGCCAAGTAACTCATTGCTCTTGACCTCTAGGAAAGAAAAAGAAGAAAACTCGAGGTGATCATTTTAAACTTCGCTTCCGAAAAAACTTTCAGGCCTTGCTGGAGGAGCAGGTGAGAGGAGCTGGCTGGGGAGGACCCCACAGGGCAGGGATGCACCTGCAGACATCCTTGGCCCCGGCAGGTGTTCCTGCAAGGGGACAGAGGGGTCACAGGGCCAGCCCCCTTGTCTCTGCAGAACCTGAGTGTGGCTGAGGGCCCCAACTACCTGACGGCCTGTGCAGGACCCCCATCCCGGCCCCAGCGCCCCTTCTGTGCTGTCTGTGGCTTCCCCTCCCCCTACACCTGTGTCAGCTGCGGCGCCCGGTACTGTACTGTGCGCTGCCTGGGCACCCACCAGGAGACCAGGTGAGAGGGGCCTCCCCCGGGTCCACACCCTCCCCCTCCTCCCCCCACAGCCTCCTGGACCCTCTGCTCATCCTGGGCCTCCTCTGCCTTGCAGGTGCCTGAAGTGGACTGTATGACCCTAGGCGTCCGCAGAGAGGAAGGCCTTGCATCACCTGGCCTCGGAGAGGGCATCACCGAAAGGAAAGGCGCTCCCCCTGGACCAAGAGAGGAGCCCAACGAAGCTCGTGTCCTGTCCTCCAGGGAAGACCAGTCTTGCTCCCAGGGACTGTGGCAGGGCAGTGGGCCGAGCCCTCAGAGCGCTGTTGTAATAAAAGGTCTTGTGCGAGGAGGAGCCTGCCTGTGTGGTCCTGTGGGGTTTTGGGGGTGAGGCTGATGGGTCTCCTGTCTCTCGAACTCACTGCTCTGTGTCTTTTCCTACTCCCGCTGTCTGCCCCTCATGGTCCCTGACCGTGAAAGATTTTGTCCCATTCTCCTGCCACCCCCAGGTCTTTGCATTTCTTGGCTGCTTCTTTCTTTTCTTTATATGTATAAATTTATTTATTTATTTATTTATGGCCGCGTTGGGTCTTCATTGCTGTGCACCGGCTTTCTCTAGTTGCAGTGAGCAGGGGTTATTCTTCGTTGCGGTGGCTTCTCTTATTGCAGAGCACGGGCTCTAGAGCGCAGGCTCAGTAGTTGTGGCGCACGGGCTTAGTTGCTCTGCAGCATGTGGGATCTTCCCGGACCAGGGATTGAACCTGTGTCCCCTGCATTGGCAGGCGGACTCTCAACCACTGCGCCACCAGGGAAGCCCCTTGGCTGCTTTATGTCACTATTTGGGTTATTGATTTAGTTGTTTTTTTTTTTTTTTTTAATTTGTTTCTATAGTTCCTCCGGGTATCTTTTGAGTACCGCTGGCTCCCAGGACTGGTTATGGGGAAGTGGAGTGAGGGGAGGGGTGGGGATGGGGGTATAGAAGGCGCCACAGAAGGCACCAGCACTGTCTTTGTCCTCTGGTTCTTAACCAGATGGGAGAGACTGGGACCTCTTTCTTGGTGCTGCCTGTCTGAGGCAGCACTTGTCCTTAGGAAGCCCCTCTTACCAGGGGCTGTGGTGTGTGAAATTATTAGCAGCAGAGAGAACCCAGAAGTTTCTGGGAAGCGTCAGGAAGTTCACGGTATAGAGGCCCCTGTTCTCGGTGGCCCTGGGTGCTGTAACTTCTGTGCTATTAGAGCTTCTTACACCCACACCTTCTCTAAGTGGATTGCAAGCTGTGAGCTCTTAAGTGCCTTGGAGTTGCTGTCTTAAGGCCCCGTACCCTGTTGCAACATAGCCAACCAGGTGCTTAGGAAATATTTGTTGCACAAATTACTTCAGTAAGATATTAATGAGATCCAGCCAAGTTGGCGTTAAGGAACGTCTTAGGCTCTTCTCCCCACTACTGGGGACTTCCTTGGGGTTGGCCCAAATATTCCCAGTGTCTTCCTGAGGAGCTTCCTGCCCTTCCTCTGGAGACTTGGTTGGGCAAGTGGTGTTGGTGACATCTTCGTGTTCAGTGGTGGTGAGGACAGGGTTTAGAGACAGTCCTCAGTGTGGTGGTTTTGAAAAATGGCTGTAAAATTTTTTACTATCCTTTCATCAAAAGGTGGTGCTTGGTCCCCTTCCCCTGGGATCTGGGCAGGCTTATGAGTGCTTGGACCAGTAGAAAGTGGTAGAAGAGTGATCACATGACACTCAAGGCAAGGTGGTAGAAGGCAGTGCAGCTTCTGCCTTGTCCCCAGGACACTTGCTTTGGGAGCCTTCAGCTACCATGTAAGAAACACAACCATCCTGAAGCTGCCATGCTGTGAGGAAGCCCAGCTACACCCAGAGGCCACGTGCAGGTCCTCCCATTGACGGGTCCGGCTGAGCCAAGCCTTCAAGCCATCCCAGCCCAGGCTTCCATCATAGGAGTGAAGATGCTTCCTGATGATTCCAACCCCCAGACATCAAGTTACCCTCAACCATTTGAGTCTTCCTAGCCGTGTCCTCAACATCATGGAGCAGACACTGGCTGTCTCTGCTGTGTCCTGTCTAAATTCCTGACTTGCAGAATCTCTGTGTATAATAAAATGGTTTATGCCTTGGAGCCTTGAGATGGTTGGTTATACAGCAATAGTAACTGGGACATCAGGAATTCAGTCTGCTGGCTGCAAACTCTTGGCCTAGATTAATTATCTTGCTCTCAAGAAGGGAAACTTTCCTAGATCCTAACCTTTCTATTTTTCTCTCCACCGAGAAGTATCGTCAAGAAAGTAAATAGAATTCCCTGGTGGTCCCATGGTTAGGACTCGGTGCTTTTGCTGCCGGGGCCCTGGGTTCGATCCCTGGTTGGGGAACTAAGATCCCACAAGCCACAGGCATGGCCAAAAAAAAAAAAGGCCATTTCTGGGCTGAGAAACACCTTCTGTGCTGCACTGTGATCACCTGCATCGGAATTCCTGTCAGATTTCCACTGAGTCAGCACAATCTCTTTGGATTATTTCCTAAATTTACTGACTTTGTTTCCTATTTTGTTGCTATAAAAAGAATCACAGAGGTTCTGCTTGCTGTAAGATTTGTCTACTCAGTGACACACTCAGTCTTCCCCCACTGACCTTGATAGGACAGAGCCAGACCCCAGGGGCTCCTGATGCTCTGATGCTGATTGGGTCCCCAAGTCATTCATTGAACTTCTCTAGGAAAGATCTCCAGAACCCCATTTGAAACCTTAACTCCTCAAGGGAAACCTTGAGCAATTTTTGCCAGCTCCTGTGTACTAGTGGAGACTTGGTCCCCACCTTGGGAAACACCTTGGTCTTTGGGGAATCTACACTATGCCAAAGCTTCTAGAGGCTAGAAGCTTCTAGATCCAGTGTCATGTGGTAGGGCAGCACAGACTCTTCCTGGGCCCGCAGGGGCAGAAGAGGTTAATGCTAGGATCTGGAAGGCTGAAGACTGGGGCGCTCCCACCTAAAGACCTCAATGAGCTTTAAATTTAATTGACAAGGATTAGGGACTTCCCTGGTGGTGCGGTGGTTAAGACTCTGCACTCCCAACGCAGGGGGCCTGGGTTCAGTCCCTGGTTAGGGAACTAGATCCCACATGCATGCCACAACTAGGAGTTTGCATGCCACAACTAAGGAGCCCATGTGCCGCAACTAAGGAGCCCATGTGCTGCAACTAAGGAGCCCATGAGCTGCAACTAAAGAGACCACTTGCCGCAACTAAGACCTGGCACAACTAACTAACTAACTAACTAAAATATTATTAATAATAATAATTGACATGGATTAGTTTGGAGAGCCAGGGATTCTGGGAAACAGGCCATTTGGGTCTTCAGTCTCAGACCTTGGGCCCACTACTTACTAATTACTGTACTACCAATTATTACTAGCTTGGACAGGTCACTTTGCCTCTTTGACTCTGTTACAGCCACCTCCCAGAAATTGTGAGGATTAAATGAGACCGTACCAAGCCCAGTGCCTGGCGTCTGGTAAGTACTCAGCTGTTGACATCATTGCCCAAGACCTAAAGCAGTTTGTTGCTGAGTTTCTCATAGCTAGTTCCTCAAAAACTGGAAGATTCCTGGAGTAGCCTTAGCACCTTGCCTATTACATGGTAACTAGCTGTCTGCATTTCTGTTTGCTCCCAGCCTGTGAGTTCTCTGAGGGCAGGGCCCCGGTCTTGCTGCTGTAGCTTCTAGCAAAGAAGAAAATAGTGTTGAAAACGGTACATGTGTCTATGAGTCTGTTTCTGTTTTGTAGATAGTTCATTTGTGCCTTATTTTATTGTGGTTTTCTTTGTTTGTTTTTTGTGGTTTTTTTGCGGTACGCGGGCCTCTCACTGCTGTGGCCTCTCCCGCTGCGGAGCACAGGCTCCGGACGCGCAGGCTCAGTGGCCATGGCTCACGGGCCCAGCCACTCCGCGGCATGTGGGATCTTCCCGGACCGGGGCACGAACCCATGTCCCCTGCATCGGCAGGCGGACTCTCAACCACTGCTCCACCAGGGAAGCCCTGGAAGTTATTATTTTTTAAAATAAATTTATTTATTTATTTATTTTTGGCTGAGTTGGGTCTTTGTTGCTGCGCACGGGCTTTCTCTAGTTGTGGCGAGTGGGGGCTACTCTTCATTGTGGTGCGCGGGCTTCTCATTGCGGTGGCTTCTCTTGTTGTGGAGCACGGGCTCTAGGCACGCGGGCTTCAGTAGTTGTGGCTCGTGGGCTGTAGAGCGCAGGCTTAGTAGTTGTGGCGCACAGGCTTAGCTGCTCCGCGGCATGTGGGATCTTCCCGGACCGTGGCTTGAACCCGTGTCCCCTGCATTAGCAGGCGGATTCTTAACTGCGTCACCAGGGAAGTCCCTCTGGAAGTTATTGAACCGTCCTCAGAAAACTATACTTGCACCAGGCCTGGTTGATTTGACACAGTTTCAAAGGGCTTGTCAGTTTCTGATATCCACTCTCAGGCCCAGGTAAAGAAACTCTGCTCTAGACCAACTGTCTCCTTGTACAGCTGTGAGAAAGGTCTGGCCAGAGGGTATCTCTGCTATTCCGGTTCCTAGAGCTGGATATTCCTTATCTGCTCCTTGATGGCCCTTATCGGTAGTTGTGACAGTGCCACAGTCTAGAAATCACCTGCCACTCCTCGCCTCTTCTGCTGGATGGGACAGTCCAAAGGCGATGGAGATGAGAACAGGTGACAGCCTGGGGTCCAGGAACTGAGGCGGCACCCAGGGTCCCTTGCTGGGCCAGCTGCCTCATGACACCTTCAACCCCTGAACAGTTCGCAATACAAATTTATTTATGCAAGTATTTATACAGACCACAAACACTCGGGGACGCCTCCGCCCCCTTAACGGCCCAGAACCCAGACTCAGAAGGTTAAGAGGGGTCCAGCCTCAGGGGCCAGAGGTGAGTTCTCAGGAAGCTTGTTCTTGGCCTGAGAGGATCCAGGGGGCCAGACGAAAGAGGCGTGACCCGGGCGGAGCTCCAACAGGGAAGGCGGAGCCTGAGGTCAGAGCTGGGCGCGGCTTCCGGGCACGGGGCGGAGCCTGAAGCGTGGCTTGGCCCTGAGCTTGTTACCGCGAGCAGGGTCCTGCGCCTGCAGCCCCGGGTTTACGGGGACCCCTCTCCACTGGGGGCAGTGGGAAGGGAATAGGGTCCACAGGCCAGGCCACCTACACGTAAGCGTTTTTCCCGTACTTGCCAAAGCTGCTGTCGCCTTCTTCATCCGAGGCCGAGGTGGGCAGGCGGGCAGCGAGGCTTTTGGCGGGCATTGCCGGGGCCTTGTACGGAAGCCGGATGCTGGCAGGGGAGAGAACCCGGGTCAGAGGGAGATGCAGCCCTCGCCCCGCGCCCCGCCCCTCGCGGCACGCCCTCCCTTACCTGACGCCTTGGTCCTGGTTCCGAGAGCCGCAGCAGTTGGAGAAGAGGCAGATGCCACCCAGGATGGCGAGCAGGGAGGCGCTCCAGCCCAGGTAGAGGGCGGGGCCCAGCTCGTACCTGGGGACAAGGACGATGAGCAGGTGGTGCTAGCTCAGGGTGGGGCAGAGGCCCACCCACTACCCCCGTGGGTGGGGCTCCCACACTCACTTGGTTCCGGGGTACAAGGGGTCGAAAAAGTCCCGGGTGATGTGGAAGGCGTACCAGGAGATGGTCACAATCCCACAGACACCTGGGGGAGAGAGAGGAGAACCGCACTAGGCCCTGTGGAGGAAGGGCGGCCCGGAGAGCAGGACGTGGGCCTCAAGTCCAAGAGCAAGTTTCACTGGATCCCTTTCGTTTCCCCTCTCCAGCTCATGACTCTTCCGTTTCCTATGTTTCCTACGTCAACTGCAGGCTGCTCGATCCAGCCCCCAGGACCCTACCGCAGCCCACCTCTCCTGTGGTCTCCACTCTGCTCCTCAGCCCCTCTTCCCCCTGTTTATCCCCGATCTGCCCTGGCATTCCTACCTCTAGCGCCTGGACCACAGTTTCCTCGCTGGGAATCTGCTCATCCAAGTCCTCCCCATCCTCAAAAGCCCAAGCAGTCTTCCCCATCAGCCCTGCCTGCCCTGACCCCCCTTTCCTTGGCCTCCTAGAGCCCTCAGCGCTGTGCCAGGTCTTCACCGCTCGGTGCATGAAGGCCTGAAGCCAGCCGGGCCCCCGGACAATAGGTCCAGCCTGGCCGCCCCCTGGGGCTTGTCTTCCAGCAAGCCACCTGGCCTTTCTGAGCCTGTTTCCACATCTGGAGAACAGGACAAGACCTGCCCTGCCTCACAGGCTTGTTGTGAGCTGATGTGTGCAGAAATGTTTTGCAAATTGAAAAGGGATGGTGACTCACATGGTACTGTTATTGTGTACAGCGTGTGTGTGTGTGTGTGTGTGTGTGTGTGTGTGTGTGTGCGCGCGCGCGCACGCATGTCCTAACTCTGGTCTTCCCATCCAGGCTGTAAGCTCTGGAGGGCAGAAACTCTCACCTTTGGAGTCCCTCCCACTGCCTGGCTCCTAGTGCGGGCTCAAGAAACATTGCTGATGGACTGATTTGTAACCAAGGGATCTGGTGAGTATGGGTGAGAGTGGGGTGAGCTGGGAGAGAGGGCAGGTGTCAATGCAAAGGGGAAGGTGAGGCAACCCTGCAGTCTGGGCCACGGGCCACCCCACCCCCACCACGGCACAGCGTCCCCCCATCACTTGCCCCCAATTACCAGCCAGTATGTTTAGGGCCCCTGCGGTGGCCGCCAGCTTGGTTTTCCTGGAGGGCTCCAAATCCCCAATGTTCGTGCAGCGCAGCCCCACCATGCCTAGGAAGAGGCCCAGGAAGCCCAGGAAGATGGCGGTGATCATGAGCGCGCGGCAGGCCTGGATGTACCCTAGGGAGGTGGGACACAGCCATGGGTCCCGGAGCCGGCCCCTTCCCCTCCATCTGCTCTCCCGGCTACGACAGGCAGCCCCTTATACAATCTGCTCAGGCCTCAGTCCCTAAAAGCCCTCAAGTCCTCTCCCTGTCCTTCAGGCCCCATCCAGACTAAGGGGTCAGGCCGAGGGGTCACACGCCCCTCCATCCCAGGAGCTCACCTCAGTGCCAACGAGGCTCAGCGCCGCCTGACCCTCCCGCCTGCGCAGGCGCACTTCGCCTCTACCTCCATTACAGGGCTTCTCCTTGGCGCCACTGACACTTTGGCCGGATAATGCTTTGTTCTGGGGGCATTCTCTGCATTGTAGGACGTTTAGCAGCATCCTTGGCCTCTGCCCACTAGGCACCAGTAGCAATCCCCCCAAACAGGACAATCAAAATGTTTAGACATCGTCAAAAAATCACCCCTGGTTGAGAACCGCCGTGCTCTGCTGGGTATTACAGACACTGCACCCAAGCACCCCCTCCCTCTCCCCACATCTACTAGGTCCCATTTAGTGCCCAGCGCAGTGCCCGACATCCTGAACTGAGCCTCTTCCTGGAGTGACCGATAGGGGGCAGCAGTGACCTATGGGTCACTGGGTAAAGGGCAGTTTCTTATCTGGAACGTGGGATACCTGGGCCTAGGACCAATCCAGGTCAGTCTAGCGCACATGCTTTCAGTGCCTGTTTCCCCTTTCTCAAACTCCAAGAAAAAGGCTGCTCCCTTTCTGGCCCCCCCTTCCTCCTTCTCTGTCTTTGATAGTTGCCAAGCACTCCCAAGGACCTTGCACCCCTTTACCGGGTGGGGCAGTGCCACCTGTGTTGAAGGGGAAAGGCTGGGTCCCTGCCAGGAGGATGTGAAGCGGCCCAGAGTTGGGGAGCAGGGAAGAGCGACAGAGTTCTCTGGGAGCATTTTCTTATTCCCAGCCGCTCCTTCCGGAGTTCCCACCTTCTCCCCATCCATCCAGCCAGCCATCCCCACCTGGGGCAGACCAGCTCCGGATCCTCAGGTAGCTCTCGTAGACAAAGAGAGATTATTGAAGGGCCCATAAGAGCATGGGCTGGGTGGCTGCGAGGTGAATAATTGATAGGAACCTTCCCAGGACCAGAACCAGCCTGGGAAGGAAGTATCAGCGGGCTCGTGATACACACGAGTCTGGATTCCAGCCCCCCTACCACCTGTGTGGCTCTGGGCAGGACACCTTGCAGTCTTCCAGTTTCTGGAAGATGAGGTTACTAACACTGCCAACAGCGGGGCTGTTATCAGCACTGAAATGGCGCATGTGAAGCGTGCGGCACAATGCCTGGAACCTCAGCCTGGGCAGCTGCGCTCTCTGCCCTCCCGCTCAGCACACCCTCGCACCCCTGTCTTTCATTGTCTTTCGTGCACACTCACGAGAGGTTTCAAGCAGCAGCCCAAGTTGGGGCCCCTCCTTACACCATGGTGTGGTTGAGGGGTAAGTCAGGGGGTGGCCAGGGCTGCTGAGTGGCTGCCGCCAATGTCTGTTCTGGCCACCCAGCGTTCTGGGTGTCTGGCCCAGACTGTACTCAACTTTTACAGAGGGCTTTTTTCCGGGGGGGGGGGCGGGCATCCTGGATGGGATGAGAGCATGAAGCCCCTGTAGCTGCCTCAGGAGATTCTGGTAATAGTGGGGGCACGAGAGACCCACCTGGACTCCCTAACAGCTCAGAGCACCTTTGACATACACGGGGGCAATTTCGTGGCATGCTGACCTCGGCTCTTTCCCCTACCACCTGGCCCCTGCAGCAAGGGGCCTGGAAAAGCATGACGCCTCGTGAGCACCCAGTGAGGGCACGGGAGCTGCACTGCACAGGGCTTCTTGTCATCCCCTCTTGGCCTGGCGAGGGGCCGACTGAAGGACTCCTGGGGGACAATGCGGGTGCTACTCATAGGTGAGCAGGGAGCAGGACGATGCTTCAGCCACCACGGAGGAACTTTCTGGGTCAAAAGAGCTGTAGGCTCCAGCCCGCCAAGAAGCTCAAAAAAGTACGTTGACCCAAGAACCCCAAGCACATATACACACACACCCCTGCTTACAGTGGACACTGAGATGTGCAAGAGGACTCCCTTTAAAACAGTCCTTTAGAACTCACCATGGAGGTGAGACCAATGCTCCAGTGGAAGCCTGGCGAAGCTACGGAGACTTTTAAGTATCTCACCCCCCAAGAATCCAAGATGAGGTTTCCTCTTCACCCCACGAGCCCCAGCACTCCCACCCTGAAACTGAAATGCTGAATTTGATTGAGCGAATATAGATGCTCACATCACATTAACATTTTGCGCATTTTATCGCATATAATCCTCACGACCACCCGGTGAACCAGTGCCATTATGACCGTAATCTTACAGATGGGTCAAATGCAGCTCATTTTGTCACCTGCCCGGGGCACAGAGCTAGTCAAAGGCAGGTGCTGAAGCCGGCACTCTGGCCCCAGTGCCTGCACTTGTAGCCACAAAGACAGGGTCAAGTCAGAGCAGGGGGCCACGTGTGGTGAGGCCTCCACCGCAGTTCCAGAGGGCTGCCCCCGGCACTCCCGGCTTCAGGAACTCAGGTCTCCCAGCTGGATTGGGCCTCCCGTATCTGTATGGCGCCCAAGGTCAGACCGCAGGCAGCACCCACCCTTGCCGGGGTCTCTCCAACCTCCCGCCTCCCTCTGCTCCCCTCAGCTCTCCCCACCCCGTACCAGAGAGGGCCAGCATGGACGGAAACTCCCAGCAGTTGTAGACTCCAAGGGAGTCGGTGGCACAGCTGTACCAGAGGTTCTCGAAGATGGTGCTGGTGGTGATGACGTTCCCGTGCACGGTGGACACTCGCCAGCTGCTGTGTGTCAGGGTCACCCCTAGCATCAGCAGCCCCAGGGCTGCGATGAAGAAGCCGAAGATCTCCACAGCCACCGACATGGTGGGACACAGGCCCCGGGAGGAGCCTGGGGCCCCAGAGAAGGGGAGGGGCTGAGCCCCAGGGGAACTTGAAGGGGCTTTGGCTAAGGACGGCGGTTAAGGCAGGCTGGGGAGAGAGAGGGAGGCAGCCTGCAGCCTCTGCCTCTTCCTTGGCCCAGGTCTGTCTCTGGTTGGTCTCTTCCCTCTCTCTGGGTCTCTCCGCTTCCCTGCAGGTCGGTCAGAGGAGTGAGACAAGAGTGCACGGCAGCTGTTGAAGAGGAGATGGACGGAATAAACGAAACGGGCCAAAAGTCCACCCCTCCCCCACGTCTCTGGGCTGCCCTGGGCTCCCCGCCCCACGAGGGTGTGGGGAGAGGACTTACCGGGGAGGGACTAATGGATGCCGCCAAGGAAGGGTTCCCACGGGAGGCACTGGGAGCCGAGGGGAAGCATCCGCCTCTGACTCAGCTTTCATCGGGGGCCAGAGAATGGAGTAAGAGGGACAAGAGACAGAGACGGAGACTGACCACAGGCAGGTCCCCTGCACCTTTCAGTGGGGAAGGGCCAAGGGAGCGGAGCCACCCTCTCTGAATGTTGGTGAGAACAATTCAGGAAACTCAAAGAGCTAGGGCTTGAGGCGTTGAGTCTCCAAGGAAGATGAAGGTCGAAAAGGGGATGGGGAATCTGGGAGAAACCCATGGCTCTGGAATCCAACCAACCTGGATTCAAACCAGGTCCATCATTTACCAAAGGGATGTGGGCATGAAGTTTGAGCCCCTTGAGCTTGTTTCCGATTCTGTGAACTAGAACTACTACTTCTCACTTCACAAGAATCGTGACTACAGATCAAAGCTCCCCGCAAGTATGAATCGCTCGATACTCGACACTTGGTGAATGCCCTGGGTCTGGGCGCCCAAGGGCCAGGGTGAGGCCAAAGGAGGTTGCTTTCCCCCAAACTTCAACTTCCTGAACTTGAAGTTCCCCCCTTGTCGGGATGATCTTTGACTCTCGGCAAGAAGCTGGATCTTGCTGCTAAGGGGCCTCAAGGGGGATAAATCACAAGCCCGGGACGTGATCCTCTGATAAACTAAAAAGCAAAGAGTTATCAGAACTGTCACCAGCTCTATTAATTATGAGAGATTAGAAACCTCTGGGTCCCCACCCCAAACCGAGGCTGAGCACCTGGCCCGGCACAGACGGTCTCAGTTCCTGCCCCAAGGCCACGGCTGGGGCAGCTCTGGTTCTCTTCTGGCAAGTGAGGCTGGGGCTCAGTCCAAGGGGCCCGTCCTACACCCAGGCGGTCACATGGGCATCACTGCGCTGAGGTGTAGTCCCCCATCCCCTCCTCCCCGTGTCAGGCTCCTCTGTGCTCCCCCGGGCGCCTCCGCCCCAATCCCCCCCAAGCTGGGCTGAGGAACGAGAAGTATGCAGTGAAGCAACGCAGTGAGGCAAGGCAGGCCCGTGCTGAGCCTGGCACCGGCCGGGTGTTGGGCAAAGCAGGCTGTGTGGGGACTGGGTCCCGACCTTCCTTCTGCAACTGGGATGTCCTGGGTTCCTGACCTCTCCCAAGACCTCTGCCGACTCCACGCCAAATGCCCATTTCCTTCCCCCAACCAGTGGCCCCTCTCCTCTAAGGAGTGGGATTGGGGGGAGGAAGGGGAGGGCGCAGGAAGACAAAGGGAGGGAAGGGTGGAGGTTTTGGAGGAAACTGAGTGGGGGCCCCCCTGGTGTGGAAAACTCCACACGCTGAGAGGCAGCTGAGTGGGTCAGAGGCGATGGTGTCCCTTCAGCTCTGCCCTTTCCGCCTCTGGTCACTGCTTTTTCTCAGGATTCTACATCCGGGCAAAGGGCACGCCCCTATGCTGCCTGCCACTGCTCAAGGACGTGGCTGGGCTGGGCTGGGCGGGGTGGGGGCGGGGAGAGGAAGCGTGTAGGGGCTGGGCAGCTCAGCGGACAAAGGAGAACCCCACACCAGCCTGGGGGGCAGGAGTAGGAGGGCACAGAGAGGGAAGGCCCATGCATGACCCCCACCCCTGGGCCCAACAGAACCTGCCCCTTCCTCAACACAGACACAGAGGTTCCCAAGCCAAAGCCCAATTTTATTTACACTCATCCCAAAACACATGATTTGGGGCTAGGGGACAGGTCCCAGGGGAGAGGAGGTTGAAGGTCACAGAGGACAGTGACAGGTGCAGAAGAAGAAAGGGATGGTGAGGATGGGTGGGCCTCTCTTCCAGTGTCCTCCATGGGCTCCACGTGTCTGTCCCCAGGCAGAGGCAGAGACGCCATCTCGTTCAGGATTTGGACTTGGATACAGCAAGTCCGATGAGTCCAGCCAGTCCCGCCACGCCCAGAGCCATGCCTCCAACAATGGCCATGCCCACTAGACCATCTGGGGAGAGGAAAAGGGAGACCGTCACGAGTCCAAAAACCTAGTCCCCGCAGGGACCTCGGCCACCATCTTGCTGCCCGCCGCTCCTCAACAGAGGATGTGCCTCTGTATCTGGAGTCATGGGGTAAGGGACCCCTGAGGGATGGAGAAAGAAGGGGGTTTGGAGAGGAACTGCTTGGAAGGCACCATCTGAAGAGAGACCAGAGGGCCCAGGCACGAGGGAAGGAGGAGGACTTAACAGTTGAGAGGCACCTGGGGATGCTGGGGGCCAGGGAGACACGAGGGTGGGGAGTGGACAGAGACGGAGGGAGAAGGGCAGAGAGGACGGCCTTCACCTTTCTTCATGGCCTTGTCGATGAGCTGTTCCAGTTCCTTGGCCTGGTTGTTCTGCGGCTCTGTCTGCAGCAGCCCTCGCACGTACTTTAGGGCTTTTTCATATTCCTACACTCAAGGAGAATGACACACCCCCCTCAGAATTCTATCCCTCCTCCTACCCATCAGAAGGGCCTTCCCTCCGCTGGCCCCAGGGCTCTTCCCTCTACCTCCACCCCCTCCCTCCCTCCAGCCCCACCCAGTGGAATAGAGTCCACAAACCACCCCAACTGTGTGGGGTTGATAAGCCAAGGGAGATAACAGCCCAAGGCTTGGGGCTGCACCCCACTGCTGACGTCACACTGCTCCCCACACCCTCGGCACCGGATCCTCTGTCTCTCACCTTCCCTCAGCATCCTGCTATCACCCTGCACCTCTGTGACGTGGGAGAGAGAGACGAGAGGGAGCTCGGCCACCCAGGCGGGGTGGAAGGGCTGAAGGAGCTCTCCGCCTTACCTTGAGCCGGTAGTTGCCCACAGCCAGGTAGAAGACATAATCCCGCTGCTCCTCTTTGCTCCCTTTGGGCAGCAGCTCTAGGGAGGGGGGGAGGGAAGAGGGTAAAAACCCCTTCTCTCCCTTCCTAGTGCCTGTGTCCCAGAGACCCCCTCCACTCCCTGAATACCTATAAGATCCTGGGAGAAAGTCACTGTCCTGAGCCTCCATTTCGGCTCCGGTCACTCCGGGCTTCCCAGCCAGAGCTCTGGGGCAGCATGAACCCCAGCTGCCCCAATGCCCCAGTATCCACACCCCGGTATCAACACTACGGTCAACTTTGGTTCATCCAAGTGAACTGAAAGGAAATCAAGGCACCAGAGAAGCCAAAAGGCATCTCTACTCAGCTGTGGCATCTGCTGTGTATTTTAACTGCAGCAGCTTGCTGACCAGAATTGTGTTCAAAATCAGTTTGCGCTCCTTCCCCCTTTAAAAAAACAGCTCCAAACTCACCTTCAGTCACCCCTCCCTGAAAGACCCCACCTGACTCTTAGTTCAGTGACTTCCCAGAGGCTCATGTGTTCAGTTGTACTCTGCATTAGAATTTGCTGCTAAGTGGTTTTGCAGGTGTTTACACATCTTCCCAAGTGTCTGTACTGTCTCCTCAACTAGACTGGCAATGTTTAGAGACCAATTCTACAGCTGTGCCCTGCTGTAGAGGAAACCTGAGAAATAGACAAATGGAGGCGGAGATGATTTGCATTAAGGAAGAGTCTTACTTTTATGGATTTGCAACAGGCATCCTTGGCTAGTACAGTGCTTGCTTATACACCATTACTTGACCAAGAGAAAGGGGGTACAGAGAAATTTAAAGGTCAAGTATTGTGGCCTCTGAAAAATGGTGACCCATCCAAAACCAGCAGCAAATAGGATTCTGATCATAAAAGCACCATGTGCTCACAGGTTTTGGGAACCGTCTTCTGTACTTCTTCCACACCCACCCCCCCCACAAAAGGTTTTCAACAAAAGCTGCTAAATAAGCAACACGGTGGGGGTGGGGGGCAAAGAGCATGGGACTGGGACACACAAGCAGGAGCTTCTAGTCCCAATTCAGCCATAAATCAACCAGCTGTGTGACCCGAGACAAGTCACTTTCCTTACGTCTAGACTACCAGATCACCAAAGTCCAGTGGGGACTGACATGCTATGACTCTGTCTGGCAAAACCATCATCGATGAGCTGGCAAGCCAAAAGTACAGTGGAAGTCAGGCTAAGTATAGCCCTTATTTTACAGTGCGTTTACTGGTAAATAACTGTGAGGTGACTGCACTGTGAGGTCCCATGCTGAAAAAGGATCCCCGAACTTGAGATGGAGGGAGTGAGCCAGGCCAACAGTGGTTGAGGACGATGGCAGTTGGGAAGGGGAGAGCTGGGGAGCCAGCCTAGCACCTCACCCTCCAGCAGAGCAAGGCCTTTACGGATGTCATCGTTGTATTTGCTTCGCACCAGGCACCAGGCATATTCAAACTGCGTGCTCTTGGACACTGAGCCTGCTGCCTTCTCAGACTGAAATTTCTTTTCAAACTTCTGCCATAGGAGAGGAGAGGAGTCATTTAGAGGTGAAGGGAGCAAGCCACACTGTAGCAGGACCTGGGTGTCCCTTTCCCCGTTACTCTGCATCTTCCCCTCTGCCACATTTCCCTTGCGGGTCTTGGGGTCTGGTACCCCAGGTTCTGCCATCTCCATCTCTGGGACCCAGGCATTCTGGTTCTTAGTGGCGGGCTGTCTTGGCCCCCTTCTGCTTCCCTCCCCCTAGTGGTACCGACTGGAGATGCCACCTGCTGGCGGCTCCAGGCACCGCTCCCGGAGCAGCTGACCCCGAAAGGCTGAACAGTAAACACGCTGTCAGAACTGCTCAACAACAGCCCACGCAGTCCCTCGTCGGAGACTGCTTCTCCCATCCCCACCCTGCCGATCTGGACCCTTTCTTATCTGAAAAACGGGAATAAAAATAGTGCCTACCTCCTACCAGAGCTACAAAGATTGAGATCTCCCCTGAAAGGTCATTAGCACCGTGCCGGACTGTGACTAATATATGAAAGTTTAAGGTGGTCATTGTGTTCCCCCTGCCACTTTAGGAGCACTGAAAATCGGGTGCCCGCACCCTGACCTCCTAGCTCCTGCATGCACTCAGCACCCGTCAAACTCCAGGCCCCCAGGCTGAGGCGTGGTGGCGCAGGAAACTACATCTCCCATTAGCCTTCGGGGCAAACTGGAACCTCTGGGCAGGAGCCGGACGCTGCAGGGGCTGCCGGGAGCCGTAGTTCGACTTCCCTAGGCAAAGCTGATGCTGGGAAGAGGGTTTGGCCCCTACCCGGGCTCTCCTCAGGGCCCGCCCTTCCGAATCTTCCTTTTCCCTCCCTTAGGGCCGGGCCTCACCAGTAGGTCCTCCACAGACACCAACTCGTTCAGCACGGCCTCCATGGCCGCCGGCCCCGCAATGCTCACAACTCAGACGCTACTGTGCCACCTTCTCCATGGCCCACTGACCGGGGCGGAGAGTTACTTCCGGCGCCCGGCGGAAGCGGGATCGCCCTCCGCTGCGCAGAGCCAATCGCTTCACGTAGCCGCCGCGAGCCCGCCCCCACCCCGTCCCCCGCGCCGCCGCCGCGGAGCACCGGGGATCACTGATGCGCATGCTCCAACAGGTCCTTCTCGTTCGCCCACGGGTCGCAGGCCGCACCCGGTGCCGGACCTGTCTTCAAGCCCGTCTTCCCGGGTACCCTGCGTGTGCCTCCGTGTATGGAGGCTGCCTCACTAAACTCTGAGACTATGTCTTGGTGGTTAGCCCCCAGACTGAAAACAGCGAAAAGAGAAGGTGGGGAACTGGGCATGAATCCCATAATTTTAGGAACCAGTATAACCCTCCCTCGCTCCCCCGCGCCCCAGTTCTCCCCTCCCAGATATCTAGGACCCTAGAGGCTACGTGATTTTTCAGTGCCTGCAAGAAAATCATAACTAGTACCAGGGTTTCCAGGGCCCCGGCTGACTCTTATAATGCAAGAGGAAAGAGAACAGATATGTTAACTATACACCCAGGACTGGAATACATAATAATGGGGGATGCTATCAATGGGAATTTAAAGAAAAGCGGTTGCCACTGCTTGCAGAGAGGGTCCAGTCTTCTAAATATTATTTAATAAAGCATCCTCTGGGTGTACCCAAGGGGGAAAGGCCTGCCATGTGGGGTCATGGACGATAAGGAGCTTGGCAGTGAGAAGCAACAAAGCATGGAAAGGGGAAATGCTGCACGCCACTCTGGCATCTGTGTTCTGTACAGTGATGGGACTGGGTAGGTAGTGATTTTCAAATTTCTTTTTACCTTGACCCACAGTGCTCCAGTACACATGTGAATGTAAGTTCCATGAGAGCAGAGACTGTATCTTGTTTATCTGCATCTCCAGCTCCAAGCACAAGGTAAATGTTCCAGAAATATTCGTTGAATAAACAGGAAGTAAAGCCGACAGTAGTAATGACGGCAGGGCAAGTGCAGGGGATTGTCATCCAAACACCTTTCACATTTGCAAGACCCCTTGATTTTTTTTTTCTTTCCTCATAATAGCCTTGTGAGTTAAGTTGGCAAGTTATTCTTCTCTATTTGGCTTGGACAGTTGAAATTATTGTGATATGAGCTCAGTAAACTTCGAGAGAAACCTCAGTTTAGGGAACTGACTCCATAAGAGTCAAGGAGAAAAATTCACATTCATTCAAAGATGTATTGAGCTGCTACTTTTGGCTGGGCTTTGAGGTAAGCAGAGAGGGTAAAAAGATGTACAGAATACGAAGCAGATGGGTGAAAACAGGACCGAGCACAAAGGGCAGCTACTAGCAAGGCAGGGAATATAAGAAAGCCAAAAGGGCATTATTTCTATCAGGATGTTACTTCCTTCGGGTGGCCTGCTGCCCCTTATCCATGTTTGTATCTGTTGCAGTTCTTGGCACAGGCCTGGCACGTGGCAAGAGCTCCATCAGGGTTTGTTAAATGTATATTTGTGGGGGAAAAGGAATGCCTTACTCACATGGCTCAGTTCTGTGCCAGTGAAGACATCCTAAGTCTGAGTTTGTGTTTCTCTGGTCTAGTTAGCATAGCCATCCACCCTGGATCACAGGGATAAGAAATAGTGCCTGTTAATTTTACATCCAAATTATGTTTCTCCATCTTCTTCAAGCAGCATCCAAATGCAAACCATTGTCATCTCTGCCTTGGGAGACACTGACAGTCAGCTCACTGGTCCCCTGCATTCATTCTTGCCCCGTTACTGTCAGTTTACCACCCAGCAGTCAGAGGGACCTTATAAAAACACAATTCTCAATTTATCTGGAACCCTTTAATGCCTTCTCATTGTCCTTAGAATAAAGGCCAAAATCTTGTAGCGAAGCCTAGAAGGTCCTCTCAAGTCTGCTCTGTGCTTACCTCTCTGCCTCATCTCTCCATCACTGCCTCTCTCTGTTAGGCCTTCTTTGAGTTCTGAAACCCCCAGTGGCCACAGGCCCTCTGCACATGCAGTCCCCTCTATCTGGAACATCTTTCCCCTCTCCCTTTGTTTATATGGCTCATTCATTCATCCATTCATTCATGACTTAATTCATTCAACAAATACTCATTGAGCACCTGCTATGTGCCGGGCACTGTTTAAGTGCTAGGGATCAGTGCCGAATAAAGTTCTTGTTCTCATGGAACTTGCATTTTAGTGGGGAAAACAGAAAAAATACTTGAACAAGTAAATACCTAAAAACACAATAATGGCAGGAGTTGAAAATGCTCTGAAAACAAATAAAGCAGGGGAAAGGGATTGTGAAAGAAGAGGATACTATTGGAGGAGAGCTCAAAGAAGCCCACCCTGGAGAGGTGACACCTGGGCAGAGAACTGAAGGGCGTGAATGAGCCATGCAGGTAAATGGCGGAAGAGCATTCCAAGCAGACAAATAGGCAGGTGCAAAAGCCTTAAGGAAGGAACGCACACGGGTTGTTGAGAAAATGAGGGCAGAGAGGTAGCCAGGGGCAGATCATGTAAGGCCTTGTAGACTCTGGGAAGGAATCTGGATTTAATTTGATGAGTGATGGGAAAACACTGGAGGGTTTTGGGCAACACAGTGAAATGATCCATCATAAAGGGATCCCTCTGGTGGCTGCTGTGGTGGCCCAGGCAAGAGGCAGTGGTGACCTGGTCTACCGCCGCAGCAGTGGGGGAGAAGGGGTTCAGGGTATATGGTCAGAAGGGAGAGTCAGCAGGCTCTGCTGATGGATCGGATGTGTGAGAGGGAGGTAGGGTGACAGATAGGTTTGTGCCCTGAGTGACCTGGTGAGCTCCTACTGACCCTCAGTTCTAAGCGCTAAGGCTCTTCCTTAGGGAAGGCCTTCCCTGGCATCCAGACTAGGTGAGGTCTCCTGTAGAGACGCAGAGCATTACCAGTCCTACATTTCCAGAATATAAAACGATAACCCGCTCCTTCCTTTCTTAGTTTGCCCTGTGTTTTTGTGAGCCACACAAGTATTGGTTTGGGTATGGTAATAACATCTGCCAGGAGCCAGAGACTTTATTCTGCTCTCGTCTCTTCTTTTCCCCCATAAAGGAATGCTCACACATGACCTGTGGTCCAAAATCATACCAGGAAGGTATGAGCTCCATTTGATCCATAAGGAAACAGAGGCTCAAAAAGCTTAAGTCATCTGCCCAAGGTCACAGAGCTAGAAGTGGAGGAGCTGGGATTCAAACCCGAGTCCTGCTTCAGCTTCCGCGATGAAGAGTCAGTTAAAGAATAAATAGAAAGAAAGGATATGACACGTTTGTAAGTACTCTCTAGTTTTTCATCTTTAAAAAATGTAGGTGTAAATTTGTAATTTTTTGGTTTTGCATGGTAGAGGACTTCCCTTAAGCAGTAGATGAATGAGGAAGGAAAAATTCAGATTAATTCAAAACAGGCAAAACAATCCTGATAAACCATTTTTTTAGTAAAATACGGTAGTAAAATTGACAACAAAACCCCCCAAACCACCACCAGTGCTGCTGAGATTGTTGTAAAACTGGTTTCTGCCTCTTGGCAAGCGGCCTGTATTTTTAGTTCACACTATGTGTTAGTTTTTAATTATTGTGTGATGAGCTGATAAATGCCACCCTCCTGTACTAGACTGGAAGCGACAGGAGGGCAGGGTCTGTCTATCTTGCTCATCTTATGCTCCTGGAGCTCAATGCCTAGCGCCAGTAGATACTCAATTTGTAACTGTTGCATAAATGGATATTGTTGTTGCCATGATTAACTTTTTGGAAGAGAATCAGGCAATATATAGTAAGAGCTATAAGATAAAATATTATTTAACTAGTAATCTACTCCTGTGAGGAAAAAATATTCAACAAAAGCCAAAAAAAGAGAAGAAAGAAAGAAAAGACATGAAGATATTCATTCCTTAAAGAAGATGTGGTACATATATACAACGGAATATTACTCAACCATAAAAAGGAACGAAATTGGGTCATTTGTAGTGACGTGGATGGACCTGGAGACTGTCATATAGAGTGAAGTAAGTCAGAAAGAGAAAAATATCGTATATTAACACATATCTGTGGAATCTAGAAAAATGGTACAGATGAACTGGTTTGCAAGGCAGAAATAGAGACACAGATGTAGAGAACAAATGTATGGACACCAAGGGGGGAAAGCGGCGGGGGGATGGGGGTGGTGGTGGGATGAATTGGGAGATTGGGATTGACATGTATACACTAATATGTGTAAAATAGGTAACTAATAAGAACCTGCTGGGCTTCCCTGGTGGCGCAGTGGTTGAGAGTCTGCCTGCCGATGCAGGGGACACGGGTTCGTGCCCCGGTCCGGGAGGATCCCACATGCCGTGGAGCGGCTGGGCCCGTGAGCCATGGCCGCTGAGCCTGCGCGTCCGGAGCCTGTGCTCCGCAACGGGAGAGGCCACAACAGTGAGAGGCCCGCGTACCGCAAAAAAAAAAAAAAAAAAAGCCTGCTGTATAAAAAAGAAAATAAAAAAAAAAAAAAGAGATGAATACCTCTGATCTAGGAATTCCACTGCCAGCTATTCATCAGTGAGAAACTTGCACAGGGGTAAAAAACCCTCAAACTGGAAACAACCCAAATACCTTTTATATGAATTTAAGAATGAATACTTTATGGTATATACACATAGAAATGAATATAGAACACTGAAAATGAATGAAGTACAGACACATTTATCAACATGGTAAATCTAAAAAAATGTAATGCTGAATAAAGAAAATTTATTAAAAAAAAAAGATATTCATTCCTGCATATCTGCGAAGGTAGACAAACCAAAAAAGCACCAAGGAATGGTTTTATTAAATGATGGCGCACCAATATTACGTTACATCAATGTAATAATAAACAGCCTTAAAGTTATAGTCATCTGGATTCTAGGTCTGTGGCCGATAATACTCAAAACAAAACAAAGTATGTACTTCTCAAATTCAGTCCTGTGAGTGGGCAGAAAAGAAACGGACATTTTTTGTTGGTGGAACTAAAACCTAGAAGTGGTACTTGGTGGCGGATTCCCTCCCTTGACTACACCAGAAATTGGAGCTTGTTCTGGACAAGATGCTGGCCTTACAGCATCTTGTCAGTGGTCAGCCCAGGAGAAGTTCTCAGCAAACACCCACTAAACAGGGTTCCACTACTTGTGTTCTTCCAATCTTCAGTGATCTGTCTCTTCTACTTCCCACTTTCATCTACTATTTAATTAGTTAGGAAGTGCTATCAACCGCAAATTGATTTATTCATCCATCCAACCAACATTTGTTAAGGGTCTACTGTGTACCAGGCACCCTTCTAAGTGCCGGGTAAGAGAAATGAACTAAACAGACATAGTCCTTCCCCCATGTAAGTTACATCTTAGTGGAAGAGAAAAGACAGCTAACGAATAAATACATAGGCAGAGGTGATCTCTGCCTCCATTCTGTCGCCATTCTCTAACAGCCTAAACGTGTTTTCCTCCTCCAACCCAGCCTGGCTGCCAGCTGCATTTTAAAGTGCAAATCAGACTTATCGTCTCCTGATTAAAATACCGTCTAGACTACTCAGGACATTGTTTAAATTTCTTATGCATACGAAGCCCTTCAGGATCGCCTCTGCTTACCTCTCCAGCTTCATCTCCAGGCACCCACGCACCCTGCACACGGAGAGTGTTCGTGGGACGGCCACCTTTCTTTCATCCGGAATGTTCTCCAACCGGAGATCTCCATCCACCAAACACCTGAGCCCCTACGTGGCCCGCAACTAGCAGCCGGGCTCAGGGCCGTTACCCTCCGGGACATCTTTCTTCTATCCGGCCTCCGCGCCTCCAGCCCCTAGGAGGTACAGCATTTATCACCCAGTCCTACAATCCTTTATGTGGACAGGGGCCGTGTCTTGTTCATCTCTCTGCCAAAGGGCAGACACCCAAGAATCGTTCGTGGGGTGAATGAAAGAGTAACGGCAGGCGTTCTAAAAAAGACGCTAAGAACCTCGGAGACGTTTGCACTTCCGGGTGGCGGTTCGGTCGGCACCCGAAGATGGGAGAAGTGGGTACAGGCACCTCCTCAGGGGCTGCTCTAGGAGAAGTGCTCGGTGATCCGGAGGATCCGGGGAGCCCCGAGGGGGAAGAGCGCGGCGTCTGCCTCTGCGCAGTAGTCGCCCTCCGTAGGGAGGCGGAGCCGAGAGAAGCCTGGGGCGGGGCGCGGGAGGGGCGGGGCGCGGGAGGGGCGGGGCGCGGGACGACTGAGAGGTGGAGGCGGCGGTGCCGAGGCCTGGGAGCCTCGAACCTCATAACTCGCCCTTGTGCCCCGGGCTGAATGAAGTCCTACTTGCTAACCCATGCCCCAGCGAGGCCCACTGTAAATTAAAATTTACCTGTTGCCTCCTTTAGAGGCTGTCTTGGCTCGAAAGTATGTGATGAGTGCACACAACGTGCCCATGAATCACCTGGGATCTTGTTAAAAGTGCAGAGTCAGATTCAGGAGGTTTAGGGTTAGGCCCAAGATGTTGGGTTTCTAATAAGCTCCCAGAGGACGTTGCTGTGGATTCTCCAACACACTTTGAGGAGCAAGGGTGTGAAACAGTGGGTTTTTTGGTTTTTTTGGGCTTTTTTGGCTGCATTGGGTCTTCGTTGCTGCGCGCGGGCTTTCTCTAGTTGCTGCGAGCGGGGGCTACTCTTCCTTGCGGTGCGTGGGCTTCTCATTGCGGTGGCTTCTCTTGTTGCAGAACACGGGGCTCTAGGTGCATGGGCTTCAGTAGTTGTGGCGCGGGAGCTCAGTAGTTGTGGCTCACGGGCTTTAGAGCGCAGGCTCAGTAATTGTGGCTCACGGGCTTAGTTGCTCCTTGGCATGTGGGATTCTCCCCGACCAGGGATCGAACCCATGTCCCCTGAATTGGCAGGCACATTCTTAACCTCTGTGCCACCAGGGAAGTCCCGAAACAGTGGTTCTTAAATTCGGTCCCCCAGATTAGCAGCATGGGCATCACCTGAGAATTGTTTAGAAATGTGAATTATCGAGCCCGGCTCCACACCTGCGGAA
This sequence comes from Aethalodelphis obliquidens, assembly GCF_003676395.1. Taxonomy (NCBI): domain Eukaryota; kingdom Metazoa; phylum Chordata; class Mammalia; order Artiodactyla; family Delphinidae; genus Aethalodelphis; species Aethalodelphis obliquidens. The sequence goes on from NW_020837974.1 coordinate 7,227,085, forward strand.
TTAGGATATCTGGTGATAGAGCCCAGCAGTCGGTATTTTTACAAATGCTGTAGGTGGTTCCGATGAACGCTGGAGTTTGAGAACCACTGGACAGCGGAAAAGTCAAATTGAGCCTCATTTCTCTATAGACTTGTGACTGTGATCAATTTGCCTTATATCTAGTTAAGCTTCAGTTTCATCAGCTGAAAAATCAGGATGAAAATACGAATGCCTTCCTAGTGGATCTGTTATGAGGAGGGAACATGAGATAATGATTGTAAAGCACTTGGCACACATAATAAACATTTTATAATAGTTATCAGAGCCTAGAGAGCTTAGAATAATTTCACTAGTGTGACAGGGGCAGAAAAAGACTTTAAAAGAAATGAGGAATGGGGGGAGGTGTGGTAAGCATATGGAGAAATGACTTTACTCTTTCAGGCCACTAAAGTGGAAAAGACAGGGCAGCAGTGGTAGTTACCACAGCAATGTTATCTCTCAGCCATGGTGATTATCCATAAAGCCATTCATTTAGACAATGAATAATTTCATTTAATTTATTTGGAGTGCCTCTTCCAAATGATTGCGTTTCAGAGGGCAATAACAGACAAAGTCCCCCCCCCCCCCCGGCAAACAACAGATGTACCTTAAACTATTTAGGTGTGATTTTCCTACTTGTCTGTTCTGGGAATGACATCGCCTTTGCTGTTTACCACTTTGGTCTTAGGATTTGGAAAAGGGAAGGAGGCAAAAATCAGAAAGAGGCAAGAGAAATTTCTGGATCAGTGAGTTTTTATTCAGCAATGAATTCCAGCTGCCAGAAGAAGAAGTAGAATATCTAGTTGGAGGGAAACCTTCCCAACACATTTTACATTTCATCAGCACATTTTATCAGCATTACCCTGATACCAAAACCAGCCAAGGACACCACAAAAAAAGAAAACTACAGGCCAATATCCTTGATGAACATAGATTCTAAAATCCTCAACAAAATATTAGTAAACTGAAGCCAGCAATACATTAAAAGGATCATAGACCGTGATCAAGAGGGATTTATTCCAGGGATGCACAGACGGTTCAACATCCAGAAATCAATCAACAAGATACATCACGTTAACAAAATGAAGGATAAAAATCATATCATCATCTCAATAGATGCATAGAAAGCATTTGACAAAGTTCAACACCCATTTATCATAAAACTCTAACAGAGTGAGTATTGAGGGAACATACCTCAACATAAGAAAGCCTGTATATATGAAAAACCCACAGCTAAAATCATACTCAAAGGTGAAAAGCTGAAAGCTTGTTTTCTTTTTCTTTTTTTAAAGTGAATGGTTTTTATTATTTTTTAAAATATATTAATTTAATTTATTTATTTGGTTGTGCCAGGTCTTAGTTGCAGCTCGCGGGCTCCTTAGTTGTGGCATGCAAAGTCTTAATTGTGGCAGTGGGATCTAGTTCCCTGACCAGGGATCGAACTCAGGCCCCCTGCTTTGGGAGCACAGAGTCTTAACCACTGTGCCACTAGGGAAGTCCCTGAAAGCTTGTTTTCTAAGATCAGGAATAAGACAAGGCCACTTTGGCCACTTTTATTCAATGGTACGGAGATTCCTCAAAAAATTAGGAATAGAAGTACCATGTGACCCTTCTATCTCCACTTCTGGGTATTTATCTGAAGAACACAAAAACGCTAATTCAAAATGCTATCTGCACCTCTGTGTTCATTGCAGCAGTATTTACAATAGCCAAGATATGGGGGAATGGATAAAGAAGATGTGATACATACACAATGGAATACTACCAGCTGTAAAAAAAAGAATGAAATCCTGCCATTTTCGGCAACATAGATGGACATTGAAGGCATGCTAAGTGAAATAAGTCAGTCATATATAAAAAGAAAGATACACTGTCCACATATTCTCATCAGTAGGACCCTTTATGGTCATCTGAAGGCTTTACTTTGTCTATTTCCAGGCCCACAACTGCTGAACTGCCTTTTTCTGTATAGTTTGCCAGGATTATCTGAACAGCAGGGAGTGTAACAAATTGGCACATTATAGGAGTGAAAACGTTTTATACATTTAAATCATTAAACCCTTATCTCTATTCTCTTGATCTTGACCAACAACATGCCACGGAGCTTACACGGCTATAGGGAAAATAAAAGGACTGCATCTCTCTAAAGATGGGAAGCCCCAGTCTGGACATAGGGCTTTTGTTTTCAAAGAAATCAGGTCAATTATCAGAGGACCTATCTGGTTAACATGGAATTTGTTTTAAAATGATAATGCTTTCATTAGGGTAGTTGAGAAATAATACTTTCACTAAACTTTTGAATCACTCTCCGCCTGCTGAAGACCTAGGGTATAACTTCCTCATATCTTACGTCATCTATTTCTTCTATAATCTCAGTCCCAGGCTCACCGCCTGTGTAAGACTCACTCTTCCTGTTGGGTCTCTCTTTTACTCTCATGCTACAACCACAATCGCAGCACTTATGACACCAGATGTGTGGGGTTTTCCCACACCGAGCAATTCTCTGTGACACCAGCTGGGTGTCCTACCATTCAATTCAGTTCTGACGCTAGAGTTAGCACAGACCCTGCAGGTGACAGGCTCAGTCCCACAAGACTGGCCCCCCCAACTTTAGATGCCAGTCTCGAGTGATAGTTCCCCAGTTTACCTGTAACTCCTGTCTGACTTGGCTACAAACTGAAGGTTCCCATGAGCATCCCTCCTTGGATTCGACTCTGCTAGAACAGCTCACAGAACACAGGCAAACACCTTTACCGGTTTATTATATAATAAAGAATACAGCCAGATGAGAAGATACGTAAGTTGAGGTCTGGAGGGGTCCTGAGCTCAGGAGTTTCTGTTCCCTTTGAGTTGGGGGTGCACCACCCTCCTGGCACATGGACTTGTGCATTAACCCAGCAGCTCTGTGAACCCCAAACATTTGGGATTTTTAGCGAGGCGTCCTCACGTAGGCATGATGGGTCATTAACTCCACTTCCAGCCCATCTCCCCTCTCTGGAGAATGAGGGTGGGGCTGAAAATTCTAGGCTTCTCATCATGTCTTGGTCTTTCTGGTAACAAGCCTCTCCTTCAGGAACCCACCAAGAGTCATCCTATTAGAACTAAAGACGCTCCTATCACTCAGGAAATTCCAAGGGATTTAGGAACCCTGTGTCAGGAACCAGGGTCGAGCACCAAACATCAGAACAAAAGATGCTCCTACGCTCCTAGTGCTTTTATTAAGAAATTACAAGGGTTTTAGGAGCTCTGTGCCAGGAATAGGGGGCAGAGACCGATACATTTATTTTCTATTATTTCACACTCCCCTAAACAATACTAGCATGATATTAAAAATAATCCAATTTATTGAATATACTAGATTATTATTCCGATTTCTCACTTACATTGCTTTATTTTCCTGGTTGCTACACTTTAATTTCACACATGAATTCAAACTAATTAGTGTATGAGGAGAGTATTATGGCAGATCTTTCACTGAAAGTTGTGAGTTTTTTTCTTTTTTTTTAAAGTGTGTAGTTTTATCACTTTCAAGTACTGTAAATTGACCTGGGTTAGTATTAATTAATAAAAACCCTTGAGGGTCATTTTGTAATAGGAATGTTCTTTACTAAAGTAGTGACTATTTGTAGATAAATCAGTATGAAAAAAGATGCTTGGAAGTTGTCAGCTCACTTAAATAATTTAATTATTCCCTTGAAACCTGTGTAGTATAGTGAGAAGGCACCATCAATTTCTGATAACCTGGGGAAATAGGAGGAGGTGACATAGGTCACATTTACTTTAAGATAGTAATTAAACAAAACATGATGCAAAGTATATTTTTACATGTAAATGTTTTTCATTAAAGCATTCATTGTTTTTACACATGCATTCACACATTCATTGTTCTATAGACATTATTCAAAAGTATAAAACACCCTTTTTTAATTTCATTTATTCAATAAACTATGCATGATTCATGCAAAATGATCGTTAGTTTCAAGCCTTTTTCAGTGATTTCCTCCTCATAAGTATGAACTTACACAATGATAGAGCAACAAAATTAGCTGCTTTGACACCTACTGTTGAAGAAAGCAAAAATATTTATTGCAGGGCAGGGGTAGGTAAAAGATTTCTAACCATAATCTACCAAGAGCTGCAGGAATTATTCATACCCTGAGCTAAATAGCCACAATCAGTATTCTTGTTAAGTGAAGTTTCATATGTAAAACACCTTTTAAAACACAAGTACAAGGAGTTCCTGGGCAGTCCGGTGGTTAGGATTCGGTGCTTTCACTGCTGAGGCCTGGGTTTGATCCCTGGTCGCGGAACTAAGATCCTGCAGGCCACTTGGCCAAATAAATAAATAAATAAAAATAAAACACAAGTACAATAGTTTGAAAACCAAAATATTTTTTAAAATTTCATAAATTGCTTGACAAAGAAATAGCCATGCTTCTAATAGTTAGAATAGTTTGCTATCTGTTTTGAGCTGAGCTCTGTTTTTTTTTTTTTGTCTGATTGTGCCCGTTGCGGTACGCGGGCTTCTCACTGCTGTGGCCTCTCCCGTTGCGGAGCACAGGCTCCGGACGCGCAGGCTCAGCGGCCATGGCGCACGGGCCCAGCCGCTCCGCGGCATGTGGGACCTTCCCGGACCGGGGCACGAACCCGTGTCCCCTGCATCGGCAGGCGG